>NC_080748.1:8688461-8991153 GCF_020826845.1 Diceros bicornis minor | reverse complement strand
GGATAGAAGATGGGGCCCAGACAAGGAATTGCTGCCATCCAATTCAGTAATTAATATATGCCAGGCAATTAACCTTTGAAACAAATCTGTTAAGTGGGCACTAACTAATAAGGTGGAAACACTCTCAAAGAAGGTACCTGACTTGCCTGGGATCACATAGCTAGTCAACAGCCAAGCCAAGATTCAAACTCAAGTGTGTTTGGCTCCAAATCTCATATTCCTAAAGATCACGTGGGCACAGGTACTACATCTGCAGTTGGGTCATAGAGCTATACCTTTGTACGCCACACTCAAGGCCATATTCCTTTGGGTTTGTTTCTGTATTATAAGACATCAGCCTTTGCCAAGACTTCCTTAAATATTAGACTCAATTCAGTGAGGGTTACCATTTTAGTCCATTCGGGCTTCTCTAACAAAAATACCATAGACTTATAAACATCAGAAATTTATTTCTCAGTTTTGGAGGGTGGGAAGTACAAGATCAAAGCACTTGCAGATTCTCTGTCTGGTGAGGACCCACTTCCTGGTTCACAGAGCGAGACTGCTGGGTTTGCTATAAGACCCTAGGCTAGTTACTTAATCTCTCTGTGCCTCAGTTTCCTCATCAATAAAATGGAAGAGTCGGGCTGGCCCCGTGGCCAAAGTTCTGTGCACTCCACTTCGGCAGCCTGGGTTTGTGGGTTCGGATCCCGGGTGCAGACATACTCCACTCACCAGCCATGCCGTGGTGGTGACCCACATGCAAAAAAACAGAGGAAAATTGGCACACATGTTAGCTCAGGGCAAATCTTCCTCAAGCAAAAAAAGAAGCGGACTGGGAACGGATGTTAGCTCAGGGTGAATCTTCCTCAAAGGAAAAAAAAACCAAAACATTAAAATGGCAGAGTTAAATACTGAGTCAACAGAAACAGTGTTTGGCACAGAGTAAGTTCTCAACAAATATTAGCTCTTAGTTCTACTATTATTCAAACCCCTACCTTCAAATTCTTACTTCAACACATCTGCAGGGAAAGAAAAACTTTTAAAACTAGCTTCATGCTACCTAACATTATCCTCTGAGCTTGGCTAAGGTATGGTATTACCAGAGCCAGCATTACCCACATCAGCCAATTCTACAACCAAAAGAGAAAGTTTTATAGAGAAGCTTAACCGTCAAGCACACGGTCAGTACAAGAAAAAGGCAGAGCCCACGTCTGAGATACTGAAACTGCGGTATCCTTTGAGAATTCAAGATTACCAGAAGCAGATACGTGCGTGTAGAAGCATAGCATTTTGTGGGAAGGGTGATTATTGAAGGAATAGAGTGCTTTTACAAACTACAAATCTTACTGATTATTCTTAATATGATGAGAAATTTTAAAGGTAAAATTTCAAATTCTATCAATGAGAGTCTACCATCTAAAAATCCAATCAGGCACACAAACATTACTGGTGTTTTTGCTGACTTAACACAGTCATGTGCCAAATAGCAACGTTTCGGTCAACAACTGATTGCATATACAATGGTGGTCCCATAAGATTAGTACCATATAGCCTAGGTGTGCAGTAAGCTACACCATCTAGGTTTGCGTAAGTGCACTCTATGATGTTCGCACAGAGACAAAATCGCCAAACAATGTATTTCTCAGAACATATCCCCCTCACGACACACGGCTGTACTAACACTCTTCTCACAAATATACATTACACCATAGTTTAAGCACCTGCTTATCTCTCCTACAGTGCAAGTCCCATCCTATCAACCTCTGGATCCCCAACCTAGAGCATGATGCCTGGTCCCTAGTGGGCACCCTTGTTCAACATGTATTCAGTGTGTACGTCCACATGTGCAGGTATACAGCTCATGAATCAGGTGAAACAGGCAACAATTATGATGAACAAGTACTAGAGAAAGAAAATGTTATTTGTATGTAGTTATCCTCAAGCGGGAAGGTAGACTAGGAAAAAACAAGGGTCTGAATTATAGGCATTAGCTTGCATTGGTTTAACACACCCATAAATTCTCCCATTATAGGAAAAATGAACATCAAGAATCAAATAAATATTCATGAGAATTTATCTGCAAAAATAAAAAACTTTATTTTCCCCTTAAATCTGAATAGAGTTTTGTCTAAACCAAATTAGATATTATAAATTTAATTTTCATTCAGCAAGTCAAATTTTTAACTTCCCTAAATGGTCAGAAGTTCAGCAGGCAATGATTAGTCCTAAAACTAACCATTATTTTGAATGGCTAAATCAAACCTTAAAAGTAGTAACTTTAGTTATTCTATGTGTAATTCAGTCTAACTACGTGTTAGATTGAAACATGAAGCCTATAAGCTTCACAGAAATAAAAGCTCCTTCCATGACTTTAGTCACAGGCAGTGACGGCGCTCTGAGGGGTCCCCGCCTCCATGACTGGGGATGGGGTGGGGGTCAGACCCCTACACCTCGTCTCACCAGCTTAGGCCTCTCAACTCTGAACCTAAACCACACCCCAGGGCAGCTTTACATACAAAAGGACAAATTAACACATCCACCCATGCAAGCAGATTATGAAACTGAGATTTATAATTTCCTCCTGATGTTCTATTAAAAACATTAAATATTCTATTACAAAAGCACAGAAATCCATTAATTCAAAATAAGATTTGCATACAAAGGTCAATTCTACCAGTGCCTAAGAGAAAAACTTGCTCCTCTAAGTTTTAAATATGTTTTTTTAAAACCCCATCTCTCATTTAGTTTAAGGACAGAAATGTATTTCTCACAAATGGAACTTTGTTGAAAGGGCTATTGGTGATCACATCACCTGAAGATCGCCAAGAGCTGTCACCTCCCATTCTACTGATCACAAGGGAGACAGCATTGGCTGAGAACTCGAAGTGTTCCAGGCACTCTTCTCTGTGTATTTGCACGTGCCGTGCGTATTCTCTTTTTGTGCATCATCTAGTCAGTCTTCAAAAATCCCTTCACAGGAGGTACCAACCTCCTCATTTTCTCTAGTGAGGCAGCTGAGGCCCATTTAGTTTAAGTTACCTTTTAGTTTCTTCACATTTCCTTAACTAAAAACTGTTCCTGTCGGGACTAACTAAGGTGAAAAGAAAAATACAGTTTCTCCCTTTGAATGTAGATTTCACGCAGGGCTTCAAAATAAGCCAAAAGCAGTTGAAAAACTATTCAGCTGTCTAACATTCAGGTGGGAGATGGCAAAGGACTGGCAGGTCCGGGGAAGCTGAGGTAAAGCAAACCACACGACGTACACGGACCCGCATTCATTCTCCCAGAGACTGTCAATCCTTCTTCCCCGACCGTCTCCTCTTCAACAACTATTCATTCTAATTGCATACAACCATTAACTGTAGAATTGGCCTTTTACAATAAAACTTAATATTCTAGTAGAAGAGTCCACACTCTCACTCCCCCCATAGCATAGCAATTTCCAAAGAAATCAGACAGTACAGTCAGATTAATCTCAGATGATTCACAGGGGAACATTCCGTGTTGGGAGCAATCAGCTCTGGTGGGTAAACTGCTCAGTTATTATTGCCTATGTGAAAATGGACAAGAGTCTGTCCTCTGTGTTCAGAGGGCTCGGATCCAGAGGGTGAGACAAACATATTCAAACCAAGAAGCTTGAGTTGTGCAGCTCAGATCAAGGTATACAAAATATGAAGCAATATTAGAACTTGGCTATGAGAAGCAGAAAAGTGTTTTCAAAAAATAAAAACAGACAAGGGGAAGAGGGGAAGTGGCGGGAGTCAAAGAAAGGGTCCCCCAGGCTCCATCTATGCTTCCAGCTCTCGCACACACAGACTCAGGGCCCACGACGAGTAGAACAGTCTTCGGTCAACCCTTCCAAAAGCCAGTCCCACCGCTTCTTAAAACCAACACAAACCCCTTGCCAAATCTTAAATTTTGGCCATTTCTAAGGTAATCACATACTTTCGCCTTCTCTAAACAAAGATGAGGTAGGTAAAGTTAGAGGAAGCCCACCCTCAAGGGTGGAAGAGACTGGAACATTCTCACCTTCCCATTCTTGTTTTGTTGGCCCAACTCTGTTCCCTCAAAGTCCTTATGAGTAATACCAAAGGGGGGGGCTCACACAGGTGATAGGTGTGGGAGATAGTTAGCTACAGGGAAACCTGAGGAAATGTCTGACTTGGACATTCACGAAGAGGAATATTAAATGGATATGAGAGGTGAAAGCTGTGACAGGAAAGAAGACGGTACTCCCGGGAACGCCAGTTAGCAGAGGCCCTAGGGAACGGAAAGACACGGAGGAGCATAGAGGCTAACCCTGTAGGTCTGTGTGAGCTTGCTGACATCGCTGTGACAAAAGGAGTCATTACAGTGTCACACTTACTCACTGCTAGGATTCCAACAGGAGGTGTCCAAAAGAATAAATAGGAAGATAGAGTTAACTGTGCTTGAAAACAACTATAAAAACGTCAGAAGCTTCAGATCGGTTTTTATCCTTATGTTTTCAGTTTTTTAAACACAGACGAAGGTCGTGTGAATATCAGAACAGCAAAGCTCTCCTGAAAACCAGCAGACACCAAGATTTCCTGCCCCTCAAAAAAAACAAAACACATGCTATGTTCCCTATATTCTCCCCTCTCATCATATAATCCTTCCTACATTCACCTCTGCCAAACAAGCTTTCATACCCTTTGCAGTACGGTTTTACTCGCAGGAAACCTAATAAAATATTTAGAATGTTTCAGTATTAGCAGCAAGAATCCTCTGCGGTGGCAGAAAGGTCAAAGCTCCCCACTCCCACAACACACACAGAGCCTCCACTCGGACATTATAGCTACTATACACAAAAGTAAAGGCAGCAGACCCAGAACGATCTTTTCACTTCATTTGGTTGGGTTTTTTCCACCAAAGGACTAAAAAACTAAAGTATATTATTCAACAAAGCAAAACTAAGTGGGTCCCTTAACATACAGTAACCCATGTGTGCTTTCCAATGTCACCTAGGTTCTCTGTGCCACAGAGATTGGACAGCTCCCTCTCCCAATCACCGTGCTGGCTGCCCGAACCCTTCCCTCTCCTCAAACTCTCCACCCTACCCCCTTCCCTTCACTTTGCAGCTATGCCCCCTCCCCACGTCCCTCAGGTAAACTGAGGCTTCTGGTTGTACTTGATTCACCTTGATAGCCACAACACATGAGCCGATGCTGCTCGTCCAGCCTTAGCCCTTTCCATCCCATCTTAGAAAGGGAACAAGTCTCTCATCTTCCTTCCATGTCCACACTCTGCACCTGAGTCAGGAACCTCCCCCAGGATCTGGTACCATCTATGACCCCATCCAATATCTTTAGCCTATCCCTCCTCCCTTCTCCACTGCTTACCCTTCAGCCTATAAACATGCTCAGAACTCTTTTTAACATGATATATTTTTAAAATAAAACCCCTCCCTAGCCTTTCTCCCCTTTTATCAGCCTCTCTTCATCTCCCTTCACTGCCAACTTCATCCAAGAAGACAGTTCTACCCCGCCGCCACCTCACCTCTCACTCAGACTTCAAGCTACCACTACCTGGCTTCTGACACTCTCGTTATCTAAAACTGCTCAGCAACCTAACTGTCACAGCAAAAGGGTTCTTGTCCACATCTGACACTATTTGCCACTTCTCTCCTTGGAGGGCCATACTTGGCTTCTCAGCCCACCTTAGATGGCTCCTTACATCACCTCCAGTGTGGTAAATTCCATGCATTAAATGACATAGCATGAAAACACGTAAAACAAAAACCACAAGCAAATTGACTGAAAAATTTGTAACAGCAGATTAATGCTATTATCAGACTCACTAATTGGAAAGGCTAAGGATGTAGATTTGAAAAATGTAATTAAAAAATCTGAACAAATGAACTTTGGAGCCTATAGAGAATATATCTTCCTTCCCAATACAGAGGGAAACCTCGATTAAGCCCCTCACTCCTAGTCACAGAGACTAAAGCAACAGGGAACGTGACCCATGCATGGACCAACTCTGACTTTTGCCAATGGGCAAGAGAAGCCACTTCCCACTGCCTCAGGGACCGAGGAGTGGGGGGCGCAGCAATAACTGGCCAATAGGTCAGCTGAAACACTGTTCCACCAGTACAGGGTCACGGTCTTAGGATCCATTCAACCACAGAATTTCAGAACTGGAAGAGACCTTGAAAAATCTAATTTTTTTTTTGCCGAGGAAGATTTGTCCTGAGCTAACATCTATGCCAAATTTCCTCTATTTTGTATGTGGGTCCCCGCCCCAGCATGGCTGACGAGTGGTGTAAGTCTATGCCCAGGATCTGAACCTGCGAACCTGGGCCGCCAAAGCAGAGTGCACTAAACTTATTAACCACTAGGCCATGGGGCCGGCGCCTGAAAAATCTAATTTGAACCCTTCACTTTACAAGGGAGGGAACTGGGGCCTGGAAGAAAGGGTGCTCCATCTAAACACATCCACGCTGGAGCAGGAGGAGCTGCGGCTCAGTGCTCAGGGAGGGTGAGAGCCCAGAACCAGGGGTAGGCTCGGCTCCGCCACGATACTGGCTGTGGGCAGTGATAGACCTAACTAGCGGGTCTGTCACCCAGAGGAGGTGGGGTTTTTTTCCTAACAGTCCCCTCCTCTATGTGGCAAAATTACTTTCAGTATCAATCATTAAATAACAACATATAAAATTGACCAGAAAAGAAACAGATGGCAAAAATTGTCTTTATTTTATCTAATCATGCCAACAAATAAAATAAAAATTATTACAGCACAGAAAAAGAAAAAAGCACAAATATTTATTCAGTAGTTTTTATACCTACATAACAGTTTGAACTTCGATCCTTTGGTTATAGGCTGCTACAATATTTATGTCAATAACTGTCAAATAACTAATAAGTGAAATTTAACAAAAGTAAAACGTCAGCAAAAGGTATAATTTAGACAAATACCAAATCATACCAATAATGCTACATTTTATTTTCTTGATTTGGCCTTTAATTTTAAAACAATGAATAATTATAAATAAATTCCAATTTTAAGAATATCATTAAATCTAGTCTGTGTGCACTGGGGGCTGGAGGGTTACCTCAGAGGGCTGATTTCCATGTAAAGTACAACACTTACTTAAAAGTAATAAAAATGTACTAATTTGAAGCATGTGTGTGTGTATATATCTTTAAAACCAAATAGTAATCACAGCACTTGTTTAGTACTTAGTTCACCTGAAGACTTTTTCCGGGAGGAGCATTTTTATCGCGAACACTGCTTACAACTGCTGGTGAGCGAGGATAATAAGAAGCAGATGGACTTTTAGTCAGATTTGTGGTTTGCACCGCGGGCAGATGGCTCTTTGGTCCTCCAGAGACTGTGGGGACTTAAGTGATTATGTAGCTTTTTCTTATTGGTTTCCTCATCTGTGAGATGGGGACACCAGCTGGGAGCAGCTCTGCCTCGCCCACACCCCACTTCTGACCTTCCCTTAGGATGCAGGTCTGGGATGGGAGTCCTGGCTCTCCGGACTACGTGGGTTTGTACCCCAAGGTGAGCCCAGAAGGGAAGTGCCGTGGAAATGACAGTTATAAGGCAGGCAACCCTTCAAGGAAGGGCACGGCCCACCTGTGGCCTAGGAGGAACATACCAGAAGGCAGCTCTGAATCTTTCTCTGCTGTAACTCCTCTTTTAAGAGGCTGAGGACCTGGGCCAAAAAGCAGGGGGGAACAGAGGCAACTAACTCATCCAGGGCGAAAGATAACACGTATGTTCTCTAAGTCATCTTCTTTACTCAAACTTCCCTGAAAAGCTCAAGAGAAGTATGGAGAAAGAGGTGAAAAAAGAGTAAAAAGGGGATCAGAATCACGAAGGCAGAGGTCCTGCTTTTCCACCATTGGATCCCCCACAGCAAGCACAGGGACTGGTGTGTACTAGGTACTAAAAATAAATTTGTCGATTGAGCAAAATTTAAATGTCAACTGATATAAATGACTAACTAAGGATGCCAGGTATCACGTTAAATCCCAAAGGCAGCTGCATTTGAGGATAGATATCAATCTGTTAAATCCCAAGAATTGACATTAAAAGCATTCAACTCAGCGGCCCCCTTTCAAGAGTGCTTTATACATAAAAGCACAACATCAAAACCACACAATATATCAATTTCCGAGGCTTAAGTAACGGCTTCAGGGGTTCCAGGGTGTTCAATAAGCAATTAGCGTGAAGGGAAATCTTAGAACAACATGTTAGGCCAATTCCTATTTTCTGTACAGCTCTGACCTTCACCTGTAGAGCAAAGTCATTCAGCAGAGATTTTCTGCTTCCTATTGGCCAGGCACTGTGCTCAGTGCCGGGGAGAATGCAAGATAAAACAGACAGACTTTGCCATTAAGGATGATACAGCAGAGCTGCAGAGTCAGATACATAAAAATAGATGTAATGCAGCGTGCTGAGTTCCACAACAGAAAAGTGTGTGCAATGCTGGGGTATGAGGAGCGGGTGGGGATGCAGGACAAGGAAGAAAATGCTTCTTAAGAGATATGAGACCTGAGCCTTAAAAGACAGAGCTCCCCAGGAGGAAAAGCTTTAGGTGGGAACGAGGGAGCATTCTAGGGAAAGTGCCATGACTAAAGGCCCAGTGAGTAACTCGCTGCAGCCAGAGCACAGGAGGAGAAGGAGCATGGGAGATGGAATAGTAAGCCTAGGAAGAATGAGAACGGCCTTGTGCAACTTACTGAAGACAAAATAGAAGTAGCAACTGTCACTGAACAGGGAGAATCACAGCCTTAACTGTTTGAGAATGATAACCACTTGGAAGGGAAATGGGCATAGAGGCAGGGCACCACATTAGAAGTGGAGAAACCAGAGCCTGAACCAGTGCAGCAGAAACCATCTCTTGACAACACAGGAGTGGTTTAAAAGCCCATGCCAATTCCACCAAGACTCTTCCTCAGCCCTCTAATTCTCCATCCCGGTCCTGGAATATCCCAACGTTTTCCCAGGATCATTAGGGAAAAACAAGTACGGCAAAGTCAGCCACACTGCAGAAATGGGGAGGAAAAAAGTCATTTGAATGTCCTTAAACTCATACTTATTTTTAAAAATGGTGCTTACCATGGTACACAGCAAGACATAAGATGAAGCGTAGAAGAATTAAAGGACAGAGACACCATGAAAAAGGATAACCTGATAGAGTACTAAAACCCCCTATAAATGGTGGAGAATTGACTTATACAAGCTACCTGGAGTAGTCAGATGCAGAGACAGAAAGCAGAATGGAGGTGGCGAGGGGCTCGGGGAGGGGGAATGGGGAGTTGTTGTTTAATGGATATAAAGTCTCAATTTGGGAAGATAAAAAGAGTTCTGGAGATTGGTTGCACAACAGTGTGAATGTATTTAACACTGAACCGTACACTTAAAAATGGTCAAGAGGGTAAATTTTATGTTACGTGTATTTACCACAATTAAAAAGAAAAGAGAGCAATAAGCCTATTGAGGTGTTACAGAAGACAGAATATACAATACCCGTGGTGCATGATGTTCTGGACACTTTCACATTTGTTACCTCATTTAGCGTTCTGACAAGCCTTCGAAGGAAGTATGTTTCCCATCTGACAAACGAGGAAACGTGGCTCAGAGAAAATACTGGCAAAAGGTCATTCGGCTACTCATGGGCAGGGCCAAGACTTACACACTAGGTTTGCTCTGCCCCTTTTACTTCACCTAATTGCCTTCCCTCTTGGGCTATTCAAAAAGAAAAAAAAGATAGTTTACACTGCTAGTTTTTTCTATTACCATTTTTCCAATAAATTCTTAATTAAATTTCTCCATGATAACTTCAGGCAAATACTAAAATTAATCTTAAAAATCAGGTTGCTCCAAAAGAAAATGTAGTCTGTTCCTTAAATATACTCATCCTACTTAATTTGCACATTATTTTTTTAATCTCTATGAATGTAATTCAAAACCTGTTTTTTTTTTTAACTCAAGTGATATGTACCAAGTTTGGTGGGAAAGTTATTGCCAAACATACAATCTAAAATACAAATGACAGCAACATTAAAATCTATAAAGCACTCAGCCAAGCACTGTGTAATATGTTTTATGGATACTAACTCATTTAATCCTCACAACAATTCTATAAGATATGCACTATAGGACAGGAGTGACAATGAATGAGGACCACCTCAACAAAATCACCTGGAGTGCTAGTTTCAAGCAGAAATCAGAGCCCCACCCCGGACCAAACAAACCTAGATTTTTCTTATGCAATGTAGGGTTTAAAAAAAAATGATCTATATATCATGGTCTCACCAACCAAGTTACCTTTAGCTGCATGCAACAAGAAATGAGAAGCAGTTACAGCCTGTGGAACGCGAACAAGAAATCGACGGCAAAAGTAAATATCAGCACTGACATCACTTTGCAACGATTCCACAAAAATGCACTTGACAATTTTATGGGGTACATAAACCTTGGCAGAAAGGTTTTAGAGACAATTCACTTTTTAGTCACAGACTACATTTAAAGCCTTACTAAGCAGAGAATACATCTTAGAAGTTACTATATAGCTATATCACTCCTGCAGAACTCAACTACAGCTCTATTCATTATGTTATAAACATTATTACTCCATATATCCATGTAGATCCATTTTTATGCTGTTCTAATTTTCAAAATACTCAATGTATTTCAAAGAGTAAACAGCATAAGAGTTTCTTTAAAAGCGTAGACATTCTTATTATATTCATTTTTTCTAATGGCAGTATCTCAAAATATCAAAATTCATGAGGTCCCTTAGCACAATAGTTCAAAAAAACATATTATGCATAATCAATTTATCTTTACCTACTATGTAAGAAAACATATGTGGCTGTGAAGAATGTTAAATCAATATTCTCAAACTATTTATATAGAAAGTATTATGATTTAAAATCAAAGTTAACTAACTTTCTTCTAAAGCAATCCACTATTCCAAAATCCTTAAATATCATGGGTTGGTTTCTATAAAACACTTATTTTACTCTCTAGCAAATGCCAGCACTGTATTAAAAATAGCTTCTTGTCTATTTAAGCATATGAAATGTGAAAAAAAAATTTTTGTAACACTGAATTGTGTCCACGAACCATCAAAGAAAATACTAGCCAATGGACCACAAAACTAGAACTATGTGGTCCTCAAAAATTGGAATAGAAACACATGATAAAATTGTCAGCAGCTGACTGACAACTTCCAACTTTCTCAGCATTTCCTCAAAGTTGACACATGCATGTAGTTTCCGTGACGTAGTTTCGGAGTCTTCAGATACAGTTTTAAGGGCAAAAATATAGAAACCTTCTACAATCCTTGTTTTAATTTTTGTTGAGGATAGGAGCAATGTAAATTAAAGCAGTCATTCATTAACTTCATGAAACAAGAAAACCAGTTCTTTCCCGAGGATATAGTAGGAAACCCAACACATGAGGAGACCAGACATACTCCCTGGGACAATACTAAAAAGCTCCTCTCTACCAATGAGCCTATGACACTTACAGTAAACATTCAGAGCACTGTTAAATGCAGGACAGTTCATGAGTACTAATTCAAATGTGATATTAGAATTAACATTTTGTTATGGTAACTAAAAATATTTACTGCTGCTTTTTATGTGTAGAAATCGCAGATGTAAAAGAAGAACCTTCCACATCAGCTAAGCATGGACTGGAACGGTTTACCAGGTGAACTAATAAGTTCCCAGTGGAGACACGTGTTCATGTGTAGGCCAAATGAATTATAAGCATTAAGAAAGAATTTCGGCGTATGCATATGTGTGTACACATTTATACAAAACGGTGGAAGGAGACTGGTAAAGGTGTCAGTAGGAATCTCCCATTATGTTAGTTTTTGCTATGGAGTTCCCTGACTTGATAATATCTACAATGTTTAGCTTACAGA
Organism: Diceros bicornis minor; assembly: GCF_020826845.1. Classification (NCBI taxonomy): domain Eukaryota; kingdom Metazoa; phylum Chordata; class Mammalia; order Perissodactyla; family Rhinocerotidae; genus Diceros; species Diceros bicornis. Next base: position 8,979,260 of record NC_080748.1, on the reverse strand, counting down.
TACGGCTAACCCATGTCAAGATCTCCATTTAGAGAGCAACTGTGGTACACACACACACACACACACACACACACACACACACCCTCCCTCCTGTACTTAAAATTACTTCTCCTGCAATATCTAAGCATATACAGTGAACAAAACTTTATTGAAACACTAGTGGCAATGAAACCATGTGACAGCTGGCAGGCAAAACAGTAATAGTGAGAGAAGTTAATGTTTCTATCTTCCCTTCTCACAGTAATTACATGAAATAACTCCATCTACTCATATATCAACACTAGAATGATCAACGAACTCTAATCTGTAAAGGTAACATTAAAAATTAATATGAGGCAGTTTTAACAAAGATGGACCACTGGGGAAGTAATTATGATACTACTCAGCAAATAGCCTTATTGTTTTAAAATAAAGAGCTCTATTTTTAAATTGTCAGAGCTTGGTAACACATTTCATACGCTAGACAGTAATACTTTCAAAGCCTCCTCCCTTTACTGGATAAATAAAGGAGTGATATCTTTGATTGGATAATTTAAAGAATATTCCTTCATATAATTGAATTTACAATTAAGTATTCAGATTAAATATTATGCACAGTGCCACATTCCTTAGAGATACTATTCAAAACAGGGTCCAAATGGCTGAAAAGCTAACAGTCCAAAACAAGAAAGAGGAAAAAAAGAAGGGGGAAAGAAAGATACAGACTTTATGTTCATAGTTCAAAAACATTCTCATTATCCCTTTGGACGAAGTTTAAGGTGTCTACCATTCTATGGTGAAGAATCTCAGTCAGTCTTTGGTTACCAGGGGAGGTCCCAGTGAATGTAATGTGAACCTACACCCTACTCTGTTCTCTCAGGACACCAAGAGAAGCAGCCACTGTCTTGATTTAATAACAATATACACAGGTACACTTGAGCACGTCTTAGCCTGTCTTATGCTCTCAGTGCAGCAGGCTTACTTGTAGAAGTTGTAGGCTAGAAAAAATACGTACAAAAGCCCCTAACATCCAAGATTTACCTCGCATATTTACTGCCCAGGCACTCTGTGTCCCTTGCATAGGGTAACACTCAAGTACACTCCTTTTCCCCTAGTTATAGCTTATCAACTGAACGTTTTAGCTGTCAAATAACTGGATAGTGAGCAATGTGAGTTAGATAAAAGAACAGTATTAGTAATAGCTAGTATAGATTATCAGCCACTCTGGACACAGAACATCTAATACTGCACCTTGGGTTATATACATAATCTCATTTAATTCTTCCCACCCTATGAGGTACGACGTTACTATAGTTCCTGTTTACTAAGTCCAGTGTCTTGGAATCAAACATATCTAGGGGTAGAGAAAGATCTGTCCAAAGTTGGGGTGTCTCTCCAGTAGAGCTCGTTCTGCTCCCACCTTGCTGGACGAGGGAGACCAAAAGACGGCTATAATCCTTCACGACACAGCTGACAGAGGTCACCTCATATCCCTCTGATCCCCTGGGGTTGTCTAATACTGAGGTAAAAGGGAGTTTGTGCTATTTTGAGGTCAATGACCTTGCTCCAACCCACCACTGAAAACAGTTAAAAAAAAAAAAAAAACCCTCAGGAATATGAGAAACACTGTCACCACTTTCCCTGTCACCAAAACTGGAACGCTGGGAACCACGCTGTCTATTCCTCATCCACTCACAAGCCCACCTCTAACCATCCCTGCTGACTTTTTCTTCTCCTACAATGCTACAGCATCACACCTCTCCCTGAACAATTACAACAGCCTAACATACTTCTAAACACAGAGCATGTGGGCGCACACACACGCCATAGCCAGAGGATCTCAAACACAAATACAGTGTTGCCACTCGCCCCTTCAAAAGCTTTTCCTGGCTACAGCTGACCCATCTCCAGTAGCCTGTCCTCTCATACATATCATCCATCAACCCCAGCTTCTCTCACATCATTTCTGGATAGGCCCACTCTCAGCTGTTCTTCTCCTCTGTACCTTTGCATGTGCTGTTCCGCACACCTAGGATGGGCTCCCCGTGTGAACCACGCCTTATCTTTCAGGCTGACCTTTGCTCATCTTTCAACTCAGCTCACTGATCACCTACCAGCAAGCTTTCCCTCATTCTTCTACCTGCCTAGCCCTGCAGGGCTGCAACTAACCACCTCTTCATAGAGGAAGACTGAAATGCTTTCCTAGTATATACCAAATGTAGGGTGAGAAATGGTGCTTAAGTCTCATTACCACATCTCAGTACTGCCTAAAGTCAGGGTCAGACTGGGTCTGACTAGATAGGTTTTTCTCAAAGGAAGAGAATCTAAAGCAGGTGGCTCCAAAGTGAGGTGTGGGGAGACGTTATTAGAGCTTATATGTATATGCATCTCTAAAAAATTAAGCTTTAATAACATTTATTGAATGGATTTCCACTGGTGCCCCCACATAGTCCTATGAAATATGGTTGAAGGAGAAACTCCCTAACAGTAGGGGAGGGGGGTGTACTATGGACCGAATTGTGCCCCCTGAAAATTCATATCTTGAGGCCCCAATCCCTAATGTGACAGTATCTGGAGATGGGGCCTTTGGGAGGTGATTAAATTGAGATGAGGTCATGAGGGTGGGGCCTCCATGATAGGATTAGTGCCCTTAGAAGAGGAGACACCAGAGAGCTTGGTGTCTCTCTCTTCACCATGTAAGGACACAGTGAAGAGGTGCCTGTCTGCAAGCCAGGAAGAGGGTCCTCGTCAGACCCCAATCATGCTGGCACCCTGATCTTGGACTTCTAGCCTCTAGAACTGTGAGAAAATAAATGTCTGTTGTTTAAGCCCCCTGTCTATGGCATTCTATTATGGCAGCCTGAGCTGACTGAGACAGGGAGTAGCAGTGGAACCTCCCTTGTCTGTTCTCTCTGCTTATTCCTACATATTTCATTTTCTGTGTCCAGCTAGGTGGGTTTATGGATTAATTTATCTAATTTCAACTAAACTAACCCTCCCAGAAAGAACCAGTGGCTTAAGAATCATCAAATGAAACAAACCACAGATTGAAAATGAGCAAATAAAAAACAGCAGAACTGACACTTCTATTCCTAATAGAGCTCTCCAAAACCATTTTACTAGGTTAAACATTAGGACAATTTAATCAAATCTGATGTCAGCCAAAAGTATTCAAAATAATCAAGAAGATTATTAATAATATGGATTTGCAGCCATAATTCTTAACTGAGAATCTTAGCAAATACTTATTGGGTCTTGAGATAACAACTAATGATAGTAATACATAGATACAGATATTTAAATATACATATTAAAGGTTCATGGCAAAAAGTTTTACTGATGGGCATGCAATCAAAAAAGTTTGGAGATCACCGGTGTAGATACAGAACTTATGTGACAGATCTAGGCCCACTCTCAAGCTGATGTCTGTCTCAGAAGTCCTGAAAGTTGAAACTAGCCAACACTCTCCAGTAGCCTTTGGAGTGATGGTATATGTAACAAATAGTGAAGATGTATAGAATGATCCCCCAGAATGACCAACAACATCCCACACTCAACCCCAAATCCTTTTTAAACTATATCTGGAATTGATACAGGCTCAAGACAAGGTTGACATAAGGGAAACCATATTGTAGAAAAGAAAAACTCTATTGTAACTTTGAACGACCTCTGACAAACTAACCCAGCTGGATATGCGCCCGTCCAGGAGATCTAACTGCTCTGTAGATTTTACGACCCCTGCTTGTGCATGTACCTCCCAGTTGCAATAAGATGATAACTGCTTTTTTGAGTTCCTTAAGAATGTGATGACCCCTGAACAGAGAATCTATGCTGATAGCCATCATGAGTGAAAACTGAAAGATCTGGCGTGGCACTCCCAGTCTGTAACACAGAAGGTCAACATTCCTAACCCCCTCCCCAATAACACAATGGCCTATATAACTATTGTAAGATTTCATGCCCCCTTAAGATGGTTCTTTTGGACATAAGTCGGCCATCTTCCCTCTTGCTAGCAAGCTGTAATAAAAAAAGTCCTTTTTCTCCTACCACCTTGCCTCTTGACTATCGGCATGTCTTGCGGCGAGCAGAAGGCCCCACGTTGGTCGGTAACAATATAAAATAACAAAGGTAGCTTAAAACCTATGATTCAAGTTTTGAAGAGTTGGCTTTCATTTAAGAGAAAAGGATAGATCAGCATTTAAATGATCAAATCCAACCTCATGGATTTCAGGAAATTTCTCTGTAAAACATCCCTGCATCCCAACAATGGGCAGACCTCTCCTTTTGTTCTCTCTAAGCATTGTCCCTCTTGAAAGCGTTGCTGATTAGCATTTCTGAGTAAGCTTTTGCTGTCTGTTGAGTGACTCAGCCATAAGTAGTAGAATAGACACTTAGACGCTACTTTCTAGAGAACTACACAAAAACTCACACGACTAAACTCTGACCACAGAACTTTCTGCAGTCCACGCTGCTATCTACTTTTTCAACTTCTATGTCTAGATCAGGCATTATGCAAACAAACTCTCAGTGCTGCCATCTAAGCGAATGTTGTTTGACAACAGGGAATGAGTGTTTTCCCATCTACTCAGCCTAACATATGTGAAGCTATAGGTCCAGTCTCCTCTGACCATCATCCCATCAGAAACACGTCCACCTACAATAAAGGACCCAAACATTCCCAAAGCACGAACAGAAAGACTAAAGAGCTTAGCGTTTATTTCCTACTCTCTCAGATGCTTCTGACTAATTTTTAAAGTATTTTTATTTTGAGATAAGTTTATACTTACAGAAGAGTTGCAAAAATAATACAGAGAGTTGCCATATACCGTTTACCCAGCTTCCCCCCAATGTTTATATCTTATATCACCATAGTATAATGATCAAAACTAATTATATGACATTGGCACAATACGACTCCAACTACAGAGTTTATTCCAAGTTCACTGGTTTTTCCACCAATGTACTTTTTCTGTTCTAAGATCTGATTCAGAACTGACACTGCATTTAGTTTTCATATCTCCTCAGACTTCTCCAATTCTAGTTAAATTTTAACTTGTATTTTTCACAAATCCTAATGCTTAATTCTTTTCATCCATGAGAATCAGAAGTGCTCACAAGTTGACAGAAGACAATAAGAGTTAACAGAACTCAGGCAGAGGGGAGAGGGAAAATAAGTCACAGACTAGAACTCTCAAACCAAACAGCGTGACCTGTTTTCATAATGGGAATGGCATAGATGTTTCTTTGGTCAAATTCAGAATATGCTCCATATCCGCCCACACATGGGTCAATCTAATAAAGAAATCACCATACGAGTCTGTTCTCCTCACATTTGCTGTTTCCTTAGAAACATCAAATACAAAACCAGCCCAAGGCTGACATGCTTTTCTGTTTCTAAAAATACATTTCAAGACAGCTCATGTGTTTAAGGGTTATCTGAAATACACAGTGCCAAAGGTCCCCAATTTGAATATTTTTATCTGCAAGATGCCTCAAAAGCCTTGTCCATGGGTATAAATCTGATGAAAATTCTAATTACAAGAATCTGCTGTTTCTTCTTCAATTAAGAAACATTAATTCTGGGCCAGCCTCGTGGCTTAGTGGTTAAGTGCGCGCGCTCTGCTACTGGGGGCCCGGGTTCAGATCCAGGCGGGCACCGACGCACCACTTCTCCGGCCACGCTGAGGCCGTGTCCCACATACAGCAACTAGAAGGATGTGCAGCTATGACATACAACTATCTACTGGGGCTTTGGGGAAAAAAAAAGGAGGAGAATTGGCAATAGATGTTAGCTCAGGGCCGGTCTTCCTCAGCAAAAAGAGGAGGATTAGCATGAATGTTAGCTCAGGGCTGATCTTCCTCCCAAAAAGAAAAAAAAGAAAGACAGAAACATTAATTCTGCTGGTATGTATAAATTAAGGACTCTCGATATTTAATTAATTATAAATTAAGGACACTCATGTTCAGAAAATACAGGATGGGAGTGCCTGGTCTGGAGATTAATCAAGTATATCTGCCTCTAAATTAAAAAGAATGAAAGGTGATTATATGTGAGAAGACTGTATGTTAACTAGCTTGACTGTAGTATTTCACTACATATATGTATATAAAATCATGTTGTACACCTTAAACACAATTTTTATTAAAAATACATAAACATATAAATAAAAACGGTGTACACACAAGAAAATCTTGAGGCTGTTTTAAGGTAGGTAAATGGAATGCTTTCAACATAATCAATTACTCTTAATAAGGATTTTTATACACCTTTACCTTTCCCAAACTTGACAAGAATAACTATCTCCAATGAGGTATGTAAACCCTGGTTTTTAAAACAATGATCTTTACATGAATCAAAAGGAAGTTATGATTGTTGCTAGGATCTTGTTATTGTCTCTTTGTTAAGTTGTAGGCAGCTTAAGTGTTAAGACCACATCCTACCTCAATTCTGCAGCTTTCAACATTCCGAGGCGAGTCGTTCATCCTTGAAGCACTCAGTGATATTAGACCTAGTACTGTACACATCATCTATCACTACTGTTCATACACAAACTGGTGTTCGAAGATAATCCTGTTCTCTTCATTCCTTAAGACAAAAATACCCTTCAGATATTAGGATCCCAGCTTGGTATTATAAAACTATATTACTGTAAAACCTACCACACAGTGCTCAATTTCCTTTTCTGTAAAGGCAAAATTCTATTTTAAACTTATCTTGGCAAAACCAACAAAATATTCATATAAAGCAATTTTCCATTAAGACAAACCCGTCTGAAGAAATGCAATTGCTTGACAAAGCTCCAGTCACTGCTTTAACCAAGATTTTTGCTAAAACTCCCACCTGAAATGAAGGACATTCAAAACTGAGTATCTGTAAACATCCCTAACTCACTTTGAAGACCTCAAACACTGAAGGAAACTGCCTTACAGTCTTGAAACTCACTATTTCAAATGGCATGCTGATAATCACATAAAAAGACTACACATGCCTGATCTTGATACATAAATAATGCCCATTCCTCTGATCAGTAAATTATTTCAAGATATTTTCTGGGGAAAAAACCCATTTTTAACTTTAAACACTTTTTAAAATTCAGATACACAAAATTAAAGATTCGCTACCAGGTTCCTCTAAATAGTAAGCTTTCTATAAGTACTTAATATTTAACTTAAAAGGAAATGATATCATTCATATGAAATGTCCAGAACAGGGAAATCTATAGAGATACAAAGCGGATTAGTGGTTGCTTAGGGCTGGGGGAGGAAAGGATAGGGAGACGATAGCAAACGGTATGGGATTTCTTCTGAAAGTGATGAAAATGTTCTAAAATTGACTATGGTGATGGTTGTACAATTCTGTGAATATACTAAAAACCATTGAATTGTACACTTTAGATGGGTGAATTGTATTTCAATAAAGCTGTTAAAAATATTTAAAAGTTGATATGATTATATACTTCAGAAAGAAGGGATCTTGTTAGGCAGACATATATACAATCCTAGATACATATATGTACATTGCAATATCCCATTAATTACTATTCATTTCTAGAGGATAAAGAAGGTTATGGCTCTCACAGTTAAGGCCCTAGAAAAATCAATGCCTAAGAGAAAAAGACTATGTCATATTTCTCTATAATTATGATAATCAAAATTCACTGTCTTCAATAATGGAAAACCTCAACCTATCACAGCTTCACATCAAACAATGCTATTATTTGCAGTGTTAAGAACAAGAACCAAGTTTGGAGAGACATCCATTTACATGGCGCAGACTCTCCCAGAATTTCAAGGACTTGCTTGGAATTTGGAGTTACCAGGTTGTGCATTCCTTTGGGGGTGCCCAAGCCCCAGTCAACCCCGGTGGTGACCTGAGTTCTCACTCCTAACCACCAGGCCCAGCTCTTTCTTGGATACACTAGTCCAAACATTAACCCTAGACCTTCAATCCCTGCTCTGAATTGCTCCACACCACCCCCTCACCAACCGCCCCCAATGCCCAACAACCACCTCCCTCCTTAGCAAACTTTGATCCTTTCCTGAAGTCAAAACGCCAGTTACTCATGAAGGCAGTCACAGAGCACCTGACACGATCTGTGAGGTTGCAGTCAGAAAGGGCCTGTGAGGGGAGGTAAGTGAGAGAACTTTGTTCCGGAGAGGGCCAGCCTCCTGAAGCGTGCTGCATCCAAATATGTCCAAATCCCTGATTTCATGGATTGCCATGAGCCTCATCTGTCCCACGTGGTCCCTTCTTTTCAATTTAGAAGCAAAACCTCAATTTAGAAGCAAACAATCTGGGATAAACACTCCATGCCCCAGCCTCCAAGAAACACCATTTCTTTTCTCAAGAAAAATTATATTAAGAAAAAAAGCCCTCTATCAATTCCCTTTTATGGAAATATTCCTTTGAACAGCTTTATCAACTTTTAGCAAAAAATCATGACCAAGATAAAAAGCCTTATTTTTAAAAAAATCAATATTTTTATAAAACTTGACTTCAGCAATGTTAAAATGCTAAAATAACGTGGCTCAATGTTTTGTAAAATCCTTAAACTATAATGCCAATAAGTTTTATGATCAATTCCTTAACGAACTGCAAGTCACATTATCATTAGTAATTCCTATTTAAATATACAATCCAGGTGAAGAAAATACTCAAAGGCATTTTATAGAACAGCAAGCGCCACATTTTAATTTCTTAGACCCTATTCAGTGTATTCTGAAACTTATGCTCACAGTATAAGCCATGAACTCAGAAATTGTATGAATTTTAATATTTAATATATTTCAATTAATTCAATTATACACTTACATAAGGCTTTAAATAGAATAGTTGGTATCTACTTACTTTATTCCTAGCCAACCTACTGTACATTCCCACATACTTATTCCTCCCCAACCCCAAAAAAGTACAAATGAAACTGTACAACAGGTAGCCACTTGAAACCTCTCCAATTAATTAAAAAATCAGTCTCAAAAGTCAGCTTTGAGTTTCGATTACAGAACAGGTTGTGAGGCCCCATTACCAAGGCTTTTAAAAATCTTCACCTTCCACGGAAACTAGAGAATTTAGACAAAAACAAAGACCCTTATTTCATTTTCCCAGCTTTAAGCATGCACAAATGGATACCAAAATTAGAGAAATTAATAGGACTTAAGCAAAAATACTAATTGAAAACATCCTAAAGTTTAAAAAGAAAAGTAACTCTTTGATTCCATATCCTATACAGTATAAATTTTTGTGTGTGTGTGTGAGGAAGATCAGCCCTGAGCTAACATCCAATGCCAATCCTCCTCTTTTTGCCGAGGAAGCTTGGCCCTGGGCAAACATCCGTGCCCATCTTCCTCTACTTTTATATGGGACGCCGCCACAGCATGCTTGACACGCGGTTTGTCAGTGCGCGCCTGGGATCCCAACCTGCAAACCTTGGGGCGCCGAAGCAGAGCATGCGCACTTAACCTCTAGGCCACTGGGTTGGCCCCTCCTATATAGTATAAATCTTTTTAAAAGCAGTCTTTTTGGGGGAGGATGAAAGGGGTAAAGGGGCACGTGTATATGGTGATAGGTAGCAATGAGACTTTTGGTGGTGAACACAATATAGTCTATACAGAAGTCAAAATACAATGATGTACATCTGAAATTTATATAATGTTATAAACCAATGTTACCTCAATAAAAATTAATAATAATCTTTTTATCTTTTAACAAGTAATTCAATAGAAACACATATGAGAAAGTATGAGAAAATGGAACTATATTGGCAGCACAGGATTCCAAATGGTTTTAAGTGTATTCACAGAGTTGTGTAACCATCATCCCAAAATGAAACCCCATATATATTAGCAGTGTCCCTCTTTCCCAACCTCTTCCCCCTTCCTCAGCCCTAGGAACCAACAATCTATCTTATGTCTCAAAGATTTGCCTCTTCTGGACATTTCATATAAATAGAATCATATAATATGAGGCCTCTTGTGAATGGCTGCTTTCTCTTAGCCTAATGTTTTCAAGGTTCAACCATGTACTTCATTCCTTCTTATGGCCAAATAACATGCCATTGTATGGATATACCACATTTTATTTATTCATTCATCAGTTGATAGACATTTGGATTGTCTCTACTTTTTGGCTATTATGAATAATGCTGCTATGAACATTTGTGTACCAGTTTTTGTGTGGACATATGTTTTCATTTCTCTTGGGTATATATACCTAGGAGTGGAATTGCCGGATCATATGGTAACTTTACATTTAACCTTTTGAGAAACTGCCAAACTGTTTTCCAAAGAGCTGCACAATTTTTCATTCCCACCAGCAATGTAAGAGGGTTCCAATTTCTCCACATCCTCGCCAACACTTGTTATTATCTTTTTGATTAGATCCATCCTCAAGTGTGAAGTGGTAACTCATTGTGGTTGATGCTCTATATCTTAAACCAAGCCCACTCATTCTTGAATTCAGCCTCAGCTATTCTTCTCAGCTACACTTTTAAGTATAAAATATGCCCCAATGGTCATTCTTAAAATCCAAAATAAAACCAGGATAATCTAACTCTTCCTTAATAAATGAAGGTGTCACCTCCGCATAGTATGCACCGTTATTCTACCCCAAATCCCATCGCGCTACAATAACATTCAAGGGCCAACTTGTCTAAACAACGACGCCCAGCTCAGCAGCCTGCACAAGCGCTGATGCTGTAGTGGAATGCTGGCACATACGGCAGCCGCCAAGGTCAGCCAGAGCTTCCAAGAAAGAACACTGGATTGGAATTCAGGTTTGTCAATAATCTATGTGTAACCCGATCAATCACTTAACTTCTCTACACCTGAACATGGTGCTCCAAGCCACTCACAGAGCTATCTCCTCTGAAGCTACTCCCGGAGATAAAGTTGTCTAAGCCTCAAAGTTTGATGACATTTGAAAACGTAATAACACCCGTGCCTAAAGATCTAGCTTCGCACAGCAGAAAGAATTTGAGCTTAGCAGTCAGACAGGCTGGGTTCTATTTTCAGCTCTGCCATTTAGTAGCTATATGACCAAAGCTACCTTATTTAACATCTTGCTATCGCAATTTCCTCATCTGAAGGTAATAACACCTTCTTCAAGAGGTTATGAGGATTTACAAAGCTAGTATAGGTAAAGAATCTGACACAGCGGCCAGCAAAAAGTAGACACTTAAATGTTAGCTTCCATCCATCTCTCTGCTAACTCTGGGCAAAGTTTCCCAGGAATAAAGACCTCTTAACAAATGTCCTGGACCATTTAGACCTGAATGTGAGTCCTTGTGACCTATGGGATTCCTTTATAAAGCACTTCCCCACATTATGGTCTGTAAATTGCTAAGGAGAGCTATCAATTGGCTTAAAACAGGACTAGAAGGAATTCTTGGAAGGGAGCCCAGGGATGAAAAAGATAAGAAACCTCATTTTTTGTTAGGGACATAAGAATAAAAACTTCCTTGGGGCTCACCCAGCCTGAGCACAAAACAGATGCAAAGGAGAAAAAGGTAAAGGCTGTATTCACATGACCTGATTGGAAGCACGGGTATAGACCGCCAGGCTCTAGGGGGTGGGGGGAGGGGAGTGGAAGGGGCTGAAGGAAGCAGATAGGGGTGAGAGCTGGCTGGGTTTGCGTGGAGAAGCCAACAAGAGGAAGATGAGCCCCATCCCAGCGGTGAATTAACTGCTTCTTGCATCTCTCAGTCGCCTTCTCCTACCTGATCTGGTTGTCACGGAATTTGTTGAGATGCGGTTGGTTGAGGTAAATGGTGCGGGCTGGTACCTCCAGCTGGTCACCAACAGACGTGGCCCGGGACATCTCATCATCTGCCTTCTTATAGCCCGAAGAAGGACGTACAGGTCCTGCAGAGAAGAGGCGCGGGCAGAAAACAAAACACAAAGAAGTCACGCCAGGCAGGAGGCAGCGAGCACCCGCTGCAGGCGGGCGGGGACCAGCTGGGAAAGGATGCTCTGGGCGATGCTGGGCCCGCCTATGTACCTTGGCTCCCCCTGGAGACCCGCCGCCGCAGCTGCTCCCAGCTCCTCCCTGCGCCCCACCCCCGGTCGGCCTCCCCAGGCCCGTGGGGTGAGAGCCGCCTCCGCACCGCCTCCAGCTCACCCCTTCTGTGCTCGCTCCCGGCTAGCTGCGGCGTGCGGGGCAGGCAGGCGGAGGCAGGGATGGCGAGGGGCGCCACTGAGGGCTGCAAGGGGCGGGGCGGGGGGGCACGTGGACAGCGGGGATGGGGTGAGCAGAGGCCAGAGCCCCTCTTCTCCCCCAGGTGAGCTCCCCCTCTAGGCTCAAGGATGGAGCTCTGGAACTAGGCTTTCTTGGCTTCTCTGTGTTGAGGAACAGAGAGACGACAGCAAAAGGGATGTGCCCTGCATTCAGTCACTGCAGAAAGTAATGGCGAAAGCACATCCCTGAAAGCACATGGCTCTAAAAACGAAATTCCCAAACCTCAGTGTGAAGGGCTTGCTCCACCGTTATCCTGAACGGACCAGCTGCTTTTCTCCCCAGATGTGCCTGGCAACCTGAGTGCAGTAGCTTTACCAATTCCAGCTGATAGAGGGATGCGTGATCTTTCATTTCATTGCTCAAGTTACTGTTTCTGTAGTTGACACAAGCAAGTCTATCTCTCTAAGATTTGATTTAAGTCCTACAGTCAAGCCTCTTTCGGTGAGCTCAACCTCCCCATAACCTTCACTTAAGGAGGTGTCAGCATGGAAAATAACGATATACCTATTACTAAAACTGCTAAGCGCATGCGCACACACATCAACTACAAGGTAGTATCCTTCGCTAGAAGGGGCAACTCACCTCAGGAACTGACCTTCGGAAGGGGCGCCATAAGTCAAGGATCACAGAAAAATAAATGCCCTACAGGTGAGGCCCTCTCTCCTTTTCCTTAAATATATGTTTGCGCTAATATCTGCCATGCTTCCCACCTATCAAAGAGAGGGATGTTGCATATTATTTAAGAAACTCACATCTCATTTCAGTAAACATCCACTTCACAGCTACAAAGAATGTTTACTGACATAGAGAAACATTTTGAAAGAGACAGTTTTGACTATTTAAGTATGTCATCTTTTTTAAAGTGATTAGAATCCTGTTATAATCTTTATCATAAGAGGCAACCAAAATGTAAAATTGTTTATTGAGAGCTGACACAGTATCCTGAAAAGTGCCCAGATCCCGGTCCCTGGGCACAGGCCAGGTGTACCTCCACAGCGTCCTGGTGGTGCCAATCACAGGATCCCGTCCTCAGGTCCTCCCATCGCCCTGGAGCCCCTCTGGCTCCACAGGACACTGCTCTGCCCTCTGTTGATGGACAAGGGGCAGCAGAGAGCACAAGTCCCGAGCTCAGGATTGGCTGGCAGGAGGGCTCCTGGACTTCAGTCAGAGGAGGCTGGGGTGTGAAGCATTTGCTGATTTAAGGCAGATAGGGACTATTTTTGAAATTAGCCTATATAAAAATACCGCTTTTCTCTCTGTCCACTTTCCCGCTTTGTTTTTCTCCCCAGCCTCTATCATCATGACCTGACATTATTTATTTGTGGTCTGTCTTCCCACAGCCCAGAGCAGAAGCTACAGGACAACAGGGACACATTTTGTCCCCTGCAGTGACCTTAGCACCCAGAACGGTGCCTGGCACATGGTGGGCACTCACGTTTGCTGGTGGACTAAGTCATTTTTACTCCAGTCTTATAAAGAGTCGCTTTGAATTCTCCAGGCAGAGATGCAGGGACATGCAGAGAGGGCTCCAACTCCATATACGAGTGTGGGTCAGAGTGGCTCATTGCCGAGACTGTGTTCACCGAGTGACTCTCAACTCCAGCTGCACGTTATCCTCACCGAGGGAGCGCTCACAATTAACTAGACCCTGGGCCTAACCCTCACAGACTCTGACTTTTTATTTTTTTTTAAAGCTCCTAAAGTGATACTAATGGGCAGCCACAGTTGAAAGTTACTTCCCAGATGCTGCTGGGAAGAAAAAAATGAAAGATCTGGCTCCTGCTCTCAAAAATGTTAGCCAGTTTAAGGTGCTAAGGTATAACCTGGTTACCAGCACACGACAGGTAATGACCAAGTGACTAAAGTGGGCTTGAAGGTGCTAAGGAGGTCAGAGGTCAGCAGCCTCTTTGTGCTTGGGGTGGAGAGCTGGTCAGAACAGTTTGAGGACACAGGTAAGAGCCTTAACATGTGAGTAAGGTTTACATCAGAAAAGGGAAGGACATTCTGGGTAAGGGCAAGAAGAGCTTAAGAAAAGGCCCAAGTAGACAAAATGTATCAGACACCAATTTAAAAAAATCAAACAAACAAAAACCAGCACTGAGGGTCCAAATTGGAAAAGAATAGAAAGGAAGCTCAGGTGAAAATAGTCTGTGGCCAGTAGGAGATGACTTAAATGCCGGTGAAGAAGCTTGAACTTCAACCTGAAGGTCAAATGAAGCCACAGAAGGTTTCTAAGCAAGAGAGAAGCACAGCTGGCAGGAGAAGGAACAGAGAGAAGGGAGGAATTGTAGATGAGATCAGGTAGGAAGTCAATCCTACAATCTAAAAGCAAGATGATAAAAGCGTGAATTGAATGGAGAACTGGAAAAAGCATGGACATGAGAAACATCTCAAAACAAAACTCTGTATGACTTTTTTGGATTGAATGTGTGGGCCAGAAAAAAAAAGAAACATTGGATAATTGGGATTGAAGAGGAGAGGATTAGGGCACAAAAAGGATCACTGATAGAAAAAGAATGGAAACAACAGTGTTTCCAAACAAGAATCTAAATGTTGGATAATAATATTGGAGTGAAAAAAATACCAACACAAACAATTAGTGATGACAGAATTATGTGAAATAATATCTCCCAATATCATGCATCAGGCCAACTCATCTTTATTCTATACTACAACGTGGCCAGACCTGGACTTTTATTCTAGGTAGAAATAGCTATAGTTCCCCACCCCCTCAAAACTCAGATAACTTTCTTCTACCTCAGTGGCCTCATCTTGACCCAATCTTGCTTTGGAGAAAAACATTAATCTTTTCAAAATAAGACAAATTTGTTGGAAATATATTGCCTAACGAAAGCACTATACCATATATAGCAAAGCAAATCATGACTGAAGTTTCAAATTCAGACTCATGAGATGAATCCTGAGTTAATGTATCTTGAAAATACCACCACACAAAATGAGAGTATATGATTACAACTCCCCCATACAAACAAGCACAATGTCAGTGGATAGTGGGAGTTCAATAAATATCTATTGAGAAAGAAACCAACATGAAAGGAAAGAATCAAGAGAAACAAGAGGAGGCAAATGGACAAGCACTAAGTTTGCCCACTACAAAGTATAAATGCAGGCAAGACAGCTGACGGCCAAGGCCATGAGGACGGGACCTTGTCTTGTTCGTGGCTCTACCCCTGTCATCCTGAATAACACCTAGCACACAGTAGGCAGCCTGTAAGTATATGTCAAATGGATAAATAAAGGGCTAGTGCAGTGGGTGTTTTTTGAGGATGCCTACCCCGCCGCTGAAAGAAAGACGTCGCCCTTGTCTGGTAACTGAACCCTTCCCCTCCCACATACGGGACAGGTCAGTATTGTGTAATGCCCTTCATCCATCACAACTCTTCACACCACGGAGGGTTACTTAGTCCAAGTTGGGCCACTAAGAGTTTCTCTTCTGGAAACTTTGACATAGGACCTGGGGGAGATGTTCTCTGCATGTGGCTACCCTATTGACATACACACTCCAGGTCTCTGGATAGCCATTTTCCACCCACTGAGTGGGCAGGGAAGCAGAGAAAGGATTTCTTTTGAGATAAGGATGAAGCAGCTGCATGGAGAGCAATAGAAACTGTTCCAACAGCTTTTTTGATCCTGGGTACAGCCCCCTCCTAGATCCCAGCTGTACTGGTGTCCTTGGGTTCCAGAGCCACCCCTGAATTATTCTATAAATTTTTCATAACTAGAAATCCCAACAAATACTGTAAAGGAGCACACAGAGAACCTATTTTTCCCTGTAAGACAGATGAGCAAGTAAGGTCAAAGAGGAGGGACAAATACCTATTCATGTATAGATCCCCCAAGGTGCCCAAGGTTTTAGATGCCAGACCCAGGGAGGCCATAACTGACAGAGGAATGTCTTCATGGCAAAATTTGGGCTGATTGGTTTGAATGAAGCCCAGAAGTAGCTGGAAGGTGACTGGCTAAATGAAAAGCAACTCCTCCTCCCTTCAGAGTTTCCGCCAGGGTTGGAGAGTGAACAGAGATAGACGATAGAGAAGGCCCACCAGGAGATGTGAACAAGAGGAGGGGTGAAGAACAGGGAAGCGGAAGAGGAAAGCAGACTAGTTACCATATACATGCCATTGACCCACAGAAGCATGAAAGGGAGTTGAAAGACAGGAACATACACTCAGCCACTCCCACCATCCACCGTCCACAGGCCTCAGCCACTCTGTAACTCTAACTCGCTTGTTAATCTTTACCCACTCACTCTGTTCATATCACTGTAGTAGTATTTTCATTTTACTGAATGACCCAAATTCCTCCTCATTTCACTCACACGCAGTGTGTCTGTGGCCATAAGGGTGTGAAGTTACTGGTTAGGAAGCAGGGACAACACTAGAGCTCCCACTGCAGGTAAGCAGAGAGGAACGAAGACAACACCTCCTTTCTATTCACTACAGAAACTAATTCTACGGAGATCATTTTTGGAAAGAAAATGAAAAATCCTAACAGGCTTTTGAAATTCGTTCCTATCTAATAAATATTATTATAATAATATACATCATATTTTTTATTTATTATTTTATTATAAGTATTGAAGAGAAGCAGAATATGTGACCCCGAAATATGCCACATTGGCATGTGGATTGTTGTGAGCTGAAGGCAATCAAGACCCAGAAGACCCAAGAACAACTTTTACCTCTCCCTTAACTACCGAAAAGAACTTAGATAGGGGGCCTGGCTCAGAGAGAGGGAGCTATTACCAGAGATCACTTTATCTGAATGACCTACCTGTATAGCAGGGCAAACATCTGCTTACCAAACATCTGCTCTCTTATCTTCCTGTGAAACACCCTCCTCCCCTTTGAAGCCCCAGGCCCCTATTCCACTTCTTAGCTCAGGATAGCATATAAGCCTCAACTACCTGATTTGCCCTTGGCTCTCATGTTCTTAGGGGGATCCCACATGTACATAATTACATTTGTTTTTCTCCTCTTAATCTGTCTTATGTCAATTTAATTATTAGACTAGCCAAAAGAATCTAGAAGGGTAGAGGAAAATTTTTCCTCCCCTACACTATTTATATAATATACATAAATAAGTATTAGTGTAAACTAAATAGGTCCATGGAGTTAAGAACTTCAAATAAAGAATTAAACACAAAAGGAGAGTTAATATTAAGGCAAATTTTTACTAAGCATTTGATTGCCTTAAGCAAAAGAGAAGCAAAATTTTTCACTCTAAACTGCAGTATTTTTCCCCTAACTCAAATAAAAGTGTTCCAAAAGATGCTCAAGATCCATCTAGTCCATTTCCCTTGCAAAGAAGTTTCACTATCTCACAGTAGAAATTCTTAGAAAAAAAATTCTAGTCTTCCTGAATCAGAAACCTATTAAAGTGGTAAGCTTTTTTTTGCAGCACCTCTGTAACTAGCTCTGTGGAAAGGGTCAGACCTTGGACATTGTTGTATAGTAAAGAATTTGGTCTTTGTCCCAGCTTCCTCAGGGGAGCCTCTAACACCTTGGAATTTCCCAAATGATAGGAGTGTCTTTGTTATTCACAGTGGACCCCGGGACCACATCTGAGTTTGTGCTAATGAGGTGACTCCTGGTGGGCCCCTAGATAGATTTAAAATGGGGGCTCACTATGCCAGAAAAACTAACCATATGATCAGAGGGTTGAGGTTTGAGCCAGGTGATATCAGCCTGACCTCCTGACCCTGGGGAGGGAAGAAGACTGGAGACTGAGTTCAGTCATGTGGCCAATGATCCAATTAATAATGCCTATATAATGAAACCCCAATAAAAACTAGGGACACTAATGCTCAGGTGACAAGTCCTGAGGACACAGGAGCTTTACATGTGGGACTCTCCCAGATGTCACCCTATGTGTCTCTCCATTTGGCAGGTCCTGATTTGTATCCTTTATGATAAAACTGTAATCATAAGTATAGTGCTTTCCTGAGTTCTCTGAGTTATTCTAGCTTATTATTGAAACTGAGGGGGTAATGAGAACCCCCAAATTTGTAGCCAGTTGGTCAGAAGTGTGGGTGGTCTAGAAACCCCGGAACTTGCAGCTGGTGTCTGAAGCGAAGGCAGTCTTGTAGAGAATTGTGCCCTTAACCTGTAAAGTTGGACCTAACTCTGGGTAGTTAGTATTAGACTTGCACTGCAGACATTACTCCATGAACTCTAGAATGACAAGGCCAAAAGGGAAACATTATCAACAATCACAAAAGTATATTAGGTCAAATGAAAGATAGGATTAGAAGCCAGATCTACAGACACTTGAATCTCATTCTCCTTCCACTAGAACAGATGGCCTCAATGAGCTTAAGGCAAGTCAGCTGCCATCTGAACATTGGTTTCTTCATCCACAAAACATAAATCAATTATATAAATCAAGAGTTGGCAAACTTTTTCTATAAAGGGCCAGGTAGTAAACAGTTAGGCTTTGGGCCACATATGGCCTCTGTCTCATTTTTTTTAAACACAGAAGTCTTAAAAATGTAAAAACCATTCCTCACTCACAGGCCAGATTTGGCCCACAGGTCACAGTTTGCTGACCCCGCATATAAACTAAGTTCTTTCACAGTTAACAACCTGATCATGTCCCAACTCCCACCTCAAGGAAATATTAAATTTCTTCTATACCAAGAAGACATGACATAAAATTCCTAGCAAACATAGGTGTTCAGGCTTTTATTACGTAAGTTAAGAAGTTGGTTATGTCTTTTTCCTAATTTTATATGTACTTGAAAAGTATGTAAAGGTGGTTTTCTCTTTGCCTCCAGAAAAATAAAGCAATCATCATGGAGTTTTGTTACAAGAGTCAGGGGCACGCGCGCCCGTGCACAAACACACTTCCCTTCCCAAAAGAGTTTCAAGTTCAACTCTGGCCTCTACCCCATATTTATAAAGATGTTTCATAATCCTTCAGAACACAGACACAAAGCAGTCCAGCGGCTGGGGAAGCACTTGGGCTGATTATTTCTCCTAATCAAACAAACACAATGAAAATGCTGTGCAAATGCAAAATGTGATTATTCTAGCCTTGGCAGACACGTTTTAGAGGCCTTTTCTAGAAACCACTTTGCACAAACCACATCTCTCCAAATATAGCATCTGTGATCCATTTCTACTCAAGAATTCAAAAGAAATAAATACAAAGGAAAGTAACACTGATGGTCAGAATTTCTTACTACTGCAAATACTTATTGGTTTCTCTTTTCTCTTTTTTCAGGGATAGAGAAAATGGAAAGGAAAGTAATAGGTCATGGGCCATTTATGATTTAAAATATTGTTAGGCGCTGAATTCATTCAAACAATTACTGAGCACCTCTACTGAGCACCCCTATATAAGGCATTCTGCTAGATAGTGGGAAGGGCAAGGTACACAGTTGAAGGCATAAGATTACATTTTACTAGAGGCAATGGAAAGACCAAGAAATATGGGCATTCAGAGGACAAAAATGACTGCTAGTGTCATATAGGGGAAAAAAACAATTTCATTAAGGAAGCATTTGAACTAGGCTTATAAGAATGAGTATGATTCGCTTGTACGGAGAGAGAACAGAGCATTTCAGGAATTATTAATAGCATGCAAGCAGAGACACAGGCCGATAATACTATATTTACAACCTACCTGGCTCCAGCATGGTGGCTGAAAGTAATTTGAAGCTTTGTTTCCAATACATACAGCAATATAAATTGGGCTTCTGTTCTTTGAAACCCATTTTATACCTTAGATACATAAAAACCCATCATGTAAATTAAGTGAAGACAAACGTGCTTTTAAGGAAATATATTTAATATATAAAAGTTAAAACAACAAAAAAGCAAAGCTATGTTCCAAATACTCAGTTCAGAGGATTTTTCTATATGGGCTGGATTGGCTGAGGCTTAAAATACAAGCACAGTGACTTCTCCATAGCAACTCCCTCTGTTGCTAGGATAGATGTTCTTCATCGCTCCTGGGACCATGAAACTGGGCACAAATTAGGGACACCAGCTTTAAAATCCCATTGCTGGTTCAATGTGCATGAATGAGTCTTTGAACAATTAGCCCCAGGAGAGGTGCGGTTTCCTATGAAGTTGCAATTTGCCTGTCCTAAGCATTTTGAAGACCCACAACATGTTGGCCCAAGGCATACAGATTTACTGCATGTGGTCTCTCAGCCAGCCCACCTCTACAGTGTCGTCAGTGACCAATCTCTCCCTTGCTCTTGAAGCTCCACCCATAGTGGCCTTCTCTCCCTTCCTCAAAGAATCAACTCTGTTCCCTCTCCAGAGACTTGGCACCTGCCTTTCCTTCTACCTAGAATTCTATTCCCCTAGTCTTTGCTTTGCTAACTCCCTCCTATCACTCAGGGCTCAGCTTAAATATCCCTTCCACACAGAAGCACTCCTGGACCACCACCTCTACAGTAGTCCCCGTCTCAGTTATGCCCTATGTGATTTCTTTCATTGTACTTACCACCTCATGGAATTTGCTCACATTCTGTCTTCCCACATTAGATATAAGCTCCATGAGGGCTGGGCCCACGCTTATCTTAATCACTCTGCATCCCCAGTGCCTGGGACACAGAAGGCAGTGAATAAGTGTGTCCAATGAATGAATCAAGTCCACAAGATTTCACATTCTGTCTTAAGTGGACAGAGAAAAGTGTAACTCCTTAAATTTAATCTACAACTAATCTGACCCATCTTCTAAGGTACCTCCCAATAGAAAATTGGGGGAGGGGAAAGGAAATTCTGGTTTTGTTTGGAGATTAGTCCAATTTTATAATTTTAAATGTTCATGTGAGTGCTGTGAAGTCTCTCTTGAAAAAATGCGTCTTGGTTCCAAGATAACTTCATCCTTTTCTTGCTTCCCTCCTTAAAATGGCACTGGGTAAATGGAGGGTGGGGATAGGGGCGTGGGGAAGAGTTGGGATCCCCGGGCACAAAAGCATTCTGCCTCCTCTAGTCCACAGAGTGATATCCTTGGTCCCCCTGCTGGCATTTGTGGCTACAGTCTGTGACTGGTCTGGCTTGGCTTTATCAGTGGGCATTCACATTCCCTAGGTGGTTCTGCCTCACCAGGGCTCCCTCTGTCAAAACCACAGCACCTGCCATTCTCTACATCCAGCCTGCTTGTCATCAGCCATCTGTCTGCAGCCCTGCCAGGAGGGGCCCCTGGAAGGCCCAGTAGCTTTCAAATCAGCTCCCAGACCACATGAAAAGTATGAGTGGGCAATTCAGGAAAATGAAACCTCCTATTACCCCTCAGTTTTATCCTCACTTATCCTAGACACCTCCCCTCTCTGATGGGGGAAACTTTCCCCAGAGAGAGAAAGATTAAGATGTTTCTTATCAAATTGGTTTCTTCTCTCCCCACCCTTCTCCTTTATACCTCCTAAAGATCAAAAACACAGGCAAGCTTCCTAGTGTACATCCTTGATGTCATTCTCCATCTGGATTCCAAACAACGCTTTAAAAACTTACTAAAGTATCTCTTCTTCGAGGCAGAAATGCTGACATTCAAGCCCTCTGAGGTCTGTTGTAAATATGATAAAAGGGAGAGAAAAATTAATCTACGAAGTCTTTGCATAAACACAAGCCTAGCTTGCCTATTCCTGCAATTTTTTTTTTTTTAGCTTTTTTTGTGCGTGTGTGAGGAAGATCAGCACTGTGCTAACATCTGCCAATCCTCTTCTTTTTTTTCGCTGAGGAAGACTGGCCCTGAGCTAACATCCGTGCCCATCTTCCTCCACTTTATATGGGACACCGCCACAGCATGGCTTGACAAGCGGTGCGTCGGTGCCCGCCCGGGATCCGAACCGGGGAACCCCAGGCCGCCGCAGCGGAGCGCACGCACTTAACCGCTTGTGCCACTGGGCCAGCCCCTATTCCTGCTATTTTTGAAAGACATAAGATGAAGACACCTTGATGTTTCTCCTGGGATTTCTTCTAATCTTTCCCCGGGAGGTGGAGGCTCTGAGTGCAATGAAGTCAAATGTCACGTACAAGAGAAAGGCACGTGCATTTGCTTCAACCATCACCCCGAATTAACATGCAAACCAGCCTTTCAGTTTTGCTTATCACCACTGGTCATATGAACCCAACACTCTTTATTTCCATCAACAATCTTAACGTAACATTGAAAATGATGAGCAGTCAGATTCAAACAAGTCAACATGGAGGCCGACTCATTCACCTTTATTCCCAACTCCATTTACACAAAATATACTTTTCCGGTCTGATGGCTTTTCCTGACTTTCTTGTTGATTTGACATTTTGTGTACCACGTTTCTTCTCAGACGGAGAAGTGAGAAAGTTTCAAACATGGAAAAATCTTTAAAAAGGAAAAGCAATGCCAAAGAGATGTGGATGGAATCATCTGAATCCAGCATCCTCCACCGATTCAGTGTTGCCAGATCAATTAGTTGTCTTTGTCACGTCACTAAGAGGTCATAAGTAATTATGATAAAAAGCACAACTATCTCATTGGGCCTTGTCTAAGCACTCTATATGTATTAACCCACATAATTCTCGCAACAATCATATGAGGAGTGTGCCCATTTTGGAGATAATAAAAATGGGGCAAAGAGTAATTAAGCAATCAACTCAATGGCTACAAGTTGAATTTTTTGTTTGTTACTACGTGAATCATTTATATGACCCACAGAATAAAAAAATTGGGGGAGGAGTTTCCTAAAATAGACAATTAAATATTTGTTGACTAAATGAATCTTTTCTCCTTCCTAGATTTTGATTTATTTTTTTCTTTAAATAAAAGTATATTCCCAGAGTTTACAAATTAAAAAAAAGAAACTCCACTGAATTCCAGGCTCACAGGCAGTGTGGTGGTGGTGGTAACAGGATGAAGTGCTTAAACCAGGGAACCAGGGCCCAGTTCCCAGAGATTCAAGTGTCTTGAGTACAGGAACACGTGGAAGAAATCAGTAAGTTAAGCAGGCAAGCAAAAAGGTTGAGGCAGACAGGAAATCATTCATTCATCCAAAGTTCAGAACATTTTGTGTACACAATGGCAAAGACAAAAAACCTTCTCCCCGCCTTCAGAGAGCTTGTAATCTGGTGGGGAAACAGATCAGTGTAGAATAACTAACACAGTGCAGAATGTGAAATGTTCCCTTTCACCTGGACTTTCTTCCTCTTAGCATGTTCTCTGCCACCAACAACTCATCCTTAACACATAGCTTAGGTTTTCTCTCCTCTGAGAAGTCTTCTCTCATCACACATCCCCAGGTTGTGTTAGATGTCCTTCCCTCTATGCACAGGACCCCCAGGTACAGCTAGTCAGGGAATAATTCCAGGGGGCATCTTTCTCACTCTCACACAACCTATATAACCATATGCAACTGTCCAGTCTGTGTAGTTTCCATATTATAATTATTCTACTTATGTGTCTGTCTTTCTGATTGAAAAGGTCTCCAACTGGAAAAGTGTGGATTGTGCCTTATTGATCTTACTATCCTCAGCGAATAGTAAGAGAGGAAGAAGAGGAGGAGAGGAAGAAGAGACAGAAGAAGATAGGGGTATGTAGTGTCTAAGAGAAAGACTAGTACTTCCAGCTGCCAGCTTTCTACTGAAGCGGGGACAGGTATTGGTTGGAGAGATTTAAGATGCCTTTCACTGTGAAGTCAGCAACTGAGCTTCATCTAAAGGGTTCTAAAGGGTAAATATGGAGAAAGACATCTCACACAGCAGACAAAGCCATGAGCAAATATGCCATGTGAGCAGCTACCTTCTGAGCATGCCCTCTCTTTTAGGATTGGGCTCAACTCCCCTCCACAGCAGACAGATATACAAAAAATACAAAAGCTCCTAGCTTTGCTTCCCTATATGACACTGCCTCTGAAGACAACAGCACAGAGTAGAGAATGGAAAGACCATTTCGACAGACCAGGTGTAAGAGGCTAAATGATCTAGTGGTGAAAACACGACAAAACTACACAGATATAGAATAAGAAATGCTACACTAGAGATACCAATCAGGTGAGGTGTTCACGCAGAGGAAGAGTTTCTAGTTACGGGTGAGAGAGCCTGGGGCACCAGAGGGGCAGCAGCTCATCTCAGAAGCAGATCACAGGAATTATTGAACAGAGCCTAGCAGTCGACCGGATGGCAAGCAGAGGAGAGACGAGAGGCCTGGCATTTTCTGATACTCTTCCTTTACCTATGAATTTCGGATCGTTTGAATGATCATTCCCCCCTTGAATGAAAGGGTTTTCACATCAGTGAACTATGAAATGAAACTGGAAACTTAATACAACCAAGTATAATATCTATAATAGTACAATATCCTTATGACCAATAATTCTCTGAAGATGAGGGAATTCGAGGCCCAAATAATAAAAGCATTACATACTGCTCTTGGGCAAGAGTTCACCATTCTACCAAAGGCAATACTTACAAATGGACTGAGTGTTACAGAAACCCTGGAATTGTCCCAAGCTCTCCATAATGTCTGACATACAATATTGAATCATAACTAAGTGTTTGTGGCACACTCCACTCTGTAAATCCTTTGCCAATGCACTAGCAGCAAGGATGGTCACAACCAAAGAGTCTTGTATTATTTCCAGACCTTCCTGTTATTACCTTGTTCTCTGCTGATAGTCATACTCTCCTCTACACACCTGTAGCAGGAGATGTTGATGTGGGGAGCAGGGAGAGGGAAGGAAAAATATCAAGGGCCTACATCCCTCCAGAATTTAGGGACCCCCTCTGAAACCGAACTCCATGCAAACATAGACAAAATAGATTTACTTACAAAATACAAAAACACAGCCACTCCAAGAGAAGATCAGTAAATGTGATGTTCCTAAGATCAGAATATCTCTTAAAATTCCACAATTAGTCAAAGCCATTTTTAAGATGGTGACCAGCCATCTTAAGCTATCACCTGCCAATCCCAGTCCTAGAGGTTCCCACTGGGTCAGCATATAGTCTGAGGATTGCCAGCCCAGCTCTGCTTCCTGCTCTCTTTTCTGTCACTGGTAGCAGGTCAGCATCGCTGCTTGATGGCTCTCCTGGCCCAGTCCCACTCCATCCCTGCCTTCATCTTTCAGAGACATTGCCCTCTAGTAAACCTCCCTGACTCCTAACCCCATCGCAGTGTCAGTGGTCTTAGTAGTTCTAGTGTCCTCTAGTTCCAGCTTGCATTATCACACTCACAGAAAGGACAGTTTCTAGTTTTAGTTGAATAATGACAACAAGGCTTGAACAACTGCTATATGGGGGGTGACAGACATACCTAAGGGCAAAGCAAGTCAAATACACAGAACATTTTCAAAGAGATAGCCAAGCAACAAAGGATCGAGCCCAGGAAATAACAAGACCACACAATTTACCCTAGAGCGACTCATTCCAGGGGATCTGCCCAGCTCAGGAAATGGAAAGATAAACTAACAGTAGAGCTCCCCACATGCTTAGTGAGACCAATATCAGAAAAACACATTCCACAAATAAATAATTCAATTCTTGGTCTTTTAGCTCTTACATACATGCAAATCACCCACATTAGCTTCAAACACCAAAGCAGGTTGGCAGAGTGAGGGAAAAAATAATTTGAGCTTATTTCGTTAAGACGCATTTCTTAAGAAAAACGCAAATAAAGTACAAATGCTTTCCAAGCGCATGGTTTGATACGTATTACTTCAAGCTTCATAAGCAGAAATGCTTTACTTAAAAATCATTAACTATCCAGGATCTAGAAGGTCTTGCTATAAGGTGTGTCAGCCTCATCTCTTACTGCTCCAGCCATCACTCAAAGTCTACACTGACTAGGCCACTTGCAGCTCCTGAAGGAACTGAGAGCTTCTTCTCTGCAGTTTGACACATGCAGCTCCTGCTTCTTTCTCCACTCGGATAACCCTTCCCCATCCTTCAAAACTCCACTGAAGCAGCCCCTTTCTGGCCCGCCTGCGGTGGGGGTTAGATACCCTCCTACATAGCACGTCACACCTACGGTGATTGTGGCCCTCAGACTGTATCAAGGTCTCACCTGTCAGTTCATGTTCTACACATACACACATCCTACCCCTGTACAAAAGCAGGCCCCTGTCACCAGGAAATCAGTTCCAGCCCCAGGTGAAGCACAGATGGGAGACAGCAGACACAGAAGGCCCTGTGCTGGGACCTGCCTCCCCACATTTCCCCAGCTCCTGCACCTGTGAGTCATGCCTGCCAAGAGGGATGCACGTTGCATTTCTATGCTTGTCTTTCCCACTGTTTTCTCTTCCTCATTGCTAGCATTAATCTCTCAGCAGACTCCCTCCCACTTCTGACAAGGTCCAGAGTTCCAGTCGACAAACAATGTAAAAGGCCCACACCTCTCACACCATAAAGACCAAGTCAACAAATAAACTTTGGAGTCATTGGTTGGAACAGAGCTCCTCATCAAGGTTTGCTGGGTCCACCTCGGTCTATGTGCTGGGTAGACAGGCAAGTCTGGACCCAGGGACTTCTGAGCACTGTGACAAAGCATACATAAGAGGCCAGGGAGATGAGCAGACGACTGGAAACATCATCCTGACCACAACGTCTATACAGAAATTCTGTTATGGCTGGTAATGCCTTTCTCCCTATGAAAGCCTACCTCAGGGCGACCACGGCTCACATAGTTCAGGCCTAGGGTGGAAGAAGTGCTGCAGCCTCAGCATGTGAGCAGCCTGAAAGACACCGAAAGAGTGTCTACTCATGCACGGAATACAAAACAGACACTTGAGCATTTTACTCCTAATTCGATTTTATCATTCTCTGCTGAGACAATGGAGTTTGAAATCTAAGGGGGAAAGCTTGATTTACTTTAAATACTGTGAACTCTAATGATGTGGAAAATATTTCTCAACTTCAATTTTCTGAAGTATAAATTATTTATGTAAATTCTTTGTTTTTGCATATTTCATAGGACATGCATCTTTAAGCTTTATCATTGCCAGTATGTACAGAAAGAGAATAAAAATAAGCTTATGAATGTTAAAAAGTCATATCATTTGAAGACACAATTCAAATAGGTAATAACGATGATGATGATGATGAAGAAAAAGTAACTTTATTCTTCTCCCCATGGACACTAGGGGAACAAATTCACAAAAGCCAACGGCGCTTACTGTGCTTCCTAGTCTCCTCCATTCTCAAACTGCACCTCCTCCCCGGGCACTTTCTCTGCCAGAACTCTCCCCTCTGCTGGCTTTAATTCTCTCCTCCTCTTAATTATGCAGATTGACTGAACTTCCTCCAAAAAGTCCTTCTTTTGGGTCCTTGAAGTCAAGGACTATCTCGTTTCCCTATAATCTCTGGGATTTAATGTGTGCTCATATTGAATAAATGGATTGTTGGCTTTATACCTGGGGGGAAGAGGGGCGAAAAATGACTGAGCTGAAATACGAATAGTTCAGCATCCTCCCTCACAATTACGTCCCAAATATTTTGATTTATCTTTCAATCCCACATCCAGTCTGTCAGGAAATCCCACCAGTTCTACCCCCACTCCCAAACAGGCCCTGAATCTGACCACTTCTCCCCCTAGAGGGACTGCTACTACCCTAGATCATCCCATCACCCTTCCTCACTGGGACATTGCAGTAACTTCCTAACGCTTCCTCCTCCAACTCTCACCCCTCAAGAGCCTGTTTTCCACATGGGAGCCCAAGTCACATTTTTTTAATGTAAAACCAGATCCAGTTGATCACCTCTTCAAAACTGTCCACGAGCTTTCCATTACACTTCGAGTAGAGAGCAAACTCCCTACCAGGGGCTACAAGGTTCCATTCCAGACACACTGGCCTTTTCTTCTGTCCCTCATAAGTGTCTAGGTCATTCCCACCTCAGGTCCTTAGCTCTTACTATTACTATTCCTTCTGCTTAGGAGAACCTCAGCTGGGACTTCCTTCTACAACTTCTCATCTGTGGTTCCTTAATGTTTAGATCTCTGCTCAAATGTCACATCTTCAAAGAGTTTTTCTCTCTCTCTTTTTTTTTTTTTTTTTTTTGGTGAGGAATATTAGCCCTGAGCTAACATCTGTTGCCAATCCTCCTCTTTTTGCTGAGGAAGAGTAGCCCTGGGCTAACATCTGTGCCCATCTTCCTCTACTTTATATGCAGGACACCGCCGCAGCATGCCTTGATAACAGGTATGTAGGTCCGCGCCCGGGATCCAAACCAGCGAACCCTGGGCCGCCGAAGCAGAGCACGCAACTTAACCACTAAGCCACCGGGCCGGCCCCACGGAGTTCTTCTTTATACTACCTACGGTAGTACTTCCCTTTGGTCATTCACTACCCTGCTTCATTTTCTTTAAAGCAGTGATAACTCCTGTAAATATCATTTATTCATGTGTTATCTGTCTACCCCTCTAGAACGTAAGCTGCATGAGCTGAGTTTTTCTTGTTCTCTGTTCTCCCTCTAGTGCCTGGTACTAGTTTGATATCTGCCTTTTGAATGATTCAGTGAATGAAGTCTTAGCAAATAATCTACTCAACTTTGTCGCTAAGGTTTATGAGTCACCTGGTATATATCAGACATAGTCTCTCTTCTTCTCACTATAACCATAAGTAGACATTTTGTCCTTTTTTAGTAGGGCCAGGATTTGAGCCTAATTTTCCTAATTTCCTCAAACCCATGAAGTTTTACCTATAACTTAAAGCTTAACCAATGAGATTTGACTTCTTTATCTGAGAGATGAAGATAATACCTACTTTGCCTAATAAGAATTTTATAACGCTAAAATAAGACCACGGGTCTGAAAAAGGTAAGTAAACTGCAAAGTTCTGTAATAAAATAAGGAATTATTGTAAAATTGCAGGATAAGGACATTAGTTAGTGACTGTATGCTGAAAATTAAACTTCCATTTCCTAAGACCCACCACTTGCCAGATGTTTTACACACAAAATTACATTTAATTCACAACCACCTTGTGATATTGGTATTATCACCCATTTCAGATGAGAAAATTGAGGATCCGTGAAGATAAATAACTTTCCCAAGGTCACTTAGCTCACATATATCCAAGGTCCAGATCTGGGTCTGTCTGGTTCCACTGATCATGCTTTAAATTTAGAGATTATTATTTGACAAAGATGTTTCATAATAATAGTAAAAAAGTTGCATAGGAACCTCTGTAACATTATTGGCATGAGTAAACAAAAGAATTTTTTAATATGAACACGATGACCCAGTCACAATGGTTTTTGAGTCATACACAAAGGCCAGGGGAGTTCTTCTGATGCTCTGAAGAGTAACTGTGGCACACAGTTGCATTTCTGGACTAGACAGAAGACCATGTATTACCCATCAAAGCCATGGAGAACATAAAACTAACACCTGTGTCCAGAATGTGATCAAAATCTAAGAAAATAGGACAATAGAAAGTTCTGAAAACACAAAGCAATATGGTGAATAAGAAGATAGAAAAAGAAACTAAGAAAAGCTTGAAAAAGCAGCCACATTGAAATAAAGATGCACATGTTTCAAGTTATCTATCCACCTAGGTCAAACAACTTACCATAAGAAGAAATTTTAAAACTATAATATCTGAAAATACTTGTGCCAGAACAGTGTATGTTGGCATCTTACTTGGCCTAAGTAACTTTCCAAATGAGAAAAACTTTCTGATTTGAATTTTACTATCTCCTTCTAAGAGTAACTTTAAATCAAAGTTTTGAAAAAAGATATTAAGCAAAAGTTTAAAAGTCAAAAGCCAATAATCTAAACAACTTAATCTGTTTTACAGGAAGATAAAAATTACTAAAGCCAATCCCCCCAAAAAAAATTCCTTGAAGGGAAAACAGTCATGCATCGCTTAATGGGGATACATTCTGAGAAACGCGTCGTTAGGTGACTTCATTGTTGCACGAGCACCATAGGGTGTACTTACACAAACATAGATAGTATAATCTACTACACACCTAGGCTGTATGGTACTAATCTTATGGGACCACTGTCATCTATGTGGTCCATCGTTGCTTGAAACATCATTATGAGGTGCACAGCTGTATAAGTTGCAACTACATGAAATATACAACAACACATCCTCAACAGAGCCTCACTCTGGGTAATACATTTGCCTAATTCAGTACTCGCACCATCCCCATTGTTATGGGTGTACACATCTGTCATGTGCCTGCTCTCTTAGGTTAAAAATTCAGCCTTACAATAAATACAAAGCCACTCAACTCCATGGAAAGCTCACACACCTGATGTTGACATTGTTAATACAATGATCTCATTACAGCTACTACACCAGATGCTATAACAAACTCAAGTCTAATCCAAACTCATAATCCCACCTCCAACTTGATGAAACCCAAGAACAAATCTCTTAATCTTCCTGACCCCAAATACTGATATGCTCTCCTGAGTGGTACGGGATATAGCTAACAAAGATACTACAATTTTAAAGTTTTTTTTATCAAAGGTTCTATTAACTGATATGGTACAGTTGTCAGATGAAAAAGTTACAATATCATAAGAGCACTTGTTAAATATCTAAACATCAGCTACTATAATGCCTCAAAGCTTACATAACCCTCATTCTGTCAAGAATCATTTTTCCCAACTTTATACTCCAACTAGGAATTCTTCTGCCAGATCCACTTATGAGGATCAGTTTTGTGTTTCAGATCAGAAGGACCATCCCATGTCCACTATTCCCTTCTAACCATATTATTCTTGTAACTTAGAATTCTAAATCCCATATTTTCCTTGCACAAAAACAATACTTGCATATTGCATTAATTAACCCAATGAACTCTTCTTTTCCTATCATGTAGTCACAGTCCATGTTGAAAATATTTACTATGTTTAAGGCTGTCCTCCAATTTGTACCATTGAGATGCATCACGAAAACCCTCTGTCAACTACCCAAACAAGTATAAACATCCAGACCAAAGTACTGGTAAGTATAGCAATGAATAACCAAAAGACGGAAGACTATTTCATTATAGCTACCCAAAGTGCATTAAAATGGGTATTTGTGAACTATCAACATTTTACTTACACTGCAATTTGTGCCTACATGAATACATTTGTAATAGGAAGAACAACGTTGATCAGATAACAACCAGAAACTAACACTGTGCTGTCCAATATGGTAGCCACTAGCCACATGTGACTACTAAGTACTTAAAATGTGGCTAGTCAGAACTGAGATAGGCTATAAGTGTAAAATATACACCAGATTTTGAAGATTTGGTATAAAAAAATTTAAAATGTCCTATTAACTTTTTGTATTGATTACACATTGAAATAACATTTGGAATATACTGAGTTAAATGAAATACACTATTAAAGTACAAATATGCTCACATTATATTTCTATTTGACAGTGCTGGTTTAACGGTTATAACTTCATTATTAATAATTACCTTACCCCTCATCTGCTTCTTACCTGTCAACATCCCCCACAGCCCTCCCACCCCTCAATTAAACCTACAGCTGGTATCTAAAGGAGGAAAAGTAATTTCAATACCAGCTTAAGTAAAACTTAACAGGGAAGATAGATCTGTACCCAAAAGCACTACATCCTACAGCTAAGTACTAACACTTCACCTAGCTATAACTTAGCCCTCTTGCAAACTCCCCATCCAGCTGTGATTTAGGGATCAAAATGCTTGTAGAGAAATCCAAGTTGACATAAGAAAGTTTTCCACTAAAATCAAAACAGTTTTCTTATAAGAGAACTTTAGTCCTGCCTTAGAAGTAGGCATATACTTAGTTCATCCTTGTTTCTAATAAGATTAACAAATATGATAAACCCCTTCCTCAGATTAGACACAACTAGAGAAAAAAAGATGCTACCGTCAGTCACACTAGTCACAGTCAGAAGTGACAGCTCACAACAAGGAAGGGCAGAATGGTAAAAACACATACCAGCTGACCCAGCACAGCAACCCCTGCGGTCACTGTTGGGGGAGCGCACAGCCCCAAGCCACCGGCCACAACGACAGCCCCCAGTAGGCACCAAATTCTCACTTAGGTTCACAATTACCATTCTGAGTCATTAAGAAAAGTTTGTATAACAGTCCTGATGCTTTGCCCAAAGTTATTTTTAATTCAAAAGCTTCCTATTATGTTTTGGTAAATTAACATTTAATTCATCAAAACAGCATTTTTAAGAATCAACCTTAAATACTTAATTTGGTTATTTACTGATCAAGTTAAAGAAGATATTTGCTGTTTTAAATATTTTGGATCTTCCTGGAAATATAAAATGTCTAAAACAATACATAGTAGTACATCGTAAAGAAATCTGTGTCTATAAATGCTTTTATAGCTAGTGAATTCATACTACATACTTAATACAAACTTGAATAGGATATCAATCTTTAATAGCACCTTTTTCAAGCATACTATATTGATACTAGATTTACACAAAAATATCACAGCCAAGTGGCCATAAACACCAATCATAAGTTTATAAGGACAGAAAAGTATCTAAATAAAATTTAATTATTTTAGCGAAGAAAAAATCAAGATGCTACTCTACAGCAACTAAAGAATAAAATATAACACCCTTTTACTGTACTTTCAGCTCTGATGGTGGGGAGGATGCCAGAGGTAATGTGTAGCAGTCGCCTCTTTTCCGTTCCCTGGGGCACAGTGGTCTCTTGTATGACTAGCAGTTGAGCTAGATTGTGAACTTCCGCTAAATTCTCCAACCAAAACCTGTGAGCTTCCTTAAATTTCTTAAGATATATTTGCTTACAGAAAAAGGTATCTCTCCCCCTTTTACCCTACATTGAGATTTTGAAAACTGAACCCAGCATGATACCTGTGCTTTTGGTATGGGGTGACTTTCCACTACTGTAATAACAACCCAAGTTAGATGATATCCAAGCAACTGGCTTCCTCAAACTATACCGTGGTAAGCCTAGAAAGTCTAAGCTAATTTAGAAGACAAAAATGTACACCTCAATAACCAAGAAAATAAAAATTTTAATGAGATAATCTTACCTCACAAATTGACAGTTTAAAATATACCAACTGGAACTGGTGCAGCCACTATGGAAAACAGTATGGCGATTCCTCAAAAAATCAAGGATAGAACTACCATATGATCCAGCTATTCCACTGTTGGGTATTTATCCAAAGAACTTGAAAACACCAATTTGTAAAGGTACATGCACCCCTGTGTTCATTGCAGCGTTATTCACAATAGCCAAGACTTGGAAGCAACCTAAGTGCCCATCAAGGGACGAATGGATAAAGAAGATGTGGTATATATACACAATGCAATACTACTCAGCCATAAGAAACGATGAAATCCAGCCATTTGTGACAACATGGATGGACATTGAGGGTATAATGCAAAGTGAAATAAGTTAGAGGGAGAAGGTCAAATACCGTATGATTTCCTTCATTAAGTAGTAGATAATAACAATAATAAACAAACACATAGGGACAGAGAAAAAAAATAAAATAAAATATACCAACTGGGACTTCTGCTTCTGACCATGAGGGGTAAAAGGAGGTCCAGATTAGCGTGCTTCCACTACAATGATTAGAAAACTGGACAAACTACAGGAAACAACTATTTTCTGATATGAAACAATAGGCAGCATAGGAAATTAATCTTGAGAGAAGAGAAACAAACAAGATGAGCCCTATAATCATATCATCTTTCTACCTGAAAACAATTTCTGGGCCAAAGTACAATGACGGGGGGAACCCAAACAAAAATCTAGCAGTCTCAGAAAATTGAGAAGACAGAGATCTCAGGGTAAGGAGGCCGAAATGCTGAGAATTTACAGGGCACAGAACTGAGGAGGGGAGAGCTATGCAAAGCAGAAGCTCCAGAAATCTGCATAGAGGTCACCTTGAATCTTTGGCTAAATTCCAATTGGTACATATATATGGCAAAACTCACCAAGGCCAGGGAAAGAATAATTACCAAGGAACTGTAAGAGCAACAATTTCCAGAGATCACACAAAGCCAGGAAATTGTTAGAGTTCCCATGAACCAAAGAGACCATGTTGACTACAATGGGAATCACACCTTAGCTGTGGAACTAAAACAGACCTATAGGAAAGGCTACTCTAGACCCACTGCATAACAGCTTAAAGACTAGCCTCGGCAAGATCAAACTAACCTATAAGTAAGTAAGCTAGAACAAAGTCCAAAACTCCTGATAGGAATTGTAAAAAAAATCTAGCACTCAATTTACAATGTATGGCATTCAATAAAAACTACTAGACATGCAAAGAAACAGAAAACCCACATGAAACAACTGATCCATAACCAAGAGAAAATTCAGTAATGGGAAAAGATCCATAAATTAAAGAGATGTGGAATTACCAGACAAGGATGTTAAAATAACTAATACAAGTAGATTCAATGTGTTCAAGGATTTAAAGGAAAAAAATAATATTATGAAGAAGAAATGGGAGATATATAAAAAGAAGCAAATAAAATTTCTAGAGATGAAAACTAGAATATCTGAAATGAAAATGACACTGGGTGGGATTAAAAGCAGATTAGGCACTGCAAAGGAAAGGATTCGTAAATTTGAAGACATAGCAATAGAAACTATCCAAATTGAAGCACGAGGGGAAAAAGATAAACAGAGCATCAGTGACCTATGAGACAATATCAAATATTCCTACAATTGTATTGTAGAACAGAAATATTCGAAGACATAACATGGAAAAATATTTCCAGATTTGATGAAACCAATGAAATGGAAAATAGAAATAGAAAACTATAACAAAGACTAATAAAAGATTTATTTGCAATACATATATCTGACAACTTGAATCCAGAATAAAAAATGCCTACAGAGAAACAGCAAAAAGAAAAAAATGTTTAAAAATGGGCATTTGTTTCTGAGGACTGTCTTTTTTATGCCTGAGCATAACAAATAAAAATTAAATTAAATAAATATGGCCTAGGAAAACAGAGAGGCTTCCCCAGCTGTCCCTTCAAAATCTCATTATACCAGGCAATTCACTTGACAATACACTAGAAGGAGAAATACAGGCTTCAGAGAGAGCACTGGCACAACCACAAGGTGCTCGCCGGCAAGACTCCATTTTGAGAACACCAGCACTAGAGGAAGTCTGGGAGTAACTTCTGTGAACATAACTCCAAGGTACAGCAACCTCAGACTCTACCAGCCATTAAAGCTGCACAGGTGTCACATTCAGATATCGCAGCGCACTCTAACAGAGAAGACCGCAGCTGCCACTTCCTTAGCTGTCGGGTTACCACGTTAGGAAAACGATGTAATAAAAGCTTGTAACAGAAAGCTCACAAAGGGCAGGTGAGGGACAAATAGGGCAAGTTATGCCCAACAACGTGTTAAGGAGAGAGGACAAAGGTTCTGGGTCCAAGGTCAACAATGTATTTGCTCTATATCCTTATCCCCTTACTGTGGCCAATAGCCCATATTCTCTCTAAACATTGAGCAAAATAGTTTAATTTTAAAAAAATTTGTGTACCTGAACGGCTATCAAAAGAGAGGTCTCGTATCTCTGTCATATCCTTAATAAAAGAAAAGTGTTTGAATTTTGTAGTTTAAACTTAATTCTTTTTCCCTTTCAAATGAGAGTGTCTAATTTGAGCTTATTTTATTGGGCTAACTGTATTAATGCTTTAAAATCATTCCAATATAGGCAAAGTTTTCTTAAACAGAACTCAAAAAACAATAGCCTTTAAAGTGAACTTGATCAATTTGACTTCATTAAAATTAAGAACTTCCATTAATTAAAAGATATTAGGAAAAGGAATAGGCAAGTCACAGACTGGAAAAAGATATTTGCAATACATATATCTGACAAAAGACTTGCATTCAAAACAAAGAAAGTACACAAAACAACAACAAAATGAGCAAAAGACTTGAATAGGTATTTTATAAGAGGATACCCAAATGGCCAATAAGCATGTGAAAAGATGCTCAACATCACTGCTCATTAGAGGAATGCAAATTAAAACCACAAGGAGATACCACTACAGGCCTACAAGCGTGGCTTCAAAAAAGAGCGAGACACTCCTCCTGTTCACCAGAATGTGGAACAATTGTTGGTGAGAACATAAATTACTTCAACCACTTTAGAAATCCATTTAGCAGTTTCTACAAGTATACATCTATTCTATGATTGAGCTAATTCTACTCCTACATGTTTTATCCAAGATAAAAGTTATGTCCATAAAAAAATATATATAAGAATTTTATTCCTAATGGCAAAAAAATGGAAACAACCCAGATGTCCATTAGCACGGGCGTGGATAAACAAAGGGTGATCTATCATACAATGGAACCCGCACAAGGCTGATCTCACAGACATCACACCCGTCAAAAGAAGCCAGACAAAAAGCACATCCTGCAAAATTTCATTCACATAAGAAGTTCAAAGGCAAATGCATCTATGGGTGATGAAATCAGAACAGTGATTGCATCTGACAGGGAGGGGACTGTCTGGGAAGGGGCATAAGGGATCTTCTGGGGTAGTGGAAATAGTCTATGTTGTTATTTGGGTGTTGGTCACAGGTATATAGATATATAAAAATTCATTGAGCTGTGTACTCTAGATTAGTATGCTTTTTTTATATGTTAAATCTCAAAAGATATTAAAAATATAAAATATCTCAAATGCATTTGTCACTCAAGTGACTTTATTTTACTTACAATATTCTATCACTTAACAGATACTTGCTGATCACCTGCTATGTGCCAGGCACCCTTCCAGACACTAGAGCTACAGCAATGAACAAAACAGACCGAAGTCTCTGTCCTTGTGAAGCCTATGCTCTAGCAGGGAAAGAGAGACAATAAAGAAAATGAACAAACAAGTAACAGTATTTTATAAGGAGAAAGGCGAGATAGTGAAAAATTTTAAAAGAGAATGAAGACAGGGAATGAGGGGAGGGACTGGATTACAATCTCGGTATTGACCCCAGAAACTACTGTTTAAATTGAATCATGATGGATAGGAACATAAAATAAATTCCACATATTTTTTTTAATTGTGGTAAAATACATATTTATATATATATAATAAACATATTATAGGAGCCATCTTCATGGGTGTGAGGTAGTTTTGTGGGGGTTTTTTTGGCACTGATCATAAGTCATTTTTTATTGTACAAATAAAACATGACATGGTGAATTAAAATGGTAAGTATAATGACTAGTGAGTCTCTTCATTTCCAGTTGCTAAGTTGTCCTAGAGACCACCATTCACAATTTCTTTTTTCTTTCTCTTTTTCCTTTTCTTTTTTTTTAAAGCTTTTGTTGTGCAATTTTATTGAAGATTTGATGGTAACAGAAGATTACGATACAGCATTATATAAGTAACAATTCACAATAGCCAGGATATGGAGGCATCCTAAGTGTCCACTGATGGATGAATGGATAAAGAAGATGTGGTATATATATATACAATGAAATATTACTCAGCCATAAAAAAGAGTGAAATCTTGCCATTTGTGACAACATGGATGGACCTAGAGGGTATTATGCTAAGTGAAATAAGTCAGAAGAGAAAGACAAATACTATGTGATTTCACTTATATGTGGAATCTAAAAAACAAAACAAATGAATAAAAACTAAAAAACAAACAGATACAGAGAACAAACTGGTAGTTACAGGTACGGGGGTCGGGGGAGGTGGTTGGGAGAAATAGGTGAAGAGGATTAAGAGTTACAAACTTCCAGTTATAAAATAAATAAGTCACAAGGGTGTAATATACAGCATTGGAAATACAGTCAACAATATTGTAATAACTTTGTATGGTAACAGATAGTTACTAGACTTACTGTGGTGATCATTTCGTAATGTATATAAATATCAAATCACTATGCTGTACACTTGAAACTAAGATGTATGTCAACTATACTTCAGTGAAAAAAAAGAGAGAGAGCAGAAAGTGGGAGCATCATTAGCAAGTCCCCACAGTGGAAAATGACCAGTGCATTTTAGAACAGTTATGTCTAATATTCAGTCTTAAATTGGTGCCTGTATAATGCCGTGTGGTAATCTTAGTTTTGGTCTTTTTATCCCATCTCCATGTGATCATTGTAAAGTATGACTCATTCATATTACTTGGAACACCAGCTGATTCTCCTCTCAAATTATCTTTACCTGAAATTAATTTACTATCTTTTCTTTTGTAAGAAAGTGTTTCTATTATTTGCAAAGCCCTCAAGAAGGGGAAAAAAATCCAATAAAGTTCATATTTGCCCTTCAACATATCTCAAGGAAGTGATAGTATTTCTGCTTAGGAGGCTTTTAATGTTAAAATAAAATTCCATCTGCAGTTAAGATTACTCATGGTCTTTATAGCTTGAAACTCAATTTTTTAGTGGTACAAGAAAAATATCAAGCTACCTCACAGTTACAAGGATGAAATTAAACTGTAAAAAAATAAACCTAGTATAATTATTGAAACAATTATATATACAAAGCAGGACATTTTAGTGTTGCGTATTGTTTACTATGGCACTTTTCTTGTCATCCAGTAATACTTACATAAAGTATGTCTGAAAGAATCACAATTTGTATCTAAGTTGCAAAAACCTGAGTCCTAGGTTGTAGCTAGGTGGATAAAATGACTGAGGAGCTACGGCAGGAGCAGACCAGCCAGCGTGGGGAGGCGAGCCGGGATGCTTCACAGCACAGGCCCCTGACGCCCTCGGCTCGTGGACTTGGCATCGCTGTCAGTTCTGTGCTCAAGTCCCTGACACTCCTGCTCCAATGTAAGGTAGGGACAAAAACATTCAATTGCCAAAAGCAACGTATTTTGACAAACAATGCTTTAGATTCTCCTCCCAATTACACTTTTCAGCAGTTGTAACTTTTACCAATTAAAAGAAATTGCCCGGAAATTCAGATTTCAATTTATGTTCTTTGGATTTTTATACTTTAACAGCCATTACATCACTGTTATAAGTTGCAAAAGCAAATTAAACACCTGACAATAATTCAGCATGATATTGAAACTAAAAGAAATAGTCAAAACAAATTTGGGGGAAGAAAAAGTAGTTTTAAAATAATGAGACTATCATGATCCCCACTCAGGAGCTCATTGTTTTCCTTCTGGTGCCCACTGAGGTCAACAACCTATTCCAAGACCACAGAATATTATTAGACCATTTTCACATATAAATTCTAGGTTTCTTGCTGCCTACATACTAGCCAATTCATTTTAAGATTTCGTCTAAATATTTTTATTGCAAAAAGCTATTTCAAGGCTCTCAACATATTTAAAATATATCTGACTAACATTTACAAAAAGAAAGAGAATTCTGTAAATAATCACATGGGCTAGTTTTGCTTCATTTTACGCTATAGAATCTATAATCTGCATCTAGAAGGAGTGGGATTGAAGACTTGCTAGCTGCAGGCTAACCACCTGCTCAAACAATTGACGCTTTTCTCCCGGTCCCCCATCACCCACGCCTTGCGGAGGCTGCACCTATGTTAAAACAGCCCTGGAGACCGTGTCTGTTACCTATGGAGCAGCATCTCCTCCAGCCGTGGGTCAGGGGCATGGCGCTCAGTCCTCTACACGGGGTGCATGAAGACAAGAGCAGGAGTAATCGTTCATAGGTGTCTAGGTATTAGGAGAGCTCAAGGCTGATCCCCATGATAATCTGGGAGAATTACATTCTGCCCTGAACCTGTCCTGTTCTAATTCACCTGGCGTCAAACATAGCTCTTGAGTACAAGAAACTTACCACAGAGAGTAGAGTGTTATATGGGATGAGGGGGAGCAATTTGTAATGAAAAACAAACAAACGTTTCATCTACTAGATTAGCAAAGGAAAAGAGGGAGGGAAGACTACTACTCAGTGGTATGTTCTGCTATATCACAATAGAATTTCTAGATGAAGAGGAAGCCTTTTTGGCTTGAGTTCTTAATCACATCTGAAGATTCATCTTAGAGCCTGTGAGCAAGCTATAGGGAGAACCACGCCCCAGACCCAGGGGCCGCGGCCCCACGCTAGAGCTCCTCGCAGTTAACTGCCTCTGCATGCGGAGTTCAGTTACACCAAGGCAAGCACTCTCAGCACGTCTTGTAAGAAGGGCAGATGGGTGACACGTGCACCCCACAGAACTTCTCTCTCGTTAACCTCCTCCCATAAAAGGGCTCTCAGATTTTAATCCTCAAACTCTGCAGACTGCGAAGATCTCTCAGCATAATGGCTCTTGGTTGACATTTATATAGAAAAGCTATATAAGTCTCAAAACGCAATATGTTTAACAAAACCGTATGTGGGAAACATCTCTAGTTAAAACTCAAAAACAAGTGGTAGCAAGTTAGAATCATGTGACATTTTAAAAGCCTGCCAAGTAGCAAGGGATGTGCAGAGGCAATGGCAAACATTATCCTTATATACGATGGCAAAATAAGAAAGAATCTTTCTTCTATAAAATGGCCCGAAGGATTCTCTAGCACCATACAAAGACAGTACAGAGGTCAAGAGGAGTGTGAGCCAAGCTCCGTCCTCTCACGTTTTCCACCCTGAAGCATCTCCAGCCTCCTCAGAATATGTAACGCCGCCTCC
Source organism: Diceros bicornis minor (assembly GCF_020826845.1). Taxonomy (NCBI): domain Eukaryota; kingdom Metazoa; phylum Chordata; class Mammalia; order Perissodactyla; family Rhinocerotidae; genus Diceros; species Diceros bicornis. Next base: position 8,938,532 of record NC_080748.1, on the reverse strand, counting down.
GTGTTAGGGAGAGCCTGCAGCAGCACCCGGCCCGTCTAACAGTGCCCAAGCCAGAGCGTTTGCCAGAATTGCCCTGGACTTGCCCCTGCCCTGTCCTGGCACACAGTAGCCACTGGGAGAGCTTGTTGACTGACGGGCACATTCCCAGGCAACACATCATTACATTTTCTCCAGGGAGGTTGTGGAGGTTGTGGTCCCATCTCACAGCGTCTTTTGGGAGTCCTAAGGGAGAAATTCAGTTCTGGACTCAGTACCAGAAACAGCTCAGTGTCTCCTGAGCAGAAGTTTTCTCCTCTAATGGACATTAATTCTAATGACAGATCATGCTTCATTTCTGCTTTGGCTGCCCAAAGGCTCTGAGCCAAAAGTATTTTCTTTGACCTCTAATTTTGTCTTACTTTTTTTTACTCCTATTTTCTCTTATCCTCTATTTTCTCACTTATTTTCAATGTGACATACCATGCCACATTGACATGTGAGATAAATAATTCTTCCACAAAAGGACTATAGTGAAATAAAATAAAACAATTAGTAACAGAAATAAAAACTCAGCATAAACTAGGCTTAATTTGCTAACAAACTTGGTTTAAAGCCAGGAAAGACTATATTTTCTAATTCATCTCTTTCTATCTTCGATTATTTGCAGAACATGAAAATCCTTCTATAGAAATCATACCAAAAAAAAGTTATTAACACACTTAAAAGCTCTTTTGAAAATAAGAGGTGTTTAGAGGAGGGCTTCTTTCTTAAATATTTATTGGGACTTTTCTAGGCTTCAAATCTCCTACCCGGAACTTCCTTCATTTCTCATCTGCCCTCAAGGTTTAACTGTCCCACAATTAAAAATCCACTAAGGATCACAAAACACCCTAGAGACATCCACTGATTTAAGATTTTAAAACAAAATTGTGACTCTGAAAAACAACAAATATAGCAAACCAGTGGAAACAAAGAATTAAAACTCATCGTATTTCTTTTTAAGAGGATATACAACAAAATGTTAATAGTAGTTATCTTCTTCCAGCTTTAAGAATATAGATGACTTGTTTCTCTATTCCTGTTCCTGTTCTCATATTTTCTAAAATGAACACATTATATAATAAGAAAAAGATTAAAATACGAAGTGTTGTTTTCTTTAATATTATATCTTACTTTTTAAAAAAATGCCTTCTTAACATTGGATTAATAAATAAAGGCTGCTTTATCTTATTATCAACATATAGCATTCTATATCCAAATTGGAGGCTGCCCGATGGCGAAGAATCCTTTGGGGAATTATGAAGATTCCAGAGTCTCAACTTGTTTAAAACTTGTCTCACTTTCTCTCTAAAGTAGAGTCCACACTCCCTCCACCTCTCTCCCTGTCTATTCTTCAGACTTCAGATAAAGCATTATCTTTAAAATCCACTTGTAATTCTGACTTTAAAAAGTACGTGGCTCTCTATTCCTGTTTAATGGTGAGGTTCCTACCATCAAGAATTGTTCCGAAATGCTAAATACAATCTCTAGCAATACCAGGAAAAGCTTTATTTTAAAACAGTCGTATTGATTTTATTTACACTGATTTCCTGAAAGTACCAGAAAAGCTTTGATGACTGACCTTGTAGGGCTTTGATCTCTGGAAAACCATCAGATTCCTTAGCATAAATATATCCTTGAGAGGAGAAAAAACCAACATATGTAAACATCTCAGGTTCTTATTAAACTTAAAGCAGTTATTAGCAGCAATGTCAAGATGGTCAAAATATTGTTCTGAATCCACCAAATGACTGGTTCTGATCCTGACTGGAAAGCTATGGGCACACCTTCCAAGTCAAGCTACTGCACCTTGACCTAAGGCAAATCTAAACCTCAGTGCTAAGATCATGTTCTACGGCCAAGAACCAATAAAAAAGTAGCCAATAGTTTAAATTCAGTCAGAAAAGGCACACACATGTGCACACACATACACATACACACTGACTGTTTTTTAACTGTGCAAAACTTTCCATAAGATCAGTTTAGTCTATAATTTAACATAAAATTAGAGGAAAAATAAATAAGATTCTGGTCCAATGATAGTTTCAAAAATTAATAGTCTACATTATATTTCCCTTATGCAGAACTCTTAAAAAAGAGCAAAGACACAACCCAATATAACAAATAAGTGTATGTTTTCAGTGGGGGAAAATCCCACAAAATCCATTAACTGTGCAAATAAGGCTCAAAAGGAACAAAAAGTCCAACCCCACCAAAAACAAGCAGTAACCTGTACCATCAATTCTGGTGGCATTCGCACCAGAGAAGGACTACATCAAGCTTGAGGTTACATGATTTCAAAAGAAAAATCCTGCAAAGATCATGTTGATAACAACAAAACTTAAACTTTGCTGGTTTTCTCTCTGAGCAGACACATCACTTAACTGACTATACAAAGATTTCCCATAGCCACAATCTCCTACAGTTCAGACAGCTTCTGCTGCTGTCACTTTCTGGTAATAGTAAGTCTCTACCAGGCTCCAGCAGATTAACACACAAGAACTCCAAAGCACCCCAGCGTGGACAAGGTGAATAGGTTCCAGGAAGAGTATTTAGGGCCCAGAAAGGGTCCTGTGGCTGCCTTCCCACAAACTCCCATCACTCCCCAGGGATGAGAAGAGAAGTAAAATGCTCACACCACACTTGGATCAACAATGTAGGGACGTGACCATACCAGTAGATCACACCCATGCTGAGAAAAACAGCATGTGTGTGCAGTAAGCTCGTTTTGACTCGTGCCTTCTATACTACAGCATTTGGATCAGGAGTAAAAAGCAAGAGAGACAAGCCATCAACAAAACGAATGGGGTGGGTGCTGGGTAATGTTGGAGAAAATAACAAGGGATAGTTGTTTTAACTCTGTGGTGGGGCAGCCGATGTGTTCTAAGATAAAGAACCTCATGGTTCTCGTCACTGATTGGGTGGCGAGCCCAGATGTGCTTCCCAAATAACTGACATACTGTGGGTAAGTGCCCTGAACGCAACTCATGGCACAAAGAACCCCAATCTTAACCACCTCTGACAAGTCCTGCTCAGCCTGACACAGGAAGGTGCTTGCACCAAGCAGGAGTTAAGCACGCTTCCCCTTCCACTAGTGCCAAGCACATTAATTTCTAATTCATGATAGTTCTGTGTGGAACTAAGCGTTTCAGCCAAAACTCCAGAATCAAGTATGTGCACTTTACCTTCATATATGGAAGTAACACTTCAAAAACAGACCAGAAACAAGGTGGACTGCAGGCCACACCTGAAATTTTCAGAGAAAGTCCATTCCATGCTCTTCGCCTCTCCCTCCCCACACACACCCAAATCAAGGAATAAACATAATGGAAAATGCCTTTTCCACGCAATCACGAAAAGAGGTGGGGCCAAAGCTTAGGAACTCAAACCTCGCAACAACTCAACTCCCACTGATAAGATGGAAAGGAAAAGGAAATTAGAAGTTATTCTCTAGACTAATTTAGATTTCTCTAAAACTGTGACGAAGTACACAAGGAGCCTCACTAGAGCTGACAACGCCTATTCCATATAGAGCCAAGGAAACCCAGTGTTGGATGTATCTCTTTAGATAACATGAGGGCTGGGTAACTTTGATCACAAACTGTCCCTGTCATTTACTCTGTTTGAGGAGAAATAAAATGCATATATTTTAAAAATATATACCAAGAGTGTTAGACTCCATGAAAGAACACCTACCACTTAAGAACAGAGAAATATCCAGAAGTCCACTTCATTATGCATCCTAAAGGGATTTTTCTAGAAGTGCTTCCTTTTGAGAAATGTAAACATGGTCATGTCATCCACAGGAAAAGCTGACAGTGAGAAAATGAGCAGGCTGGATCGCTTGCTGCGATTCACAGGAACATCACCTTGGTTCCCAGGAGCCCAGCTCACAGCTGGGATGTTCCTGCCCAGAGGCTCCATTCCGGTCTCCAAGAGCCCCTGATCAGCTCATAAACACATGACCAGATGCATCCCTAGGATTTTTTCTAGGAACCATCAATGCCTCCAAACTAAAGTAGTCAGTGTTCCCTCCAGGAGAAAAAGCTTACTCCGTGTTTATGCAAATCTAAAGATCTCCAAGGAAAGAAAGTCAATTGACATACTTTGCCTGGGGTTTCTGCTCCAGCCCAGGGGCCCCAGAAATGCCCTATTCCTCAGGGGAGCATCGCAGATAAGACCATGAGCACCCAAGTGTGCAGACACACAAGCGCCTCGGACGTCAGTCAGCAAAGGGAGCCCAAGTGCCAACTGGCGGGGGCTGAGCTGAGAGCGCAGCCTCTGTGCAGGCTCCCAGAGGGCTCTTCATGCACAAACAGAGCCCCAGCTTTAAAATGAAAACATTACAAAGCAATCATGGGCATCAATTGGGGCATGGATAAACAAAATGTGGTATATCCATATGATGGAATATTATTAGCTGTAAAAAAAGGAATGACATTCTAATTCAAGCTACAGCGTGAATGAACCTTGAAAACGTTATGCTAAGGAAAAGAAGCCAGAAACAAAAGGCCACACATTGGATGATTCCATTTTTAGGAAATGTCCAGAATAGGCAAATTCAGAGACAGAAAGTCAGTTAGTGATTGCTAGGGGCTCAGGGAAGGCCAAAATGGGGAGTGGCTGCTAATTGGTACGTGGTTACTTTTCAGGGTAATGAAAATGTTCTGGAATTTGATGGTGGCGATGGTTGCATGACTTTGTGACTATATTAAAACCCACTGAACTGTACACTTTAAAAGGGTGAATTTTATGTATGTGATTTATAGCTCCGTAAAGAATAAAACAATCATGCACTTTTCTTTATGTAGGTTATATTTCAATAAAGAGTTAAACTTTTGGGCCGGCCCTGTGGCTTAGCGGTTAAGTGCGCGCGCTCCACTGCTGGCGGCCTGGGTTCGGATCCCGGGCGCGCACCGACGCACCGCTTCTCCGGCCATGCTGAGGCCGCGTCCTACATACAGCAACTAGAAGGATGTGCAACTATGACGTACAACAATCTACTGGGGCTTTGGAGGGAAAAAAATAGATAAATAAAATCTTTAAAAAAAAGAGTTAAACTTTAAAAAATGCTGCAAACACATTTTACTAAGAAGTACTTCATATTAAAGCAAGATTATTGCTTAATTAGAAGTCAAGCTAGTACTAAAACTAGATCTCAGATAACCTCAGGATGTTTTCTAGAGCTCAGGGGAAAAAAAATCAATTCCCATTCCTCTGTGACTGCAAGGGACTTTACTTTCAAAGTAAAAGTCACCATTAGAACTCATGAATTAAAATCTATTTAGAGAAAGCATATAAAATTAACAGTGTTGAGGTTTTCTGCTCCATTCAAAGGTTTTATTATCAAAACAGCCAAATAACAAATGTTATATTGTATACATAACATGTATATATTATGTATATCTGTGTTTTATATGTGTATTATAATATATATGTATGTATATATATTTGTAAATATATACATACATACAATGCATGCCTATTTTGTAAAATACATTTCAGGAAGGAATATACACTTAAGCAAGGAGAGACAACGTTAACTGGTTCCTTCCTTTGGTCTATAAGCATGCTCAAGTCTCTACCATAAGCCGCTGCCTTTTTTGTCTCTCAGAACATCTCAAACAATCCTCATGTCTAACCACCGTTCATTCCTCAAACCACTACAGTGACCTCCTGCTACCATCTTCCGAAGCTGCTCTTCCCAGGATCAATGACAACTCTCACCCACCAAATCCAGCCATCCACACTCCTGCCCTACAAAACTTCTCTGCAGCATTTGGCCTCATCAAGCATCCCTCACTTCCTGCAACCATCCCTACTTGGGCTTCTAGGAATCCCTGTGCCTGTTACCCTTACAGTTGATGTTTTCTTCTTTTCTTTCCACACAAGTGCTCCCCTGACCATCCCTCACATGCGAGGTTCCCCAGTTCTCTTTTCGGCTCCCTTCTCGTGCTGCACATTCGTCTGAGGTTATGCATCCTTTCCCAAGCTAGTCTTGGTCCTAGACCTCTCTCACAGACATGAGCCCACATTTCTAGCCATTTACTAGACATCTCCATCTAGAGGTCTCACATACTTCTCCAACTCTCTAAATCCAAACTGAATTATCTTTCCTCATTAAATCTGCTATTTATCTAAGCTCTCAAACCATAAAGACCAGAGCCATCACTCATTTTCTGCCTCTGAGGCAACTTACTGGTCTCATCTCTAAATGCCCAGCCCCTGCCCACAGTCCCCACAGCTGTCCCTCTCCTTCAGGGTCTCGTCCTCTCAGTCTGGACCATCGCACACCTGCTGACTCCTGCCCAGACTGCCTCCCTTGTCACCAACACCTGACCCCTCACTCCAGGCTGCGATGGCGCCCCTGCCTAACCACCTTGAGCTCCTCCTGGCCTACAAGAGGATGCCCAAACACCTAGGCAAATCCTACAAGGCAAAGTGACTTCTCTCGCCTCATCTATTACTTTGCCCAAGCACACGAGCAATGCATGCACCAAGTTCCTGCATGACCACAGGTTTGCACACATGTTATTAGGCAGTTTATTATGTTTACTTACTTCCTGAATAATTTATACATTTAACAGGGAAACAGTCAAGGGGTACAAATGGCTGTAGCATGAAAGAGAGTCCATCTATTCAGCTGCCTGGTTTTCCTCCTTGAAGGCAGCTACCACTACCAGATTTGGAGGAATCCTTCCAAAGAATGAACACGCTTGATATTTGCTTTAGAATACAACTCCCTCCTTCCCCTGGGATGCCAGGGAGAGCTCACTGTCTATCAAAAACCTTGCGCTTCCCACAGTCTGTAGTTGTCACCTAGACAGGGTGCCTAGACAGGGACATTTTCCAGCCCTACTTGCCTGTAAGTGGGTCATGTGACAAGCTCTTGCTAAGAGAACGTGAACAAAAGTGACGTGTGTCCAGGGTGGGCCAAGGCCATCAAGCCAGCATGCTGCCTCTGTGTCTCTTCCTCCTTCCCCAGCTTGATGCAGAGAAACACAGCAACCTTGGAAGGACCCTGGGATATCAAAACCTGCCTGGAGGTGAGCTACCTGCTGAGCCATTCTGGGAGCAAAACACAAGTTGGTTATTTTTGAGCCATTATATCATTGGGGGTTTGTTACAGCTGCTAGCATTACACACCTTGCCAACTTCTCACATCTAAAAATACCTAGATTTGGGGCCGGCCCGGTGGCGCAAGCAGTTAAGTGCGCGTGCTCCACTGCGGTGGCCCAGGGTTCGCGGGTTTGGATCCTGGGCGCGCACTGATGCACTGCTTGTCAGGCCATGCTGTGGCGGCGTCCCATATAAAGTGGAGGAAGGTGGGTACGGATGTTAGCCCAGGGCGAGTCTTCCTCAGCAAAAAGAGGAGAATTGGCAGATGTTAGCTCAAGGTTGATCTTCCTCACCAAAAAAATAAATAAATAAAAAATAAAAATAAATAAAAATACCTAGATTAGACATCTCCTCTATGAGGCTGCCCTCGACTTCCCAAGGAAATTGGGACAATGTTTCCTCTGTGGACCCAAAGCACTGTTCATGTCTTAATCACATCACGGAGTTTTAAGTGCTATTCATCTGTCTGTATGTCTCTTTCCCACAATAGACTAAGATCTTAAGAGGGAGATGAAATTGCTCATTCTTGAATTTGGCACACCCACCACACAGTTGATGCTCAATCTACATTTACTGAAAGAATAAATCAACACCAAGAAGTAGTGTCAGTATCATAACAGTGGAACCAAGGGTACAGAACTCATGAGAGGAAAAGATCCGAAACTAAGGAATGCTGCATAAAATTTCCTGTCACCTATGACAAGCTAGATTTTCCAGCTCTCTTTTTTCACTTTTTATTTTTTTAATTAATAGACTTTATTTTTTAGAGCAGTTTTACATTTACAGGAAAATGAGCAGAAAGTATAAAAAGTTCTCATATACTGGCTCACACTCCCTCTCAGTTTCCCTTATCATTAAACATCTTGCATTAGTGAGGTACATTTGTTATGACTGATGAACAAATATTGATACATTATTAACTAGAGTCCACAGTTTACATCAGGGTTCACTCTGGGTGTTGCACATTCTATGGGTCTTGGCAAGTATATAATGACATGTATCTACCATTACAGTATCATACAGAATAGTTTCACTGTCCTAAAAAATCCTCTGTGCTCCACCTATTCATCTTTCCCCCCTCACCCCCAACTCCTGGCAACCACTGACCTCTTTACTGTGTCCATGGTTTTGCCTTCTCCAGGATGTCATATAGTTGGAATCATACAGTATGCAGCCTTTTCAGATTGGCTTCTTTCATTAGCAATATGAATTTTAGGTTCCTCCATGTCTTTTCATGGATTGACAGTTCATTTCTTTTTATTGCTGAATAATACTCCACTGTCTGGATGTACCACAATTTATCCATTCATCCACTGAAGGACATCTTGGTTGCTTCCTGGTTTGAACAATTATGAATGAAACTGCTACAAACATTCACTTACAGGTTTTTGTGGGGACATAAATTTTCAACTCCTTTGGGTAAATACCAAGGAGCGCCACTGCTGGATCATATGGTAAGAGTATATTAATTTTGTAAGAAACAGCCATACTGTCTTCCCAAGTGGCGGTACCATTTTGCATTCCCACCAGCAATGAATGAGAGTTCCTTTTGTTCCACATCCTCAGTAGCATTTGGTGGTGTCAGTGTTTTGGATTTTACCCTTTCTAACAGGTGTGTAGTATATCTTGTTGTTTTAATTTGCAGTTCCCCAATAACATATGATGTGGCACATCTTTTCATATGCTTATTTGCCATCTGTTTATCTTTTGTGGTGAGGTGTCTGTTCAGATCTTTTACCCATTTTTTTAATAGACTGTTTTCTTGTTGAATTTTAAAAGTTCTTTGTATATTTTGAATACCTGTCCTTTTTCAGATATGTGTTTTGCAAGTATTTTCTCTCAGTCTGTGGTTTGTCTTTTCATTCTTTTAATAGTGTCTTTTGCAGAACAGAAGTTATTAATATTAATAAGGTCCAACTTATCAATTTTTTTTCCTTGGATAGTTCTTTTGGTCATTGCCAAGATCTAACATTACCTAAATTTTCTCCTACATTATCTTCTAGGAGTTTTGTAGTTTATGTTTCACGTTTAGTGTTATGACCCATTTTGATTTAATTTTTGTGAAGGGTAAAGATATATATCTAGATTCTTCTTTTTTTTTTTTTTTTTGCCTGCGGATGCCCTGTTGTTCCAGCGCCATTTGTTGAAAAGACTATCCTTTCTCAGCTGAAATGCCTTTCCTCTTTTGTCAAAGATCAGTAGATTATATTTGTGTAGATCTATTTCGGGGCTCTCTATCCTGTTCCATTGATCTACTCGTTTATCCTTTTGCCCAAACCACACTGTCTTATTACTGTAGCTTTGTAATGAGTCTTGAAGTCAAGTAGTGTCAATCCTCTGACCTTGTTCTTCTCCTTCAGTACTGTGCTGGTTATTCTTGAGCCTTTTGCTTCTCCATATGAACTTTAGAATCAGTCTGTCAGTATCCATGAAATAACTTGCCGTGATTTTGACTGGGATTGTATTGAATCTATAGACCAAGTTGAAAGGGCCCAGCTCCTTTTACACGAAACAGTACTTTGCCTCTCTCATCCTCCCTGTGTGCCAGCCTTCAATGGTCAACTCTTACACCCTCCACACACTTGTCTCCTGTTCCTGTGTGTTCTGAAAAAAAGTAGATCTCAAGCCCTGGTGTCCCAGCAAGCTCTCCAGACCCAGCCACCACCATAATGCCCATCACTGATGCAGAGGGAGATTCAGGATAGACAAGAGCGAACAAGGCATCCCTCTGACTCACCAGGAGCAGCTCAAATGTCCTCTTTATCAACAACTTGCCTTCTAAGAAAAGCTGAAAACTAAAATTTTCACTAACATTTCAAATAAGAAGATTGACTGGGAGGAGGGGTAAACAACAACAACAGAAAGGAATTACACTCACATATATAATTCTTTAGAGTCAATTATACCCCCTATACCTCCCCCAGAATTTTAAAACATTCAGAAGATTTACTAGAAAAAGTCAAGATTAAAAATAACAGGAGATCCATTTTATTCAGGTTCAATAATAAAACTCTAATGGGGCAGAGATGGGGGACAACAACACACTGTCAACTTTGACCTCAGTCCCAGACGAGTCTGTCCAGCTGCTTACCCTCTACTAAGCCACATCCCAGCAGATCTCAGCCGGAAAGCACTCCGTGTCCTCCACAGGTGTCATTTCCTAGCTTTTTTTTGGAAGCTTCTAGCTTTAGAAACAGAGACTGATCTTGGGCAACAGTTAGAGGAAATGCAAATAGGTTCAAAGCACAGCAGCACTGGAGCCACAGACAAATACTCTAATGATGGTGTAAGGAAAGAGAGGCCCATCTGCTGAGACTTTCACTCTTAGGACACAGTTCAGGGTTCCTACTTCGGTCGGTTTCTCAATTTTTTAAGAGATGTGCTGTGTCTGTAGCTCTCAAAAGCCATTAATAGCTAGAAAACAAGATGAGTCTCAACTACCATCACCAAAATGTACACTATCTATGAGGAAAAAATTCAAGAACATCTTTAATTACATAAAGTCATTTTATTGAATGGCTTAAGTGAACTTGTTTCTGAAAAAGAACTTTAGCTGAGTATTTTACAGTTAAGTTTCAGAGAAATTATATCAATGCTTTAATCTGTTTTGCAATACACCTTACGTTAAGGGTAACAGCAGTTAAACCTAAATATGTGCATATGACAGAGACATCCTGCTCAGAAGTTCCTGCAGGGGACGAGCAGTACCTGGAGAACAGAAGAGAGTAATCCCCCATTAAGTCCCTCCTAAATTGGAAGATGGCTGAAATCTAAAACAGCTTGATGATGTGACGATAGAGACCACGAGGTTAAAACCAAACTCCTATTAGAATGATCAGCTACGGAAGAAATCACACAAGGATAGGAAGAGTGAATAGGCTAAGCGAGAGACTGAAGACACAGAATCACACAGTTAGTCTATACGTATTCACAGCAGATAATAAAAAGCACTTCTAGGAGAACAGGATTAGGTGAACCTCCACTATGCCTCATGCAAGAGGCCTCATCTCCAGAGCCTGTTACGATTGACTCCCATCACCTTCCCGGCTTCATTTCCCACCACTTCCCGCTCAGGGGCTTCTCCCAAGCCCCCCAGGACAACTGGCCTTTCTAAGGCACCGTGCGCTAACAATTTCGTGCTGTTACTGGGGCTGCCCCATCTGCCCCACCTAAAGAAATCTTCAAACCCAGCTCAAACCTTGCCCTTCTGACACCCTTTCCTCACATTTCCTCCTTTAAACTTTACCCACACTCTCAACAGATGACAATTCATATTTTTTACGATGATTTGTAAAAAATCAAATGCCCAGGTGGTCTAGTGGGTAAGATTCAGTGCTCTCACTGCCATGGCCTGGGTTCACTTCCAGGTCAGGGATCCACACCACCCATCTGTCGGTTGTCATACTGTGGTGGCTGCGTGTTGCTGTGACACTGAAAGCGCTGCCACAGGGATTCCAAATACCAGCAGGGTCACCCAGGGTGGACAAGTTTCAGTGGCGCTTCCAGACTAGACAGACGAGGAAGAAGGACCTGGCCACCCACTTCCAAAAACACTGGCCATGAAGACCCTGTGAACAGCAGTGGAGCACTGTCTGATGTAGCCCCGAAAGGTGAGAGGATGGCGCTGAGACCAGGCAGGGCTCCGCTGTGCTATACACGGGGTCACTAGGAGTCAGAGTCGACTCAACAGCACTAACGCTGCTGCTCACTGCTCACTGGTTGTGTACTCCTTAAAGGGAGACATTTGACCTTCTTAATCCCTAAATCCCAAGCACCCACTAGTCCTCGATATGCAGTAGACCTTAAATTATCGTGTGAAAAGGAAAGATCTATGCCAAATAACTGATCTCCGACTAAAAAACTGACCAATGTACAAAAAGACTCTCAACTTAACAGTAGTCACAATACACAAACAATAATAATGACAATGCATCTGACATCCTTTAGATTAGCACAACCTAAAAAAAAACTGGTGATATTTAGTGTTCCCAGGGCCAAGTGGAAACGGCTACTCTCATAGGTTGACATAAATACAGGCTGGTATGGCCTTTAGAAAAAATAACATGGAAGTATACAGCAAAATTCAAAACTCAGTTCCACCCTTAGGACTCCATCACACAAAAAATATTTTAAAATGTACACAAAAGTACATATGGCTAAGGATCACTCATCATGATCCATAATAGCTAGACATCCTAAAAGTTTATCAGTGGGGGAATTATTATCTTTGTCCATACATACTATGGAATATAATGTACTATTAAAAAAATAGAGTCAACATGTACAAATAAGGAAAGATATCAAGGAAGATGTCAAAAATAAATTAAGAGAAAAAGAAAGTTGCAAATAGTATAACCTGACCCAATTAATGTTAAAAGAAGAAGAAGGAGAAGGATGAGGGGGAGGAAGGCCGGGTGTGTGTGAAAAGGCATAGAAAAAGTTCTGAAAGTGAAACTCGACTGACCCCCCTCAGCGCTCACCTCTACCAGAGTGCAGGGTGGGAGCCGATGTGCATTAGTGCTTATGGTGGGGGCAGAGGAGTGAGGAAGGAGCGCGCAGGGCAATTTCACAGTTTTATTGAAAGCGTGACTATTAATGGGACTTTCTTATGACATATATTCAAGTATCTTTGGGTAATTTTTTTTAAGTTGCAAAACAGTCCTCGAGGACAAGGGCTGGAGTGACTGCACTGACAACGGTGGGAACCTTGGGAACCTGAAGCTGCGGAGCAGTCTCATACCTCAACAAGGGTGCGGGGAGCTTTTCACATGCACGCGCGCGCGCGCGCACACACGCGCGCACACAGGGCCCTGTGGTGATGCTGACGCATCCTCCTCCCCCAGGCACCCCTCCTCACCCTCTCCCAGTCCACACCCTTAAGGATTAGGGGTCTTCGTTAGGGGTTGTGCGCCTGTCGTAACACAAGGGCTAGGTGAGAAGTGTCAGAGCAGCCCAACTTAGGATAAATTCCCTCCTGCAAACTGACCGTTCAACACAAGTGCATAAAGCCAAAGTAGGGAGAATTTGTGTTTCAATGGAAAACTATGAATTGCTGAGCTCACACCCTTCCAGATTATTTGATTCTAGCCTTTATAGTCTTTGAGCTCTGTAAATTGCAGATAATTGAAGGCAATGCAAAATAATTCTTGTCTGTAGACATGGAAATGCTGTCAGGTGGCAGTTCAATTTACTTCCCCCTCCCCCATACTGTAGAAAATGCTAGCTTTGCCTCTATATGCACATTCATTTCAATGTTCCTATAAATGTGTCTGTTCTTTGGATTATATTTTGAACCAATTATGACATCTTACCAGTTCCCTCTTTCACACTATCTGTATGAGTCACGATTTAGCTTTTTTTTAATTATCCTTTAACACTGTGTAGTAGCAGATCAAGAGGCAGGCGGACTCGCCTTGGCCCCAGGGAGACCAGAGTTCCTCATTGGAGGTCTGGCAAGGCTTAAACCTTGTTCATTAGCTTCTGTAGTGCTGCATTTATGCGGAGACTTTAAAAGACTTCAAGAAAACCTCAGCCGACCCTCTTTAATATAGAGCTGCCCTTGGTTCCCTGCAAACGTTAGATGTATTGTTCTAGAAGAGTTGGGATCTTTTTATGTAGTTCCCCCTTCTTCCACATTTGAGGGTTTGTATTCATTGAGAGATCTGTTCCAGGCAGGGAGATCTTGCTGGGAGAATGCATGAGCTTCCTACACTGGGCCATTGAAGGAAAAAGTAGGACAAGAGAGGCTGTTAAGATGGGGAAAAGAAGGTTTGTTACTGATGTGGGGGTATAAGAAGTGTGTGAGGTAAAATCTGAAGGCGTAAGGCATTATGAAGGAGACGTGGGAGCACAACACACAGGGCACCAGTTAATTTTACTCTCAGACACCTGCAGTGCTAATTAACCTCAAGTGCCAAAACTCCACAAGAAAGCTGTTTCCCATTGCGTCCACTGTAAAGGCTCTCGCCTATCTATCAATGCTTAAAAGTTTTAATTCTATTTCTACTGATTAATACTGACTTGAGACTCGTTGTCCATAGATTAGGTCAAAAAACATTTGAGGAAAATCTATGCTGTGCCAGGCACTGTGTTAGTGCAGAAGGCAGTATTTCTCAAAGTGCAGTCAGCAGAACCCTGATCAGAACTGCTACCACTTGTTAGAAATGAAGATTCTTGGGCTCCACCCCAAACAGTGAGTCAGAAACCTCCACTTTAAACAAACTTCTTATTTATACATACTGAGGTTTGAGAATCACTGAAATAGAATAATTATACTAACTAGTCAGCCAAACAATCAGACTGCAGAATCATCAAATTTGGGTTCTTGGAAAGGGCTTTTATTCCATCTGTACCATGGAGTTAATAATATCTATAGTAAATGCCTCACAGGACTATTATGATAATTAAATGGGATAGTATATGTGAAAGTACTTTATATGCTATGAAAGCAAATATTATTATCAAACTGCCTTAAATTCTTTCTGAAACAAATTAGAATATGAGTCAATGAATAAATGAAAAGTTATTCAGTGTCTGAGAAGATGATAGTCCATAAATATTTATTGATAAATGAATTCACTTACAGATTGTCTAATACAACTGTCTCATCTTATAGATGAAGAAACTTAGTGCCAAAAGGTTAAAGTAACTTGGCTAAGATCACAGATCTAGACTAGGACAAAATCTCGCATGGACCAAGAAGGCAGGACACGGACCTGGCATCTGGGGGAAGGGAGAGAACAATGTAAAATAAGGGGAAAAGCTGCTGTGTAGTTAGCACAGGTGTAGTTAGTTACTGTTGCACAGGAACAGGTGTAGCTACTGTGTAGTTAGGCACAGGTGTAGTTAGTTACTGTGTAGTTAGGCACAGCTTCGTAGGAGTGGAGACACGGTTATGCCGACAGGCTGAAGATGGAAGGAAACGCCCGGGTCAGCCTAAGCTGGGGAAAACTAAATCATACCTGCCTCCAGAAATGGCCACAAACTTATGGAAAACTGGGGACAGAAGAAAACTGGGGACAAAAACAGGCTTTTCAAACAAATGGAAAGAAACTAAATGCCCTAACGCTTCCTAATTAAAGTACCGATAAACAGCTTCACTTAATCTGGAACCCAGTTCCCGAAACTGGCCCCCTGGTGGCCCAGCTTTAAGCTGCATGGCACTCCCAGATGCAGAGATGCTCCGGACCTCACATCTCTTATCAAGGGACACAGGTTACAGGTACAAAATACAGCTGCAGTTACTGCTTCATTCAAATGTCTTGAATTTGTGTACGCCTCAATATTTTCAACCTGAAGAGAAGTTGCTTTTAATATCTCCCATGAATAAAAGAAAGTAGAAAAGCTACAAGAAACCATTCAGAGATTAATCATAAATATTAATAAAGTTAGTCATTCTGGAAGAACTATTGACAATTTATGATTCTCTGGGCAATTTAAAGTCTTATGATACAGCAAACTAACCAAACAATAACAGTAACGGTCCACAGCTAACGTTTCCTGAGGGGTTTAGAATCTGTTCATTTTGACAGGACTGGGGGAGAGCAACACAGACTCTAAACTGTCTGTACAGGAAATAAACACTTAGACTTCAGAGCTGCCCAGAATCAATGCACACTGTCTAGGCTTCTGTCGAAGGATGCTAGAACACAAGAAAACACACACAGGGCTCTCACCTTCTAACTCTGGTGTCAGGACTTACTCTGGAGTCTTCCAAGAGACTTTCATATGAAATCTGTAGATAAACTTTTATAAAATAAATGGGGGGTGTGGGGGAAGGGAGGAATGGCAGCACAAACAAATCCAATGAGAATGAGGGAAAAAACACTAGTGTTTTCCCATTTTATGTTGCCAGTGTCCTTTCAGTCCTAATATGCAGCAAAGCTTTTGGCTATTATAGGAATTTTAATAATTGCAATACAGTTCTCAGATAATCCCAATGATTCATTTAACAAATATTTATTTTCTGTAGCAGAAACAGTGAACAAAACCCAATGCCTATCTCGTGGATCCTACAATCTACTCGGGGGGCAGATAACAAACAAATGCATATTAATATATACGATAAGAAAATAAAAGGTAAGGGCATAGAGAGTGACCAAGGAGTTCAATTTAGACGTGGGAGTCAAGGTGAGTCCTTCTGAAAAGGTGACATTGAGCAGATAATTGATTGAAATGAGAGAGCAAGCCCAGTGACAAGACAGCATCTACACTGGAGAGAAGGACAAGTGCAAAGGCCCTGAGACAGGGACGTGTTTGGTGCATTTGAAAAACAGCCAGGAGGCCAGTGTGCCTGAAGTGCAAGTTGAGAGGAGGAGGCTGGTAAGAATAAGTTGGTTAGGTCCCTAGGGCCTGAGCATGTAGGACCCTTATCCATGATGAGTTTTACACTATATTCTAAGCAGGATTAAAAAGCCATGTTAGTATTTGAGCAGGAATATAACAGGATCTGATTAAATCATAAAATGATGGATCTGGTTGCAGGCTAGAGAGTAAATGGTTGGGGAAGGGTGTGAGTTAGGAGACCAATGCAGACTTCAGCTGAGCAATGATGGTGGCTTGGACCAGAGCCTTAGTTGTAGAGGCGGTGAGAAGTGGTTATATTTGGGACTTGTTTCTAAGGTAGAGTGAGCAGGATTTGCTGATAGATTAGACGTGAGGTGTGCGAGACAGAGCAGTACAGGATTGCTCCAAGATTTGGGGCTGTATAACTGGATAAATTGTGGTGCCATTTGTCAGGAAGGAGAACACGCCTTGGAAGTGGGGTATGTTCAATTTAATATCCCCTTGAGGCTTCCAGAGAGTTCCACATGTTCATTGGCAAACACTTGAAAGTAAAAAACATTCTGTGCTGAAGGATCATAGAGGTGAAAATGGGAATCTAATGAAACTATTATACCTATCATATGCCGTTTGCTTAGAGCATCAGTTTCCCCAGAAACCATCCATCTTTACCATCTGTTTGATCTACAAAAGTACCATGCCTTTTGCTTCTTCCCTGGAAAATTTCAAATATGTATGCTCTTCTGGTTAATTATTTACACGGTACATGCTTGCCACGACTCTGTGCCACCAGGAACTGATAAAAAAAAAACAAACGAAGAGATGAAATAACAGCTGCAGAGTGGCGAAAGCGCAGAAGCAAGGAATATATAAAAAGTAACCAAGGGCAAGTCTCCAAGAATAAAATGTACATTAGGTAATTAACTACAAATCAGGCAATGAAATTCAGCATCATCTGTGGTTCTGAGACTTTGCAGCATGGAACTAATATTACAACTAGGGTTATTAATATGTACGAAGCCTCAATTAGATAGATGGAAGCACTCAGTTTATGGAAAAATGGCAGACATAAAATGATTCCAGGGACTGGTTAACAAAGACATTTCAGATGATGTCCTGGGGGAAAGAACAGCCAGCTTAATCTCCTAACATGTATAACATTTACTTCTATAGTTTAATACAACTGACACTTCTGTTTAGAATACAGTCCTTGTGTAAGATAGTCACAGAGTCAAGAGTCTCAGGTTCGAGTCACAGCTCTGACTTTTGACAAGCCATTTGGTCTCCATGGGTCTCAGTTTCCCCATTTGAAAGTGGAAGCCAGGCTCAGTGATCACCCAGGTTCCCTCGCTCTAGCAGTCCGTGCTTCTGCTCTCTGCTCATGAGCACCTCACCTGGCAGACCCTGACCGACCCTCCTGCTCCCATCACTGCCTCATTAAGGCAAGAAAAGAGCCGCCCACTTCTAAAAGGTTTTCAATCAACTTATGGGAGAATGATAAACCTCGATAGTACTCAAAGAAAAACAAACTAAAACAGAGAGTCATTGAGGAACAAAAACAGAGCAGCCTTCAAGGAAATAAAGGGCCCTTATTCCAAATGACGACCAGTTCCTCAGGCAGTGAGGGAGGAGAAAGCCCTCTCCAGGCGAGCAGTCCTTCGCTCCAGCACCTGCTCAGCCTCTAAATCACTGTGACTTTGGACAAGTCACAGAACATTTCTGGCCTCTATTTTCTCATTTAAAAAAAAGATTGGTTTGAACTCCACACTGATTTAGCTTAAATCAGAATCAGAAATAGTAACTAGATTCAGCTAGTTGTTAACTTAGACTCACTTTGCCAAACCAGGTTGTAAATCTTTTGAAAAACAAGTTGACTGCAAGTATAAAAGATACTCTCACCACAACTACTTGATTAATTATTAGAGTATTTCACATAAAATCAAGCATAATGTTAGATTTTTGCTTTGGTTTACTGAATTAACAAATTAACCCATTTGGCATTATGGTGGTACACCATGCGTGTCCTGTCTGGATGCTCTAGAGTCCAAGAGAGGACAGGCTGGTGGGTGACCAGTTGGCTTTGCTGCCCCCTCCAAGTCTACAATCCCCCCTTCCCTAGGCCTCTGCCTCCTTACCATTATAACTAGATGCACTATACCTGAGGTGGATCTCCTCTGCATTTGCTGAGGTCTGAAGGTCTCAAGAAGCCTGAAGACCCCTCTCATAAGCCCCCCCGCAGCCACCTGGCCAGCAGTTATGTGGAGAGTCACAAGTTTTGAGCTTGGCTTTCCTTACATGGATTCTTGTGGCATCTCTGAAGACAGAGTCTGTAGAAGAACTAGAGATGTTAAGAACAGACAGAACAACTGGATGAACCTAGCAGGATTGTACACAGGATGGTATTAATAGCAAGAACAAAGGAAAAGTGGAAAACTTGGAAGCCCACTGCAGGCCCAGGAGGAAGTCAAAGCCAGTTCAGGGAATTTTGCAAAGTGGCATTCCTGGGATGAGGTAGCTGAGTCCAGTGCCCCGGGGTAAGACAGCAGTAAGCTTGGTCAGTGGCAGAGCACTTTCTTCCAGGCCTTACTTCAAGGCCTGGGAGAACACACGACCCTCACGCAGCACCTCGCTCACAGGAGGTAGTGAAAAACTGTGTGTTGATTTCACATGATCTGCTAGACCAGGGTAGTAATCTTTTTAATTTATTTAGAACTAATTTATTTCTCCAGCAAATATTTTCTGAGAGCCATCCATGTGCCAAGCACTGTGTGGGGCACTGAGAATACAAATAAGAGTAAGAGATAGTCTTCGAGGTCAGATAAGTTAAAATCCAATGGGAGAGACAGGTGTGCAAACGAAAATATAAGACAGTGAAGTAACTTCTATGTAGAAGTAGACAACGGTACAGTGGGACTTTTGGGAAAAGTTGAATCTTTTCTCACAAGACAAAAGAGGAAAAGCTTCACAGAGGAAACAGCATTTGACCAACGTCTTGAAGACAAACATGAGTTCAATAATCAGAAACCGGAGGGAGAACGTTTACACAAAGTGGGGAAAAAGCCCCACTAAGTGCTATCTGTATAAATTCATTTGCGCTTGTTAGTGCCCTGGCTGGTGTGAGAACCTCACAGTGTTTGTGTTGTGAACCAAACAGGAGCCACGCTGGACCCTGACTGCACATCGTGTTTTGTTTATTTGGGAAAAGCACTGTACTAATGGGCTCAGCCTCTTTGGCCAGTTGGAGTCAGACAATACCCTAACCTCTGCTACTTGCTTTAAAAATAATTAGGTGCCGGTGTAATATGAAAATTCTATTACCTCCAACGGCAAAGCTTAAAGGCCCACAGTTCTTCCTGGTGGTAAGGCAGTGCATCCTGTTCCAGTGGTGCACACTAAGTTTTTGTATTTTCCATCTTTCTCCCCAGTTATCCTCTCTGACTCAGAGGCAGTACCACATTTGACCTGAGCTTCCTGGTGCCTGGTATAGTGTTTTGTCTCTTTTTGAAGGTCATGATTAATCCTTACAAGAACCTGAAATAAAACATTATCATTCTCTTGAATCACTTTTTCCATTTACTCTTCCATGTTATCCATTTTACCATCTCTTCTTTCAGCTTAGCTATTTGCTAAGGCATTTGGGATTTTTAATCCTAGATCTTGAGTCCTGGATGTCCGAGATCTTGTCTTTTCATTTTGTATTTTTCATGCTTCATAAAGATCACGCTAAGAGTGATATACAAATGTCCATAACCATCTCCTTCCTCCCCAAAAGGAAATGAGGCCCAGGCAAATTCCTTTTCTGTAAATAGACACAATAGTCACTATTCCTAAGCCTGCAGACTTTAGGTCGATACTCCAGCAGACAGAGCGCACCACGGCAGAGAAGGGGTGAAAGCCAGCCTGCTGGTCTAGCCAGTGGTGTTATTCCCAGAAACTGTTGTTGGCAGAAAAAGAGAGCTTTATAGGAAGATCAAAATAAAAAAGAGCATACACCAGTACAGGCAGGGAACAGAAAAATAAAGAAGAAATATTTTCAAATAATTCTATGAGACAATATATGAATTTTCAAGCTCTAGTTGAAGGAACTAAAATCAAGCATCACAACAATGCTTTATTTCTCAAATTGTTATTATAATTCTTTGCATGTTTGTAAAAGCCCATTATTTCTATATTTAAGCTGTTCCTTTTGCAACATTCCAAGAGAATCATAGTATTGTTCTGCATCTCTAATCAGAAATTTAAATTATTAGATGTAAAATTAATTTCCTTGAACTATCCCATCAAGGAACTGTGAGAGCTGTCCCAAAGCATAAGAGATATGAAGATTTCCTAATTAAACAGTCTTTTAAAATAAGGCCAAGATTATATTGGGAGAGAAAAAGAGTTTATGGTAATGGCTTAGTATAGATAACTCATAAATGGAACTCATTAAGACGACTAATACAATATTTTGAGAATTTTTAATTCACTATACTACAAACCCAGTTACCAAGTAAATATCCACTGACTAGAGACTGGAAAAAAATGTCTTTCAACAAGAATAACACATCAACGTGTGTGATCCCGCCACAGGAAACAGGATCTTTACTGCAGGAGTCTCCACTGCTCTCTGTCCTGTCCCACCAGAACCCAGAAGGGCAGGGCTAACTTATTCTGGATCCTGATCAAACATTTTAACATCCAAGGACTGGGAGGGCCCTTTCTTGCCTCTTTGGGAGCGTTATCTTTGGCCATGAGAGACACTGGCTCCACATCAATAAAATTAGACTGGTTACCCGACCCGTGCAGCAGCTCACATCAGCTGATGCAACAGCACATCTCCTGGAGCCGAGGCCACCGAGTGGCGGAGTGGAGCCTGACAGCAGCAGTGACCACAGGAGGACGTTAGCAACCAACACAGAAAGTAGGGGCTGTGTGAGGGAGGAGTCTGCGGGGGAGGCAAGGGTGGGAATAAGTTCCTGTCATTCTGCTCCTGAGAGTTCAGAGCCTGAAACTAGGAAACTGCCCCAGGTTGCTGCAAAGGCAGGAAAATACAGTCCTACAAATAAACGAGGAGTTCATCTACAGGATGGAAAAACTTCTAAAGTTTCATAATGGAGCAGAGCTTTAAAGGGATGGAGCTTTTCTCCAGGGTCAACTCTCTCCAATTCAGTGCCCAGAAAACACTGACCCTGTAGACATCCACTTCTCCTTTGCTTCTGTCTCTGCGCCAGGAGGCAGCCCAAGAGAGCTGAGAAGGGTCCAAAAAAGAGGTTGGAATATCATTCAGCGATAAAAAGAAATGAGCTATCAAGCCATGAAAAGACATGGAGGAACGTTAAATTATTACTAAGTGAAAGAAACCAATCTGAAAAGGCTACATACTCAATGGATCCAACCATTGGATTCCACGACATCTGGAAAAGGGAAAATGGGAGACAGGAAAAAGCTCAGTGGCTGCCAGGGGTTAGGGAGAATGAGGGATGAATAGGCAGAGCCCAGAGGACTTTTAGGGCAATGAAAGTATTCTGTATGATACTGCAAAGATGAGTGCATGTCATTATACATTTGTCAAAATCCACAGAATGTATAACCAAAAAAGCGAACCCTAATGTAAATTAGGGACTTGGGGCGATAATGATGTGTCAGTGTTTGTTCATTGATTGTAAAAAGTGTACCACTCTTGTGCAGGATGTTGATAGTGGGGAATGCTGGGCAGGGGCATGGGGAGGGGACTCTTTATACTTTTTGCTCAATTTTGCTGTGAACTTAAAGCCACTCCAAAAAATGAAGTCTGTTAAAAAAAAAGAGGTTGGGATCACGTCAGATCCAGAGCCCCGAGTGTTTAGGAAAAGGTTATGGAGACAGCTGGGAGGAATGGAGGCTGATCCTGGTTAATGTGGGCTGGGCCAATTACAAATTGTGGAGGCAAAATATTCCTTACAATATTGATTTTTGAAAACTATTATGACTAATTCATTCCCTCAAGCGAATGGTTTTGAGAGATGATGTGGTCTCTTCCCCTCAACTCAAACCTTTCCACAACACCCCCTTTTCAGAGCCATGTCTTACTTACACTCCTAGGTAGCCCCACAGCACCGACGTGATGCCTTCCATCCAATGTATATACTCAAATTATTCACAAAAGGAGAGACTGCAGGCTTCTTTGGAAATCCACCTAGAGCCTTCCAGCATAACACAGGCAGAAAGTTTTCCCTAGTGGCAAACATACTCTGATTTTAATGCACTTTCTTCTAGGCCTTTTGATTGCTTCCCCAATGTGAAATTTCTGAATAGCTGCTTATCATTTTCCTCATAATGCCCCTGTATCGTCCTCCTCTAAATTAAATAACCCCCATCTTCCAACCTCATACCCATTTCCCTAGACCTCAGTACAAAGGGAAATTCTAGGTGGTTAGAAAACAGCTTTTTTCCTCCTCTTCATTAACTTCATTGGCTATTTGGGATACAGCTTTGTAATTTAGATTCTGTTTCAGTATTACCATAACTAATTCTACTTGCACTTTCCAAAACACATAAAATTGGAAGAGTTTGACGTCTTAAATTTGTTTTTCTTTTTAAATATCTTTGTTCGGTGGATTTTAACTCTTAATAATGAGTAAGGGTCTTCACAGGGAGCATAAAACTCAACTAGTCTTCTTCTCCAAGAGCCTGTGCACAAGGTGGGAAAGAAGCAAAGTGACGAGGCTGAAAAGACTTGGCTTCCGGCCTGCCTCAGACAGCACAGCTCTCCTCCTTCCTCGCAGCCCCCTATTCTTGTCCGCGTCTCATTCCCACCAAGTCCTCCTAAGTGAGTCGACAGATGTCTGCTGCAGAGGGACTGATTCTTTCAGAAGTGTTTGCATGTTCACAGAGGACCTTAGATCTAGAAGAATGAGGGACCCCAGGCTCTCCCCTAACCACACTACTACCTGATCATGATATCAGCCTTATCTGGACATCAGAGCTCCCCAAAGCTCCTTGGGAAGGAGAATGCTGTCTCTTTACATAGGGACCAGTTCCTAAACTATCAGGGTGCAACCAAGCAAACAAGGCCTGCAAGACAGGGCCAGAATTGCATCTACACGTTGACAGGAAAATATCGCGGACTTGTCACTGGATGGTTTCCTTCGATTACTTGAGGATGTATGATTTCCACAGTTCTGCGTAGTGAAAATAATTAAGACTGCCAGAAAAACAGATTTCATTAAGTCCTAAGGTGAGAAGAACAGTTAACACTAAAGAACAGAGGAAATCAGCAGAGGCTGCTCGGTTGATTTATTGTACTTCTGTGGGTACTAACTGCGAGGGGGAGCCCCTGCCTTAATTCAAAAGCAGAAAACTGCGATGGCCATAGCAATCTTAAACTTGCACAATAGTTTGACCATTGCAATCAAAATATTCATGCATTCATTTATTTAACAAATGTTTATTGTGAGCCTGCTGTCATGAAATCTGTGTAGGCATAGGCAACACTGTGGCTTAGAAATTATCCTTTGACTTAATCTCCAAACTATATAAAGAACTCATGCATCTCAACAACAAAAAAACTAACAACCCAATTAAAAAATGGGCAAAAGACCTGAACAGACATTTCTCCAAAGAAGATATACAGATGGCCAACAGACACATGAAAAGATGTTCAAAATCACTATCTATCAGGGAAATGCAAATCAAAACTACAATGAGATATCACCTCACGCCCATCAGAATGGCTATAATTAACAAGACAGGAAACAACATGTGTTGGAGAGGGTGTGGAGAGAAGGGAACTCTCATACACTGCTGGTGGGAGTGCAAACTGGTGCAGCCACTATGGAAAACAGTATGGCGATTCCTCAAAAAATTAAGGATAGAACTACCATATGATCCAGCTATTCCACTGTTGGGTATTTATCCAAAGAACTTGAAAACACCAATTTGCAAAGGTACATGCACCCCTGTGTTCATTGCAGCGTTAGTCACAATAGCCAAGACTTGGAAGCAACCTAAGTGCCCATCAAGGGACGAATGGATAAAGAAGCTGCGGTATATATACACAATGCAATACTACTCAGCCATAAGAAACGATGAAATCCAGCCATTTGTGACAACGTGGATGGACATTGAGGGTATAATGCAAAGTGAAATAAGTCAGAGGGAGAAGGTCAAATACCGTATGATTTCCTTCATTAAGTAGTAGATAATAACAACAATAAACAAACACATAGGGACAGAGATTGGATTGGTGGTTACCAGAGGGGAAGGGGGGAGGGAGGAGGGTGAAAGGGATAATTCGGTACATGTGTGTGGTGATGGGTTGTAATTAGTATTTTGGTGGTGAACATGATGTAATCTATGCAGAAATAGAAGTACAATGATGTACACCTGAAACTTTTACAATGTTATAAACCAATGTTACTGCAATAAACAAAAAATTTAAAAAAAAAATAAAAAATAAAATAAAATAAAAAAAGAAATTATCCTTTGAAATAATTGGTTCCCCGTCCCACTGAAACTATCTTGTCTGAAATACAGTCTAGAAATAAAACCTTCTATGAGATTTCAAAGACATTCTTCCTTTTAGCTGAAGAAGCCCTCTCAGAAAGAATGTCTAAGTTTTATTTTCCCTTTAAATTATCTCATAAAGAAAAATACTACACATTCAGAATTAAGGGACATCAATTATCTTCTAAAGCCATCAATTTTCCCAGTGTAATTAGATTTAATGGTAGAGTCTTTTCTATAGTGAAACTTTGCATTGATATTGAGAACATTAGCAGGACACCTGAGAGAGAGGCGGTCTCTTCTGCAGTTCTCAGTTCAGCCCCATCATGGTGTCCGTAAGTGACCCTTACAGATCACCACTATCAGGCAACCGTTCCTTCTCAACAATGCCATTGCTGTGCCCAGAATCTGGGAACAGTGGTAACACACTGAAGCCAATTGACAGGGTAGCTATCTTTGCGGCAAGACCATCTGAGAGGCAGCCTGAAAACATACCACGTGTTAAAGTCACTGCTTGGATTGAGGCATTAGCCATACAACGGCATTGTTAAAATAAAAATATTTCACCTGGAAGGGACAATACATTTTCTCGGAAGGGTGACAAAACTGATGCATCAACTCCTTAACCCCGAATCCGGCCCTCCAAGAACGAGATGGGTGCAGAGCAGGGAGATGGGCACGGGGGAGGCGGAAGCAGGTTCTAAGCCTGGTCTCAGCTTGAACCCCCTGGAGAAATCTAACTCTCCTCTCCAACTACACTCAAAGGTCACCTCCTCTGTGAGGCTGTCCCTGCCCTTTCTGCACTCCCAGGCCCTCTATGGAGTTCCCATTGCAGTGTGTGCACGGTCCTGTTATAGCATTTGTCACACGGCCTCCACCGGGCAAAAGTCCCATTTTACTCATCTTTGTATCCTTAGCGCCAATCACACCCTAGCACATAGGTCCTCAGAGTAATTTTGTTGAATAAGTGAATGAATGAATGAGTCATGACCCAACGGGCCAGAAGCCAGATCGAGAGAAGCTAGGGGTACGGGAATCAAAGAGTGGCTACGGGGAAACAGGGAAGGTTGTGTACCTGTGGATAAATCCCCTTTGCCACAGTCTCCACAGAACCTTCCTTGCCCAGAATATGCACTTTGAAGTACAAGTAACTTTCCAGCCTAAAAACACAATGCAATAGTGCACATAATGCTATATTCTGACTTCATTTGTCACATATGATGTTTAGAATTCAGAACTCACGATCCAGAAGGTGCAGCCCTGAATCAGCCTTATTATCTGTTGGTGTGTCAAGCTCTCCAGGAGAAAGCAGGGTAGAGACAAGCTCGGGGAGTACCTCGTTGCACAGGGAGCCTGGTCCACTTCAATGCAACGGGGCCCAAACAAGCAGCTCAGAAGCACAGCGTGCAGAGCGATCTGAGCAGAGGAGGATGCAGCCTGCTGGAGCCCTGAGGTATGTGAGATGATCTGAGAGGAAGAAGAACTTGGGAGGAGGGCGAAGGGAGAAATGAACGAGGGGAGATGGGTTTCCTGATAAATGTCTGTGTATTCTAATTTTAACTTGATATATAAGGGCACGACCAGCCCTCATGTAATAGATATCGTTCCTCTTCGGGACTCCCTTTTCTGTACTTTACCCATTTTCAACAATTTCTTCCCATCCCTCCCACCCTTGAAGCTGAGCTCTTTGAAAGCATCATCTACCTTTGCCATTCTCCTTGCATCCTTAGGCGCTGCAATCCTTGTGCTCCTAGCTCTCCGCTGAGCTGCCCTCCTCAAGGTCTCCAACAACCTCTTGCTGCTAAATTAAGCCTTTACAGCCTTCATCTCACTCACCCCCTGGCAGCATTTGATCCTGCTGACTGCTCTGTATCTGAAGTGCTCCCATCCCTGTGCTTCTGGGAGACCACACTCTTATTTCCTCCAACTTCTCTGACCACTTCTTAATGGCATTTATACCTTTCTCTTCCTCTGTCTGTTCCTTAGATGTTGATGTTTAGGAGAGTTTTGTTCAGGACACTTTTTTCTTGCCTTCTAGTGAAGCCTCCTGATCCTTTACTAGAGCATCAGTTCCCATGAGCACCCACTGATAACTCTCAAATCTCTCACCTCTCAGCGCCACACCCCTAGATCCAACTACCTACTAGACACCTGCTCTTCTCCATCTCAGAGGCACTTCAAACCAACTTGGCCAAAAAAATGAAAGTACTTCCTACCTCCAAAACCTTGCTCTTCCTCCCATGTTCCTTATCCACCCAGTTCCCCAACCAGAAACCTGAGTGGCACGCTTGCCTCCTCTTTCTCCCTCATCCCCACATTTAATCAAGTTTCTCATGTGTGCACCCACTTCCCTCCACGCTCACTGCCATGCCCCCAGGTTTGGTCCCCCATTCCTCTCCTGTTAATGCTTTCTTTAATAATCACTCTCATCTCCAAGCCATTCTCCATAGTGAAACCAGAGTCAAAATTCTCTAGTGCAAATCTCATTGTGGCACTTTAAAATCCTTCAAATGATTCTTCACCACCTTGTAGATGAAGTTCAAATTGTTTAACAAGGCTGAGCTTTCCAGCCAATCCTGTCTCCCTTCACAAGTGCCAGCCAGACGAGAGTACTGCCAGCTCTGCTCTCAGGCCCTCACTCATCTCCAGGTTTCTGCTCAGGTGTTTCCTTTGCCCTGAACACGCTTGCCACTCGCAGCACCCCTAGTCATTTGCATGAGTCAATCTGCATTCAGTCTCAGATTCTGCTTCCTCCAGGAAGCCTTCTCCGGCCACCAGATCTAGGCGCTTTTCTCATGTGCTTCTTCCACTTTCCCTGCTGGAGCACTTACCCACTATTCTGTAAAAGCCTGTCCACTTGCCCATGCCTTCCAGTCAACCAGAAGTTCATATCCTACTCATCAGCATATCCTCAGCACTTAACACGGTACCTGGCACATAGCAAGCAATCAGAAAAACATTTGAAATGATAGATGAGTAAACGAATGAATGGACTCCTTTCGGCAGCCCTCCTCCATCCTGTGCTTTTAGGATTTCTTACCTGTGATAAATACAGCAAACTGGTAACTTTATACAGATTATAGCATCATACACACGTGATTTTCTTGGACATTCCCAACTTCAAGTTCTCTACTCTTCTGAACCCCCAAAGTGTCACAGCTGTAACTAGCTACCAAATGAATCAAATCAGTGGGCAATATTCCATTAAAAATAAATATACATTAGAAAAAAATATTTCTACACCATGTGTTCCTATTGAGTTCTGAGAAAACATGGTTGCCACACATATAGGGGTAACCCCCCAATCTCCCTATGCAGAAAGCTGGCCTAGAATGAAAGATCTGGATGCAGAGAAGTTGGAAACTTATTCTAACTCAGCATTACTGGCCAAGATAGACCGGTCCATGGAACAAGAATCATTTTACCAAGGAAGTCCCTTTAGGTGGGTATGGGAAGTTACAATTCAAAGGACCATATTCCACTAGAGTCTTTTTAATTGGTGCCCAGTCTGACCCAGCCACTCTCTACTGAAAGGGAAAAAAACAATGAGATGGAACCAATAAGTCATACGCATGTTTCAATGCAGACCCAGGAGCCAGCACCATGGCAAACCAGCACAGAAGAAGAGAAGCTATTTTTAAAGGGCACCTTCAAATCAATCCTGCCCTTTGACCTACGCAGAAAGACACATTCACTCTAACGCACAGGGGACCAGTGGCCATGAAGCCTGTTGGTGGCCAATACCTTGGTCTAATACACACGTCTGCTGTTTCTCCCCCTGCCCCCCAAACCAAAAAGCACTTATCTTTGTCACTCACAATCTAGCCTAAATTGTATCCATTGCTAAAGAGAGAACACTTGGAGCAGGAGAACAGCAATGAAAAATGGTTAGTTTTGGAGAAAAGAGCTTTTGACTGCCGCTTAAAAGAAACACGAGCCTCCTTACTACAGCCTGAGCAGGCGTTTATTAATAATATTGCCGCTCTTCCTTTTCTCAGATTCAATTTATAACTTGATAGACATAAACATTTGCTATAGTACATCAGGCTGCGAATATCTGAGGAAATGCCGCTTCTATTACAGCATCATGCCATTTATCCAGAGATCCTATTTCTAACACTTTCAGTAAAAAGAAGAATCCCTTTCATTTGTATAATACTTAACCATTTTAAAGGGCTTTTGCATACTTTTTAATTTCATCCTCATTGCTCTGCAATATTAGAAGAGCAAGAATGTATTCAAATTTTCCCAAGGCAACAGTGGGTCTCAGAGCAGTTAGAGAGCCTGTCTAATTTCCCAGCAGGGGCGGAACGCTCCCTGCATGCCTGATTCATCTTAGTGTAAACACAGAGTGCTGGGCAGTGGTTGAACGAATGCATAAAAGTTAACAATTAATGATAGCTGAGGACTTGATAAGAAGGAGAAAGAAACACTGAACAATAAAAACTCGCCATTATTGAACCGGGCAGTCACAGGACCAATGTGTATTCAGCATTGACATGCGTAGTACAGCCTTACTGTTGTTGAAATACTGAAATGCTTCCGTACCAATTGGTAAAATGTCCCAAGCCCTTAAGTGGCCCTCCGAGGCCCAGCCTCCTCAGACCTTCTCCCAGGATCCCCAGGGCCTTTCCATGAGCTAGAGACTTCAAGGTTAGTACCTGCCAAAGCACAGGAACCCCCAGGCCCTTTCTCCATCACAGGACAGGAATCTGTGCTGACTGCTGTGGCCCCTGCTGTCTGATGTTTACCAGCTCGAATATCACCCCCTGTGCATTACTGATCAGAACCATAATGGATGTTCGTTATGACAATCCTGAGTCATCAAGAGAGGGTTTGATGGTGTTCAGAATCCTCTGATTAAGAAAGTAAAGAAATGCAGAATTCATTTTAGAAAGTGTTTTCTTAACATGATTTAAAGAAACAAAGCCTTGGCATTTGGAGAGATAAGCTCCAAATATCTGGATAAGTCATCAGTGGTGATTTTATACACCAGTGATTCTCAAAGTATGGTCACAGAGCAGCAGCAGCAGCAGCAGCAGCATCACCGGGGAATTTGTTAGAAATACAATTCTTGGCCCCACCCCATACCTATAGTCATGTGCCACATAACGACTTTTCGGTCAATGATGGACTGCGTATATGACGGAGGTCCCGTAAGATCAGTACTATAAGAGCCTTGCTGCGGAGTGGGCTACGCCATCTAGGTTTGTGTAAGTGCGCTCTATCACGTTTACACAACGATGAAATCAGCTAACAACACATTTCTCAGAACATATCCCCGTTGTTAAGCAATGCATGATTGTAGAACCTCCGAGGGTGGGGCCCAGCCATCTGCATTTTAACAAACCTCCAAGTGACTGTGCATGCTTCAGTTTGAGAACCATTGCTCTACACCAGGGTCCCCATGCTTAGCAGCACAGCAGATCCCTCTAGGGGGCTGGTCAAACATGTAGATCAGATACCCATGTCCTGTCTCCCAGGACTGTGCCTCAGCCAGGCTGAGGTGATTGGCATTTGGTGATTATCACCGTAAACTGCAGGAAACTTCCCAAGCAGAGGTAAAGACTAATAACAGTAACAATATCTTACCATACATGTTTATACAAACGTACAAGGCCCGGGTTTACATGTCTGTCCTGTCTTATTTCTCTTCACACTCACTACTGCAGTTACATACGGACACTTTACAACAGCAGCACTTTCTCTTGTGACACTTTCTTGATAACCCCCACCCCAAGCAGAACTGACACTCTTCTCCTCCTTTCCACCTCTCAACCTCACCCATAGTTTTTAATAAAATTTATCGCATTGTATGGGAAATAATTCTATAAAGATCTTCCTCCTCCCCTGAGTTTCTGAAGGACAGAAACCAAGTCACATTCAAATTTGTATTTCCAGGACTTTTAGCACAGGGCATTCTGTCAACAATGTTTATTGAACACCTACTGTATGCCAAGCACCAGGGACACAAAGTGAGGCGAGGAGACATGGGTTATCCTCATGGACCTATGGCCTACAGTGGTGACAATCAGATAATCCTACACACCAAAATATAATGACTAATTATAAAGGAAAATTCCAGGAGGTTGTAAAAAAGATTCCCAGTTGTTATGGACTAAATGTTTGTGTCCCTCCAATATTCATATCGTGAAGCCCTCCCCCCCAGTGTGATGGCATTTGGAGGTGGGGCCTTTGGGAGGTGATTAGGTTTAGATGAGGTCATGAGGATGACACCTCAATGATGGGATTAGTGTCCTTATACGAGGAAGAGAGACCAGAGCCCTTTCTCTCCACCACGTGAGGACACAGCAAGAGAGTGGCTGTCTGCAAGGCAGGAAGCAGGCCCGCACTGGAGAACCAAATCCGTCAGGATCCTTTCTTGGACTTCTCAGCCTCCAGAACTGTGAGGAGTAAGTGTCTATTGTTTAATCCACCCAGTCTATGGAATTTTGTTATAGCAGTCCAAGTGACTAATGAACACCAACAAAGAGAGAAATCGGCCCCCGAAAGTTGCCAGTCCTATAGTGAAGAACGTGAGCTGAGTGGAGGTGAACGAGGAGCAGCTAGGACCTCCCACCTCGACTAGGAAATCGCGATCATCGCTCGCTGGCCGCAAAGCAAGCCGGGTGAAAGGTGCCTGCTCGTCTTGGGATTTCACTACATGCCCACAGAGGCTGCCGCTTTAGGAGTCGATAAAAAAATACCAGGATGTCGGTGGTGGAGTCTTCTGATGGACTTCAGGAAGGTCCTGTAAGAAACAGACAAGCTTTTCTCTCAGGTGCCTGGTCTGAAAGCAGAAAGGAACGGAAATGCAGACTTGCTAGAGTCAGGCTTTCCAACTGGCTCAGGGTCAGTGTTAAAAAAAGCCAGATTTGCAGCCCCAAGATAAAGTTCGTAAGAACAAAGATTGGGAACACAAAGATGATAACGTGTCCAAGAGCATCCTCTTGGTCACAGTCTACCTGGCGTCAAGAGCAAAGCAGCCCACATTACTAGATGTCCAGGCCAAGACAGAAGCCACAGAGCCGAGTGAGGATGAGGCAGACAAGCAGAGCACCATGGTTTTTTCCTAAAAGACTGACTCCCTCTGGCTGGAGACAAGATCTGTGGCTTTGGTAACTAGCTTCTGGAAAGGACAGATCATGTCGATGGACACCAGCCGTCCACTGAGGGGGTGGCCAGAAGAAATGTCAAGGCTAGCAAGCTGAGATCTGACTATGTCACCAGCCTCACCAGCAATAGGTCTCTGCCACCTCCTGCCTTCTGTCATCTGAGTGTTCAGACTCAGGGGCCACGGCTTAAACCTGGGGTAAGCCTGCTGCATCCTGGATCCTGGTCAGACTTGGAATTTTCTTCTCTCTTGCTTTTTGGTTTGCTTCTTCTTTCTTTTCTTTCTTTCTTACTTTTCTTTGTTTATTTGGGGGGGGGCGGGAGGGGGCTTTTGTTTTCCATTGCAAAATAAAACACAGATACCAAAAACTACACAAAGCAAATGTATGGCTTAAAGTGAGACACCCTTGTTGATGCCTGCCTGAGGCCAACTTCCCTGTGTCACCACTAAACTAACCTAGCAAGCTGCCCTCCCCCTGCACGGTCCCCCTCACTCTCAGCCTGCCCGTGACCTGAGCAGGCCATGTCTAATCACGCTGCAGAGGACAAGCCCACCCATCTGCAGCCTGTAAAACCGAAACCATCCAGTAGCATCTTTCCAACCTGTTTTTAAGATGCGCTTATAAAGTGACGACGGTTATACTGATCATTCACTTAATTATTTAACGACAACTAAAACAATAAAAACAGTGTTTATGGAACAACTATCAAAAGACAGGCAATGTGATATTGTCTAGTTCCCCTCAGTGATCGTGAGATAGCATGCATGTTTTATAAGTTGGCAGACTGAGTCTGAAAATTCTCCTAGTTTCCCAGACCTCGTGACCAGTGTCTGGGAGCTCACCCCAGTCCAGCTGAGGAGGAAGCCTAGACTCTTCCCAATTCACCCACTGCCTATGTCAGTGAAAGGCGGCGGAAAACGCCACCCCAAAATATACCTTTTTGGTATAAAGATTGCTTTGAGACACTGCAGATGCAGGATTGGTTCTGAAAACAGCGTAGAAGTTACCCTCCCGTGAGGGAAATTTACACTAGAAAGGGGGCCTGTACCAGGAAGAGAACTATTGAGAGAGATCATTTCTTCCTCTGGAGACTCATCTACCTGGCAGGGCAACCTTTGTTTGCCAAATATTGCCTCTTTTCACCTGCCCGTGGATTGCGTTCGCCCGGCTTTGAAGCCCCAGACCTCTCCCTTACCTTAGCTCAGGAACTCAATCTCCTGGCTGCCTTTTGAGTCTCCTGTCTTTTGGGGGCTCCTATACATACATACATACATCCGTATGTAATTAAAATTGTTTTATCTTGTTAATCTATCTTTTATTTCAAGGAGAGGTCTCAGTCAAGAACCTAGAACAGTAGAGAAAAAATTATTTTTTTTAGATGAGATTTTCAATAAATGTGTGCTGAGCATCTGTTACAGTCAAGGCACATACAAAATGAAATGAATCCCAGATTCTTCCCTCAAGACACTGAAAGCCAAACAGAGGGCTCAAAAAGTATGTAAATAATTCTGAGGAGGTTAAAAAAAGAGCATACAAGAATTAGAAAGTGGTACACATAAAGTGCCTCGGTGGCTCAGAGAAAGAAAAGCTCATCAATCTTGATCAACCATGAAGGGCTCCATGGAGGAGAGGACATTTGGGCCTGGATGGACACGTGCAGATGTGCAAAGGAAAGGCACAGTATGTGTAAAAGCAACAGAACTTTCTTCTGATTGGAGTGTCAGACACTTGCCGGTGTGTGCTCACTGCAATCCTAGCACCACAGCATGACTCCCACGGCGGGGCTAGGAGGTCAGCCGGCAAGCGTCTCTGTTCACTAGGCGGGGGGCCTGAGGCTGATGACCCCTTGCGTTGCACTTGAAGGAGAGGACCCAGGCGCATCCTGGCTGCCTTTGTCCATCCACCTCCCTGCAATGGAATTTGATAGCTTCACTTTTTAATTCACGTGCTTATATACTGTACATTATGATAGACTGTTGTCTGGTGGCATTTTTCAAACCATTTTCTCAACTACAATAGGTCTTGAGGAAAATGCAGCTGCTGCACACTGTGATTTTCCCTGAGCTGCACCCACTTCAGACAGCCTGTTCGAGGGTCCTGCTGCATCCTAGACTTCTCCAGTACAGCATCCTGACAGGGCAAAAACATCAACATCCACACAAATACGTTTCTTTTCTCTCCCAAAGACCAAAACTAATCTAAAGGACTTCGACTTTAACTATCTTTTATACTCGAACTCATAAGATATTCAAGGCACTGAAACAGAGGGCAAAGCAAGCTTCCTGTCTTCAGGAACCCACATGGAAAATTAAATAAAAATTTAAAGCATTATGTGATAACTGTTTTTGTTAATTGTAGACTTTCTTGCTATTTCCTCCACTAAACTGAGAAGTTCTCTGGGGCAGGGATTATGATTTTTAATTTGTCTAACCTGATCATGGCTCAGTGCCTGGCACTTTGGAGGCCTTCAACAAATGTTGCTAAATGATGAATAAATAGAATAAGTAAACAGATGATGGAAGGATGCATGAATAAATAATGGAAGGATGGACAGATTGATAGATGCACAGAGAATGGACAGAATAACAGGAGTCCAGGGCAAGGAGAAATTACTGCTGGTTGGAGTATAAAGGGGAGAAAAGGCTTGGCCTGGATTTATCAACAATAAAAATGCAGATGAATCCTTGTATTCAGGAGTCTTCCTCTCTGATTTACTGGTTCTGCCCCAAGTCAGGATATATCTTAGAAACTCATTCTATTCTACTTCATAGCCCTTTACCTCCAAATTGCTCCATCCCCTCCCCACCACCACCTCCATCTAAATCTACACATCCTTCCAAACCTAACTCGAGGATAAGCAGGTAAATGGATAAACAAATTCTGGTACATCTATACAATAAAATATTCATCAGCAATACAAAGGAATGAAACTACAGTCATGGATGAACTCCAAAAGCAGTAAGTGCAAGAAGCCAGACACAAAGACTACAAACATGTGACTCCATTTGTCTGACATTCTGGAAAAGGCAAAGCTACAGGGACAGAAATCAGATCAGTGGGTGTCAGGGGCTGGGAGCGGGGGAAGAGAATTGGCTATAAAAGGCCATGGGAGAACTTCTGGGGTGATGAAAATATTCTGTCTTGATTGTACGCAGCTGTATACATTTGTCAAAATCATCAGGCCACACCTAGAAAGGGTGAATTTCACTCTATGTAAATTATATCTTAATAACCCTGACTTTTAAGAAAGCCAAAAAATAAAAACCTACTCAAACCTTCCTCTTAAAAGTCTACCGTGACCACTCTCTGCTTCGTGTTCATTTATTATCCTCATAACTCATTCAGTGATTAATTATGCCTTGTGAGCACCTCTGTACTATTGTCTTTAAATAGTATTTATTTTTTATTATTTCCTCTTGACATATGCAGGTCTTATCTCCCCAACCAGATGGTAAACTCCTTGGAAACAGGAACCACGTGGTATTATGCATCTTTTATCCACAACTAAGTATCCAGGTCACTGCTTGACACGTTATACACGAGAAATGTTCAGTAAGTATTTGTTGATTTGAGTAAAAACCAGCTAAGTCAAAATATTTTGGGTACTTCTCCTTCAATCCAAAGTTGAGTATGATAAACGTCTTTCTCCACTGAACACCAAACACACCTTTCTCCGCAGCCTCTCAGACTGTCTGCAGCAATCGTTCATATGTCTCACCCTCAGTCAGCTCTCTGGTTGACTTATTGCTGACAGAGGAGACTGAAGATTTCCCAGTATACCCGGACCCAGCTGAAGACACCTCACAGAAAGTGCCTAGACGATGTGCAGACAGCCCCTCTCTTGGTCTATTGTTCTATTTCCTTTGCTGACCATGACTTACCCCATTAAGCCAAGAGTCTTAGTATTTTAGGGGTAAAATATGACAGAAGTAATTTATCAAATGCAACAAAATCACATTCCTATTTTAACATCACAAAATCCAGGGGCTGGCCCGGTGGTGCAGCAGTTAAGTGCGTGCATTCCACGGCCGCGGTCCGAAGTTTCGCAGGTTCAGATCCTGGGGGCACACCGACCCACCACTTGTCAAGCCATGCTGTGGTGGAGTCCCATACAAAAGTAGAGGAAGATGGGCACAGATGTTAGCCCAGGGCCAGTCTTGCTCAAGAAAAAAGGGGAGGATTGGCATTGGATGTTATCTCAGGGCTAGTCTTCCTCACAAAAAAAATTCCAACAATTTCTATTTCATTCTCCTTACATCTAAAATGCTGGGATTTCCAATTTCCAAACTTGCTTATTTTACAATGGCCATTTCCCTCCCCATATTCTCTCAAACTTCATCAAATTTAATTAACTGTCTTACTTAAGTTGTTGTTTGTCTTATCGCATTGTTTTTAAAGGAAATTTAATCTTCATTAGTCTCTGACTGGGGGCAGGCAGTTTGTCCTAAACTCATGTAATCCCCGTGCTGGCTGCAGAATGCTGTTTCTCATGTTGCAGAGCTTCGCCCTCATCCTATAACTGGTTCCCTCTTGGGTTTCTCTTAGCCTCCTTGGTGAATCTATTTTCCCTCAAACTGGCAGAGAACATGTCCTTTAAGCACACTTTTACATGCCATCTGCCCTCACGCACTTTCCCTCTACCCACCACCGCCGTGTAGGGCTCCTGTGTCCAGGCCGCTCCTTCCAAGAGAAGCCCTCCTGCCCACTGGCACCCACGGTGTCCTGGACTTGCTGTCCAACTTTCCGCCGGGGCAGGACCCCTCCTTCCTATCTGCCTTCCCTCCTTTCTTCCTTCTTTTCTTAATTCTGACATTAAAGAAGAAGACAACCATGTCTCCACCAGAACAATCTTGACCACAAAAATATTTGAAAATGTTAGTAAAAAGATTTTAATTAACGTATACATTTACCTTACATTTAATATATAGAAATATTTTCAGGTTAAAGAAAAGAAACATCTACTTTAAATTTTTCTCATTTACAAAAACTCTTATAATTACAAAATTATCACTAGAGCTTCAGGAAGTTATAGCTCACAGTAATATCTCAGTTACTTCAATACTTCCCCTATTCTTCTAGCAGTGCTCTGAGGGAAGCTGGTGCCAGGTGTGTTATCTACACCCATTTTGGAGAGCAGTGAGGTACTCGTGGCCATGAAGCTGTGCATGTCAACCCAAGGCCCACCAGCACTCACACGGGCTCCAGGAGGTGAACCCTCGCCCGCCCAGGCTTCACCTTCCTGGAGTGGGAGAGTGCTAACTCTAACAGGGGGTGACTATGACTCGAGCCCACCTCAGCGTGACCTACCAAAGCAGAAGCAAGTGTTTAGAAATGAATACATATAAATAAAAAAAGAAAAGTTTAAGATGTGGAAACGAAACGTCTATTTAGACCTTGCCACTCAGATCTCTTTTGCGCTATTTTAATTTCTGCTAAAACACACAGTTTGAGGCTCATGGCTGATCACTGCTGCCCTGAGAAATTCTCAATAGCTGTCTAGGCAGAACCACCTCAGCAGTGCTGTCTCAGGTTATTTAGGACCGTAGGTCCAAGAACAGAATGAGCCTGTTCTCTTTATTTCCAATGCTAAAGGAGTGGGAAAATTTTCTCCTAAGCGGCCAGAGAGACAGTGATTTAATCCTGTATTTACAGGATCAGCTGAGAAGTCAGGAGGTCCCTGAAAGATGTGCCCTGTAGAGGAAATCAAAGTAGAAAAAAAAAAAAAAAGGCACACCATTAAATCATTTCAGAATCTGGAGTTTATGAGGCAGTCACACCTTTCACCCTTAGCGATGAGAGGAAATGACAATTTGGATTCCAAGAGGAAAAACAGCCATCCCTATTAATGCTCAAACTACTACTCAGCTGGGCAGAGTTTTGGTGAAGAAGTGCAAGTTGGCCATAGGTGCCACTCAGCCTGCCCCAGATCTTCCAGGGACCAGGGTGTTGGGGCAGGGAGGTTGGGTGACAGGGCTGCATAATCACTGCATCCCTCTATGTTTACCAAAGCACCATAATCACAAAGAGAACTGGTTTGTTTCACAAGAGGCAAATTCCCCCATTCTTTGCTGACATGAGCAGAATTTTGTAAAGCTCTTTAAAAATTAAGCTCACCGTGACTGTCATTTGACTTTCCAAAGACATTTGTCATATAGATAGAGTTCATACTATATGGAGAGAAGTTAACAATCTAGTTATGAACAAAATAAAATGGAAGAGGGTCAGGGCCCTGCATCCCTAGTATATTGTTCTTGAAATAATTGTAACATCACATTAATCTCATTGCTTTAATTATTAATTCTATAATAATTCATAAGTAACACCTTGTTTAAGTGGTGTTAAGTTCTTCACATGCGTTTTCTCGTTTAAGTCTCTCAACAGTCAGTGGGACGTGGTATTATCACCTACACTTTACAGATGAGGAAAGCAGAGCTGAGAGACTAGGTAACTTCCCCACGGACACCCAGCTGGGATGTGTCAGGGTCAAAACTCAAAAGCAAGTCTGACTGGAGCCATCTGGCTACATCCCTGCCTAAAGGCAGGCCTGCGTTCAGCCCCAGCTACAGCGAAAATCAAATTAAAATAGAGTACTCTGGTTGGCTCCCCTCC
This sequence comes from Diceros bicornis minor, assembly GCF_020826845.1. Taxonomy (NCBI): domain Eukaryota; kingdom Metazoa; phylum Chordata; class Mammalia; order Perissodactyla; family Rhinocerotidae; genus Diceros; species Diceros bicornis. The sequence continues at coordinate 8,899,923 of NC_080748.1, read as the reverse complement.
TAAACCAGCACACATGCATTTATGCAAAGAAAGGAAAGAGCAGGATCAACAACTCGCATGGCTACTGTGGCCCAGGACTCCAGGCAAGGGTCAAACCACTGCAACACTGGCCCTTGGAAATGGAAAGACCAACAGTTCCCCTTTGGAGAGGGCTCCCCCTGTTCATGGGACACGGAGCTGTTGACGTGGAAGGAATGAGGAGCATTCCACTTCAGCAGACCTGCCTGGAGCAGCCCACCTGGTAGCACATCCCACCACCCCTGCACTCACTGAACACACTGGGGACGGTCCCCGCAGCTTTGCTTTTGCCCCCTCTACGGGCTCCCAACTGCAAAAAGAAAAAAAAAAAAAAAAATGAGTTCTGGAATCATAAAATACTTAAGGTACATGAACACCATGAAAAGGAGAAAGCATATCAAACTCACATCAAATAACTAAGTGATCAGAAAAAGACTTTGAAGTAAGTGTATTTCATACGCTCCAGGAAATGAGTATTCAATACACGAAGCAATACTAGACTGTTATGAAAAAAGAGTCAATTAGAGACCTGGGAAATAAAATCCACAATTGTTGAAATAAAAACCAATAGATTCTAAAAACTAAGGATTAAAAAAGGAAAAGAAAACCAAAGCTGAAGAGTGAATTACGGAACTGGAAGGCAACATCAAGCAATTCTTCCAAAATGGGCCATAAGGCGATAAAGCACATAAAAGAAAACTAAGAAAACTGCGGGCAGAGACAGAAGTGCCAACAGCAGTCTAACTGGATTTGCAGGCTGGGGGAGGGAGAACACAGATGAGGCAATACTTGACAACGTAAGATATGAGAATTTCCCCCCAAAAAGAAAGACTCAGGGGCCGGCCCCATGGCTTAGTGGTTAAGCGCACGCACTCCGCTACTGGCGGCCTGGGTTCGGATCCCCGGCATGCACCGACGCACTGCCATTGTCTAGCCATGATGAGGCGGCATCCCACATACAGCAACTAGAAGGATGTGCAACTATGACGTACAACTATCTACTGGGGCTTTGGGGAGAAAAAGGGAAAAAAAAAAGGAGGAAGATTGGCAATAGACGTTAGCTCAGGGCCGATCTTCCTCAGCAAAAAGAGGAGGACTGGCATGAATGTTAGCTCAGGGCTGATCTTCCTCACACAAAAAAGAGAAAGACTCAATTCTCAAATTGAAAGGGCTTTCCAGTGCTGAGCATTTAACTAATGGAAAAAAAATACTTAGACCATCATAGTGAGATTTGAGAACATCAAGAACAAATGTATCATTGAAAACTAATCAAAAAGAAAAATAGCTTAGCTGCAAAGGAACAAGAATCAGATTGACATAGATTCTTATCAGCAAATCTGGGAACAGGAAGATAATGACGCAGTATCCTTAAAGTGCTAAAGTAAAAGAATTTTGAGTCTAGAACTCGGTATTCAGCAAAACTATTGCTTAATTGTGAGGATGACATAAAAGCATTTTCAGGAACACAACAAATCAATTTACTATTCACAGGTGGTCACTGAGAGATCCTGGGGATCTATTCCAACACAAGGAATGAAACACAAGGAAACCCTGGTGGGCAAAGAAATTAGGAAACACCTGTTAACTACTCTCAGGTACCAACTCAGGTGATCTCAGGGAGAAAGGGAGTCGGGGAAAGAGTGGAACTGTGCCAGGGTTTCTGTCTTCTTTCCTTTGGGGGGGCTCACTATGGAGAGGAAAGGATATATATACTGATTAATTCTAGCCATTGTTAGGGGAAAAATAAGTAAATATGTGTATTCATAATTTAAGAGTATCCTCTAGAAGAATAAGTTTATGTGTATAAGTTTCAAAAATCTAAGGAAAAATATTATCATAGAAAACTTGAAACACCAAAAGTTAATCCACAAAAGAAAATTGTGATGAGTTGGATTTTGTTAAAATTAAGTGCTCTGTGAAAGACACTGTTAGAGAATGAAAAGACAAGCCACAGATTGGGAGAAAATATTTGCAAAACACATATCTGATAAAGGACAGGTATTCAAAATATACAAAGAACTCTTTAAAACCCAACTATAAGAAAACAAACAATTTGATTTAAAAATGGGCAAAAGATCTGAATAGATGCTTCAGCAAAGAAGATATACAGATGACAAGTAAGCATAGGGAAAGATGCTCCACATCACATGTCACTAGGGATATGCAAATTAAAACAACGAGACAGCACTACTCATCTACTAGAATGGCTAAAATTCATAACACTGACAACACCAAATGCTGGTGAGGATGTGGAGCAGCAGGAACTCTCTCATTCATTGCTGGTGAGAATGCAAAAACGGCACGGCCACTTTGGAAGACAGTTTGGTAGTTTCTTACAAAATTAGACGTACTCTTGCCACAAGATCCAGCAATCGTTGTGCTCCTTGGTATTTACCCAAAGGAGTTGAAAACTTATGTCCACACAAAAACCTGCACACAGATGTTTATAGCAGCTTTATTCATAATTGCCTAAAACTACAAGCAACCAAAATCTGCTTCAGTAGTTAATGAATAAACTGCGGCACATCCAGACAATGGAATATTATTCAGGGATTAAAAACTAGTGAGCTATCAAGCCATGAAAAGACATGGAGGAACTTTAAATGCATATCACTAAGTGAAAGAAGCCAATCTGAAACGGCTACCTTCTGTATGATTCCAACTAAATGATATTCTGGAAAAGGCAAAACTATGGAGACAGTAAAAAGATCAGTGGTTGCCTGGGACAAGAGGACTGAATAGGTGGAGCACAAGGATTTTTAGAGCAGTGAAAATACTCTGTATGATACTGCAATGGTAGACACATGTCATTATACATTTGTCATGGTGTGACACTATAGTGCTGACCTCACAGTGTGATACTCCAGCACTGAATTCAGAGTTAACACAGACATTATCACATTCAAGGTGTCATCTCCATCGCCTCAGCATAATACTGCTGGCACTGCCCTGGTATATCCTGTCAACATACCATCCTGCATAAAAGACCACGGATCATGGACTTGGAACCATGGAATACCTCTCCAACCCTAGGAATCTTCAGTCATACTCTACAGCCGTGCTCATAAGCCAGGCTCTCTATCGAAATATATCACAGACCATAGACAACATAGCTCTTCATTATATAGCCTTACAGACTGAGAGTCAAATCATATCCCCAAAACAAAATAACCACACACCACTGATACAAGACATCAGACTACTAATAAAAACACAAGTATCATCGTGGTTACCAACACCATATTTGTTATTACCGCCCATAATTTCATCAACATAGTTTAAAAGAAATTCCTAAAAACTCAAAGTCGTGAACAATCTAAAAAGCCTAGCATCATCCCCTGATAATAAACCTACTTTGTCTTCTCAGTGAGACTCAGTGCCGCTAACAGCCTGATGGTGTTTGAACACCGCCTACTTGGATTTTTTTCCTTTTGTATTTACTTCCTCCATTTTTCTGGGACACTCATTTGAGAAAGTAATACATTATGGAGAAAATATACAATAAGAGGAAAACATTTTAAAATGTGTTGCTTTAAAAAAACTCAACACCAATTAATGACTGGGCTCCGGGAAGAGAAAACTGCTACCGAGATGCCCACTGGTTGTAAAGTAGGCTGTTACATGGGCAGACGAGATTTGCCACTGCTGCCCCTAGACTGTGCAACATGTGGTCAAGAGTTCATTTAATCATAAATTGCAAGTGCATAACATTTGGAGATCCTCTCTGCAAATACTGACTGATAACATCAGACAACAGTCAAAGACTCAAGCAACTACATTTTATTAAAGATTAGGTTCAAAGAAACACAATAGAATTTCATAGTCCCACGACCCAGTTCGTTTTCAAAATTAATTTTAGATGGATATCTTAGATTGTGCCTAAGGGAGATTTTCACTCAACATAAGAGGAAGATAAAATAACCCTGAAAAGAATACTGGAGTCTGAAGACACAAACTCTCATCTCTGTCACTATCCCCAGAAGCCCGGGCAAGTCCTGGGACGTAACCTTTCATAGCCTTGGTTTCCTCACCTGGAAATGAGGGCGTGGGACTGCTGGATACCTTTATTTCCAAAAGTCTGCAATTCAATGAATAGTCAATGAAAAATATTTGGACAAGATGATCTATAATAGTGTTATCCAATAGAACTATAATGCAAGCTACATATATAATTTTAAATTTCCTAGTTGCCACACTAAAAAAAGTAACAAATACAGAAAATAATTTTAATAATATATTTTAGTTAACCTGACATAGCCAAAATATTATTTCAATATATAATAAACATAAAACATTATTAATGAGGTTTTACATTCCTTTTTTGTAATAAGTCTTCAAAATCCAGTATGCATTTCACCCTTACAGCACAGCTCAATTCTGACTCACACTTCTCAAGCACACAGTAGCCACATACGGCTAGCAGCCACCATATTGGAGGGCATAGATCTAGAAAGTTACCTTCAACTTGGATAATGCCTGACTCTATCAAGTATTGTCTGCTCTGGGCAAATATCTTGGGCTCTCTGAAGGACAAATATTGGACAGGCGAGATGGAAATACAACTTTTCTACTTGCCCATGATCAGGAAGAGGGTCTCCCTCATCTCTCACTCCCTGGTTTCCATCTCTACAGCTTGTTGATTCCACTTCAGCTGTGTTTCCCTGAGTCATTCTCTCTTTTCATCTCCGATGTTGCCCTGGTTCAGGCTCTCATTTTTTCTCACCTGGAATAGTAGAACAGCCCCTAACTGTGCACTTCATTTGCCGTCTTCACTGATCCCTTGTGTTTACATCCAGCCCAATTTATTTATACCTGAGGCCCCCTTCTCAATCACCTGTCTACACTGGTGTTTCCCTGTCCAGAAAATTTGCCCGAACCCAACCATCAGAAAATCAGACAGTCGAAGAGTTAAATAGAGTTGAATGAATGTATTTCCAAGCATCAGGAAGGGTCAACATGAACATGAACTTGGAGTGGACCCAGAGAATCTATGTCTAATATTTTGGCCAGCACAAATGAACAGCAGGGTAATCCGGGGAGGGACACAACAGACACGGCACACTGTCTTCCACTCTCAGCAATCGGGCTAGCGTAAACTCAGCTGCTAAGTGAGCCTCCTGAGATTCCAGAGGACAGGAGATCACTGAGTTTGTTTGCTAGATAAACAGTAACTATCTCTTTGGGGGGTTCAAAGATAAAAATCTTGTAGTTTTAAAACCAAAGCTATGTTTCCTCAGTGCATTAGAATAAAGAAAATAAACAGAAAATGGAAAAGAGTCTTAAATGAGGATAATCATTATGTGGCTAAAAATAGTTGATAAGAGGACTGATCCTGTGGCCACTAACCTGAATCCGTCATCAGGCAGGGCATCGCTTTCTCCCCTTGAATGTGAATGAACTTCCCCAGGGCATGAAGGTATCATTTAAGGCCTGGGAAAAAGCAACTGTCTTTTAACCTAGGCTCTGGGATGAGATTCCAAATGTCAGAACAGAGAAGGACTTACTCCATGGATTAGTTTGCTTACCCTCATTTCCCATCTTTCAGTCTCGGTAATGTGCTTAAAACATTGACAGTAATCCTGGGATCGTCAGTGCTGCTCAACGCTCACACAGTATCTCCAGATAGAGAAAAGGGAGAAGGAGCACCCAGATGCTTCCCCGAAATCTGTAATATGTGACATTTGCTTATTATTTGGCATAAAATTATAAAAGAGTGGAAAATTTACTTGCAGATGTAAAACCTCTAAGTCAAAGTTAATCAGGATTAGGTCTCTTTTTAGGATGAAATATGATGATATATCAGATTCTGATTCTTCACGGGCAGTGAGAAAGGTAAGAGACGAACTGTCAGAGCAAGAGATTTACACAGATAAACAATACACACACATGCGCACCCACACACACAGTAATATGTACAGTATATAGTAATATGCTGACACAGTGAGCCCTCCACAACCACTGCTGTGAATGAACAATATTACTCTTGCACTCTGATGAACACATCTTTGCAGGTGGACCCAGATATCCGTGTGTGACTGTGGCCCCATGTGCTATCACGATATTTTGCATGTGCAACTACCCCTCCCCACTTCAGCACTGCTCCATCCAGGCAAGGACTCTCTTCCAGGTCCTGTTTCTGTGTTTGCCCTTGATGACAATGGGGAGAAATCGTCCAGGGCATGGATATGAGATCACTTTTATTTTTAGCCTTTCTTAATGGTTGTTAACATTTGCTCTGAGCACTTTTAATGGCCTAAATGGATGTAAATAACATCTTGTATCCAATGTGGTATTGACCAGAGGTTATATTTAGTAAATGTAAAGATCCAAAGAGGAAAGGTAGAGATCCATCTTTAAAGGTGCTCTCTACACATCCTCCCATAAATGTTTGAAAACATTTTAGAGAATAATTTTAATTTAATCCATTTGTCCAGCTGGCACCTCTGTCAGATGAGGGTTTAAGATAAAACATCCATTGTAGAGGTAAAATCCATTATTAAACAACTGAAGCCGTCAGCTGAGGTGCTTACTGGCCACTTGCAGGGTAGATGATGGCCTTGAAGGCACGACTACTTTGAACAAAAGGTGATAACCTCCAGCGACATTAGAGGATGAAGGCTCTATAATCAGAGTGCTTGGTGGGTAATCACATAGACCCGGAGAATTAAAGGAGAAGAACGCTTCAATTCCCCAATAATGTCTCTATGTAGTCATCTCCTAGTTAGAGCTCCATGATTAGATTTAGAGGGGAAAATAACGACAACTGAAGTTTTTGCCCATTCTGCTATTATGCAAGATAAGTATCCCGGTGGAGAAGTTTACCTTGGTTGATGATGGGCAGCATGAGCAAGATCTGAGGTATTGTCAATATGAGCTCTATTCCAACAGAAAGTTCTCTGAATGTATGGAATAATAAATGCATGCACTTTTATATATATTACTCACTAATCACAACAACCCCACAAGATACAAAATTTATTTTCATCCTCATCCGTAATAGAAGTAAAACAAAAAAGCTTTTTAATGTCATACAGGTAGCAAATGACAGTGTGAAAATTTGAATCCAGTTCTCTCTAACCCTAAAGCCTGGTGTTTTAACCCCTATGGATACTACCTCAGAGAAACTTCCAGACATAATCTAGACCATTAGACCAAGTTCAAAAATAATCCATGACAAAATTCAGTCAAATCTTTATTTACTGAGTACCCACAGGATGGATACCACAGAAAATGGAAGCGGGAGAAATTAGAACCAGTTCCTTACTTATTTCCATTTGAGGAACAGAAAACAACACAGAATGAGTGAACTTGTTCTGTTCCACTTAGGTCTGATAGTGACCTAGGCAGGCTGGAGAAGGTGGAAAGCATACTGGACTCGGGAATTAGCTGGTCCTGCTGGAAATTAACCAGCAAGCAAGAAACGTCTCTGCGTTGTTTTCCTCATCTGTGAAATGAGGGGATTAAACCTCATCTGTGAAATGAGGGGATTAAACTCTCTCTGAGACGTCTTCCAGCTGACGCTCCAACATCAGAGCTCCTCGTACTTGCAGCTGCCCCAGTTCTCCTCATTCTCCTCTTGAAACTTGGGGCAGTTGTTATGGGAAAACTAGGTCCATGCAGGAACGCTTTTTAAGAAACAAAACAAAATAAAAAACACTTTGATGATCAGGAGAGGACCGAAAAGATGGTGGCTCGAGCATGGGATTTGGAAGATGACTCTAGGGAAGGTTTCTGGAAGATATGTCTTCCTCAGTTTCTGTATTTGGTCTGTGCACTTACTCTTCGCTGCTCATTTTTCGTACTTTAGCCAAATCCATAAAGTCAATAAGACAGGGAGGAAGCTTCTGCACTAGTCAACGCTGACGCCATACGTACGTAGTCCATAGAAAACAACTCCCCCTTTCTTTCTGTCCTCACTGCTCACCCCACGCCACACACCCATATACACACTCACCCACTTCACTTCCCTGTTCATCCGTGCACACTGCCTGTGAGCGTCAAGGCAAGGCAGGACAACAGAGCAGAGAGCACTCCCGCTCTGCGTTGTAACCCCCTAGACCATAAGCTCCACGACTGCACATCTGCTCTCTGCTCTCTCTCTCTAGCACCAGGAGCAGGGCCTGGCACAGAGTAGGCACTCAGCATACATTTGTTAAAATCAGTGACTCTGGTTCTACTCTGTCTCCCTTACTAGATTAAAAGACTCCACCTTGAGCAGACTGTAAGCTCCATAGAGGCAAGAGGACCCCCCCCTCTTACCAGTCTTTGTGTTCCCACCCCTTGCAAAATGTCTGAGACCCACTGGCACAAAATACGTCTTTGGGTAAAGGTAGAACTGATAAAAGTACAACTGAATATCCAAATTAAGACAGGAGTCAAAGATATCTCATAGGCAAGAAATAATAATCCCAGAATTACTTTACTAAGTAGTATGTGGCTCAGCACATCCTCTTGAAGCTGACTGTGATCTCTGACCCTTTCACTACTAGTTCGTAAAAAACCAGAAGAATAATTTTAAGAGAGTACGCCACTGTCTAAGCTCACCCCTGCCCCAGACCCTTCTAAGATGTGTCAAGCAGGAGGGAAGGGGCCAAGCACAAGCTTCTCAAACACAGAGGCTCTGCTGTGTTATAGAAATAAGTGCGTACAATTTGATTGTCCCAAGGGAACATCCTACCCATGAAATTATAACAATATAATGCAAATGTCTTCAATGGGAGTATACGATAAGACTTGAAACATGACAATTAACTATTCTCTTTTGAGGAAAAATTACTATGGTTTACTTCTTTTTCATTAAACTTTTTATTTTGAGATCATTTTAGATTCACATGCATTTGTAAGAAATAATATAGAGATTTTGTGTATCCTTTACCCAGTTTTCCCCATGGTAACATCCCGCAAAACTATAGGACAATATCACAACCAGGATATTGACACTAAGTCGAGATACAGAACATTCCCGTCACCACAACGATCCCTCACGTTGCCCTTTGGCCCCCACACCCCTCACCCTCCTTCACCCCTGGCAACCACTAACCTGTTCTCCATTTCTGTAATTTTGTCATTTCATGAATGTTATATAAATAGCATCACACAATATGTAACCTTTTGGGATTGGGCTTTTTTTCACTCAGCACAATGCCCTAGAGGTCCATCCAAGTGGTAGCATAGACCCCTAGTTGGTGCCTTTTTATTGCTGAGTGGTACCATAGTTTGTTTAATCATCCAGCCATTGAAGGACATCTAGTTTTGGCTATTACGAATAGAGCTGCTATGGATATTCATGTGAAGATGAGTTTCCGTTTCTCTCAAATAAATGCCCATGAGGACAACTGCTGTGTCAAATGGTAGTTGCATGTTCAGCTCTATAAGAAACTGACAAACACTCTTCCAGAGTGGCTGGACCATTTTACATGGCCAGCAACAATGTGTGAGTGATGCAGCTTCTCTGCATCCTGGCCAGGACTTGGCGATGTCACTATTTTTTATTATAGCCATTCTGATAGTGTGCTATGATTCACTTTTAATGAACCCAAAGATCCAGAGATGAAAGGGAGAGACCCCACAACCACCCAGGAGTCTTTAAGCATATTCCTAGTCCCTTGTGATTATCTTAAGGTGCACAATAGATCGGCCTCTGCCCTTAACGAAGGACTGGGTAGCAACAGAAGAGTATCCCTTAGCGTGATACAGAACAGCCACCAAACTCCGACGGCAAACATCAGACTCAACACGAAATTCTGGAAGCAGTCCCTTTAGTGTTCTAAGAGCAAAGCAAGAATGGCACTTCTCGTCAAACTTTTATTGGTATTACTAGCAAATATAATCAAAAAGAAAAAAATAAGATTTATAGCAATTATAAAAAGAAGAAATGAAATTATTATTTGCAGATAATGAGAATCTCTACACACACAAAAATTAAGAAAATCCGTAAACTATCAAAATTTATAAGAGAGTTCACTGGGTTGTTGGACACACAATCAATATAAAAACCCAACAGCTTTCCAGATGCCAGCAACAACCAATTAAAAATGTAATTTTTGAAAAATCCCATTCATTCTAGTAACAGAAGTATCTTGAAATAAACCTTTTAAAATGTATAGAAACCTCATGGAGAAAACTAGAGCACTTTAACAAAAGACATAAAAGAAGACATATAAATGATGAGAGAGACCTTTGTGGTTACAGACTCAACATTTTTAAAATGTCTATTCTCTCCAGATTAATCTATAAACTTAACACAAATTTAACCAAAATCCTAACAGAAGGTTTTTTGTTTTGTTGTCAGAAAAGGCTCTTTAAAAATACATATGGAGGAGTAAAAGACCAAAAAAAGCCAAAACATTTTTGCAGAATGGGTGAAGAAGGCGCCCAAAGCTTTGAGTGCTAGTTCTGCTGACAGCAATGTCCCACTCCTGGCTCGACGCCTCCATTAACTGGGAAGAAGAGGTTTCAGAGCTCAGGACACTCCTGGGCCAACCCTCCACTTCCAACCAACCCTCCCCCTACAATACTCACAGCCCCACCACCTCTGTCTGCCGTGGTCATTGCCCAGACAGACCTTATCAGGCCCTTCACCCAAGTTCACAAGTCGCCCCAGAGAGCCCACACTATCCAGGTCCTCCCTGTTCCTCACATAGTATGTAAAGACTCTAAATAGACCCCCATCTCTTATAATCTTCCTGCCTGTCTTCTGGAACTTGCAGCCTATCATCAGCAAGATGCCCTACACCCTCTACCTCTGGACCTCTTGCCGTCACTGCTCTGCCCTGATGACCCTGCTCCTCATTGCTGATCTCAGATCACCATCCCTCCCTTCTCCCTAGAAACCCCTTACTTTGATGTTCATGCCATCAACTGTATGACTGTAATATCAGTCTTAAAGCAACCTCTCTAGCACTCATATCCTCCTCCAGCTACCACCCAATTTGCTCCCCATCCCCTGACTTTTCTACAAAATTCACCCAAAAGAGTTTTCTGAATGTGCTATTTCCAATATCTGTCCTCTTAGTCTCTCTTGAAGCCATTCTATAGACTTTCTTCCCCATGATTATACAAAAATACCAATGACCTCCACCTTGCTAAATCAAACCGTCAGCTCTCTGGCCTCATCTCTCCTGAGCTCCCCACAGCAGTAGGCACAGCTGAACACTCCCCCCTTCCTGAGCATGTGCCTCACTAAGCTTTTGAGCACCCTCTCTGGTTTTCCTCTGACCCCACTAGCCATCCTCTCAGCCCCTTTGCTATTGCCTTCAGCTCCCTGACCTTGAAATGCTGGAGTGCCCAGGACTCTGCCCAGGGACCCCTCTCTTTCTGATCACATCTATACGCACTGGTTATATAATTTGCAGGGCCCAGCACAAAATGGAAATGCAGGCCCCTTGTTCAAGAATTACCACTTCCAAGACAACAACTGCAGAGCATTAAAGTAAATGCAAGACTCCTCCAAGAACAGGACCCTGTGCAACTGCACGGTCACACACCCGGGCAGCCCAACCTGCAGAGGACTCTTGAATTTTTCTCTCTGGTCTAGAACACTTCCCTGAACTCCAGGCTCATAAATCCAGCTCCCTACTAAACATCTCCACCTGGCTCTCTATGAGATACTTCATACCTTCAAAACCAAATTCCTGACCTTCCCCTCCACAAAAAGGAATCCTGTTCTTTCTGCAGTTTTCTCCAACTCAGTAAGTGGTACATTCTTCCAGTTTCTCAGACCAAAAATCTGCGAGCCATCTTTGATTCTCCTGTTACACTTAAACTCACATTCACGTCAGGAGCGAATGCTCTTGGCTCTACCTTAAACAAATGGAGGAAGCGCCCACCCCCACTTCACCTCAGCACTGCCGCAGGAGCCATCTGGCCCTGGGTTACTGCTGTCCCCTCCCATCTGGTCCCCGCAGCAGCGCTGGCCCCCAGCCTAGTCGCAATCTGTCAGCCCCGACATCCTTTTACACCGGGATGCCCTCAAAATAAATTTGAAGGTGCCCTTACACAACTCAAGACTCAGAAACACGGGCCTAAATTACCTGATAAGCTGTTTCCCTTTCACATCACTCAACTACAGAAATAGGAAAGTAACTTATTTTTATATGCCTATTTTCTCAAAACTAACAAAAATACGCAGGAAGATTCCAAGTCCTCCAGCTCCCACCCACAAACCCTATACCTTCCTCGTATCAAAGATTTACCTACAGACTTGCCGGGAGTCCCAAAATGGAAGGAATCTGATCATTTTTTAAGCTCCCTTTCAATTTTTCATTATCTAAGGGTCTAGGTAACCCGTCATGTGTCATAGTCACATAACATCCAGCTCAAAAAGATCGTGGTTTCTAAATATGCTATACATGAAACAAAATAGTCCAGGCGTCTAACGACGGGAGCGGTGGGGGATGCTCCATTTGAAGCGCGGGGACTGGGGGGGGGGGGGCGGATGGGGCGTGGGGGCGCTTAGGCGCCCTACCGCCCAGGCGGGTGCGTGGCTTCTCCCAATGGGGTGGGGGGGTGCTGCGCGGTGGTCGCGCGCTGGGACGGGTGCGCGGGGCCCGAGGGCCCCATAGTGAGAAACCCCCTGGGACTCTCTGGCTCCCTCTGCAACCGCAGCACACACCGCACGCGGAGAAACGAGCTGGTCTCCGCGCCCACCAAACCGAGCCCGCCGCGCGGGGGCCGGCCGGGGCCGCCCTCGGCCACCTCCACCAGCCGCCTCCCCGCGCAAGGGCGCCCGGGCATGCGCGCGGCGCTCACACACACGCACTCACACACACGCGCGCACACACGCCTGTCCCAGGGGCGGCTCGGGGGGTCTCCGACGCCCCGCGGCCCCCTCGCCCGGCTCTGGGCCTTTTCGGCGTCGCAGGTGTGGCGGCGCCCAGCCCCCCAGGTGAGGGCAGCGCGTAGCCCGGGCGGATCCCGCAGCCCCAGGACCCTAGGGAGGGGGAGGCCGGGCGGAGGGCGGGGCAGTGTCACATAATAGCCCGCGCTGTCCCCCCGCGCCCGGCCCCGCCCGGCCGACCCTCCGCCCTGCGCCCCTCCCCTCTCACCAACGGACGAGTGGATCCTCGACCTTCGGGACAGGGACATCCTAAGCGCTCTGTCCAGACCGGAGCCGCTCAGCATCTCGCCGCAGTCGGGGGCTACGCGGCCCCGGGCAAGTGGCGGAGGCTGCGCGCAGGGCTGGGCGCAGGGGCGGCGGCCCGAGGGCCATGGGGGGGCGCCGGCGTGTGTGCCGCGGCCGCCGCCCGAGGCTGTGCCTTCCGTGCCGCAGCGGCCGGCCAATGCGGCAAAGCCCGCGAACGCCGCCGCGGTGGCCCCGCTGGCCCGGGCGGCGGCGGGGGGTGGGGGACCGGCCCTCAGCGGGAGCCCGGTGGGAGGAGGAGCGGACAGCGGCCCGCGGCTGGGGAGAATCTGGAACCTTCCGCAGGACCAGGGCCTTTTGGGTGACGAGAAGGAGATGGGGTGGAACTGTTGGGGATGGAGGGATGGGTGGGTGCTTTAGGGGGCTCATCTAGGAGACGGACGACCCTCGGGGTACCGTTTTCTGTTTGTGCCTGTCTGCTCCCCATTTTGCCTGCTTGTCACTTGTGTGGTGCACGTGTCTCGTGTGAATCGTTCAAGAATCTTAACTTCCTTTTCATTTTGCAGTTTCTGTTCCTCCCTGTCCAGTTTGGTGAGATCTGTGCAGGTTCTTCATGAGAACAGGTATTTCTAAGGTGTCTGATGTATGGCCTGGAACTCAGAGAAGTCCTGGGTCTCCAGACTCGTACCCCAGCCCCCTCAACCTGCCTAGAATTCTAACTAGTGGCATGTTAAAGCTGTGAAAACCCTAGGGAACACTTAGCACCCCCCGCAACACACACACACACACACACACACACACCCAGCACACACACTCACACCTTCTTCCATAGAAACAGAATCATTGAGAGGTGAGGTGAACTTGTCCAAGATCCCGTCGATTGTGTTTACTTGTCAGTTAATATTTGAACTGTGCTTGGTCCTTCTGGGCACAGTTCCATAAAAGAAGAAAAAAAAAAAGCTGCATCTTTTAAATATCTGATGAAATTCTGACTTCAGAGTGAAAAGAAAAAACATGATTCAAGTGAGAGTCTGACCCTGCATTTACTGGTGTGATCATTACGCTTCCTTTGACATAAATTACACATCGAGGACTGACAAGGAGAAGAGAGTTCTGCAGAAAGGATCGGTGCCCCGGAAAGCAGAGCCGTGAGTCCCCCCCCCACCCACCCCCCACCCCGGTTCCTGCTGGCTAGCCTCTGCTGCGAATTTTCTTAGAAAAAATGCAGAAGGGATGGACAACTTGCTTTGAAAACTATAGGCTGGCGATTTTAGCTTTAAGTGGGACAAGCCTGTCAATTCTGTGCCCTCAAAAAAAAAAAAAAAAAAGCGTTCCTGATTAGAAATGAGTCCTTAGCAGGAAGTTGAGGAAGAAGAAAATTTTCTACATTGCTAAAGATAGCCCCAGGGCGGGAGATGATTTCTAAGTGGGTTTTCATAGCTGCTGAGGGTGACCTTAAAGCTAGTTAATCCTAGCAATGAGTTTGTCAAAAACCTTGTCACTAATGACTCAGTAAATTTTCTATCCATGATAACCCCTTGAGGACTTAAGCAGAACTGAAAGGGAGTGAAAAATATGGCTTTTTCAACCTCAAACTTTAAGATAAATAGAAAACTTTTTTCTCTCTAAATAGATGAGAACAGAAAGAGTAGAGAGAAGTTATTTTTAATTCTTAAGAAAAAAGTTGAATATGTTAAATATAGAACATTTCCTTGACCACCACAGACTAACCCCATGTCCTACCCTGACTTCATGTAACCCAATCATGAAACGGGGTTGTTGCTTCTGTTTCCATGTTTATCTTCCGATAGCCAAAACTGTCTTGACAACTTTGGAGGGTGTTAAGAGAGTTCAGTTGGCACACCTTGAAGATCACAGCATAGATGCAAGGAGCAGTAGATGGATATCTCACTTGAACTTGTGTTGTCTCATTGATTGCCATGGTTAATTCCCCTGATCTGACTGGCTGGTTGGTATCTCTCTTGGGAAGTTAGAAATAGAATGACATTGACCACAGAATCCAAACCTAAATCCTATCTCTGAGGTCTTCAAGGGGTGTTTATGCACAAAGGACAAAGGCTAGCAAATGACTAGTATTTATTATTAGCCCTAGAATTCAAATGCCAATATGGATCACTCAATAAGCTATGCTTGAATTCGGAGAAATCCTTTCATCCTTGCCAGAGGCAGCCTAGGCTAGATCCAAAGGAGAGAAAAAAGCCTGTAAACGGAGGAAGAGCAAATGCAAAATATGGAACAACAGGGATAGTCAGAAAAATGTATTTAGTGTCTCCCCTTATCGAAGCAAGAACTTCTCAAGGAAGAGTGTTTGCCTCAGTTCCCCAGAGCCACCACCCCGATGCTCACAAGTCAAGTAACAGAAGCAGCCTGCAGAAGAAAGAAAGAACCCCAGAAGAGACAGTCCAAGGAGGAGCCACACCACGCCCCTGGCGCTGCAGGTTGATGAATATCGTTGGGCTAAGCCAGAGCAGCCCTTTCTTTAGTGAAGTGCGAGGAAAGGGGGGGTTCAAGTTTTCTTTCCCTGAAAGCCAACTGTCACCATCCTCTCTCACTATTCTGTGTGCCCCCTCCCTAAGCAATGAGATCAGCCCAGTCTCCCAGAGAGAGGCCCGGCGCCTGGGGTGCTATGACTGCAGAAAGGCTGACTCCGCTTTTCTCTGAGATTTCCAAGGCAGGAAGTCTGCATAGCTTCTCCTGGCAGCACGCTCCATGTTCAAGAACTAGGGTTTTCAAGCAGCTCTTCATATGACCGTCTTAAATTTCTTCTGTTTTAACCTGAGCCCATTCTTCCGTATTTAATCTTCATGGTTCTAGAGAACAACCAGTTTACATCCTTCTCAAGAAGTTCTTTCATATAAATAAAGAGTTCAAGCCATTTCTTAAGCCCTTGTTTTCCTCAAACTAAAACTAAGACTCCATTTCCTTTCAAAATGTTCATACATGTATGCATATATGTACATACCTTTTGTATATGTGTACATATATGTCTATACATATATAAAATATATTTTATATATATTTTATGTACTGTATATTATATTTATATATTACATATTTTATAAATATATAAAAAATTTTTAAAGGAAATGGCATATATATGGTGGGTAAAAAAGTATAGATAAGCATATAGCTATCATCCATGTACCTACTCCTCAGTTTAGTAAACAAAACAATATAGACACAGTGGAACCCACTTATCCCTAATCCCTTCCTTTCTCTCAGTCCCAGACCCGTTTTCTTTTTAGGCTTCTTCATAGGACCTCTTTTCTCTTTCCCTGTTGTTATTTACCAACTAACAGACTAAAAAGCAACCCTGACAGTACTGGGCAGAGGATCCAGAAAGGAAGATTATTTCATGGAAATCTTTATTCTTCTATGGTGGTCTTATTCAGCATTTTGTAAATGCATTTTGGTGACTCTTAACATTTCTCCAAATTCTTCTCATTTTTACACATTGTTTTTAGAGAGCAGTGTCCCAAACTGGACATAGAAGAAGACATATTCAGTGAAACTGTCAATATCTATCTTACTAATGACAAAAGGGGCAGTTGTCCCAGACCCGCTCCCCCTCAGTTATGCATTGATTCATTGACATTCATGTCTGGCATGTGATGCTGGCTGCAGCTGGAATTTTAGCTGGCACTGTCATTTGCTATACCTATATGTGGTCTCTCTGAGTAGCCTGGGCCTCCTCACAACATGGTGGCTGGGTTCAAAGGGTCCCAGGAGAGAGAGCCAGGTGACAGCTATGTCACCTTTTCTCATCTAACCTTGGTAATCGTGCAGTGTCACTTCCACCACATCCTGTTTGCTAAGACAGTCACAGAGGCCCAGTCAGTCCAAGGGGACAGGAAATAGACTCCATCTCTTGGAAAAGTGGCAAGATTCTGGAAGAGCGTGAGGATTGGAGACACTGTTGCAGCCATTTTTGGAAATGCAATCTTTCAGAACTAGCAACAAGCAATTTTAATAAAATATTTGTTTTCGCACCAAAATCATAAAATATTTATGGAAAAATTAATGAAAGATATGAAGAATTTCACACTAAAAACAAGGCATTTGGGCTCTCAAAGAACCAAATTAAGGACTTACACTACCTAATTTCAAGACTTACTATAGTACTAGTACTAATCAAGACAGTGTGATGTAGCTATGTGAATAGACAGATCATTGAAACAGAAGAGTCCAGAAATAGATCCATGCACATATGGTTACATAATTTTGACAAAGGCACTAAAGGAATTCAATAAGGAAAATATAGTCTTTTCAATAAATAATGCTGTAACAACTTGATGTTCATATGGAAAAAATAAAATAAGCCTTGACCTCTTATCTGTACACAATAATTAACTCAAAATGGATCATAGGTTAAATGTAAAAAACTCAGGATGTAAAGTTTCTAGAAGAAAACAAAGGAGAAAATATTTCTTATGCAGAACATAGGAAGCACCAACCATAAAAAAAAAATTTATAAATTGAACATCATCAAAAATAAAACTTTTGCTCATCAAAAGGCACCACCCAGGGGCCAGCCCGGTGGGGTAGTGGTTAAGTTCGTGTGCTCCGCTTTGGTGGCCTGGGGTTCACAGGTTCAGATCCCGGGCATGGACCTAAGCACTGTTCATCAAGCCATGCTGTGGCAGTGTCCCGTATACAAAATAGAGGAAGATGGGTGCAGTGTTTCGCCCCAGATCACACAGGTAGGTAGGAAGTGGAGGCAGAATGTGAGCTTGAGTCAGTGTGCCTGTAGTGGCCACACCCGTAATTAATGTCCTCCCCTACATCTCCAAAGACATCTTTCAACAGAGAAGTGGAAGTAAAAAAGAAAAAATGTATTTTTGGACAGTCAGACTAGCATGAGCCAAAAGGCATACTTTTATATAAACAGATGGAAGACTTTAATCAGGCGTCTGTATTTTCTTTCACATCTGCAGACCAAAGACCAACAAAGGTAATCACAGCTGGGAACTCATGCACTCTCATACACAATACGAGTGAAAACTCACATTTTACTGAATTCTGAAGGTCATCAACCCTCTATCGGACAGTCATCTGTTGCTTTGTTGTCTTTAATGAACTGCTGTCTCTCCACTGCAAGTGGTTTGGAGGGAGAGGGCTAGCACATCACAGCCCCACCTCGCCCACCGCTGGAGTGGCCGTAGGAACCGTGCTGACCAATCAGACTAAGTCTCCCTGGAAACTGTGCTTTCTCTCCAGGTGAGAAGGTGATCTGAGCAGGAAAAACCAGAGGGCTTTACAGAGAGAGACACAAACACTAGAGGACAGAGGGTCTGGAGCTGTAAGGAGGATGTGAGTTTGGGGCTTCCAGAAGCCATTGGCACCATTCGGAGAGACCCCGGCTAGCTAGCAAAGACTGAGGTTCGTTTTCTGATAATATTGTTTGACCTCATTAATCCAGCCTTTTCTGAAGCCCAGGCCACTCACTGAACTTTATGTGATTGAATAAATTCCCTTTTTACTTAAGATAATGTGCGACTCTAGAATTTCTACAGAGGAAGGACTCAGGGAAGGAAAGATCTAGAGAATGTATCTTGAAGCAGTTTCAAACACTGCTTTAATTATAGTGTAGATTTTTGGAGGGATAATGGAGATTATTGGGGGTGGGGAACTAAACCCCACTCCAAGCCTCTCCTGGAAGCTGTCAACAAGTAAGAGGCATAAACTGCAAGAGAAGCAAAAAGTTTATTTGGGGTCTCGGGAATTGCAATTCGGGAGACCCAGATTCAGGTAGAAACTCAAAGAGTGTCCCGATCACAGGAGAGGGGCTCAGGGTCGTAACGGGGAAAAGGGAGGAAGACGAGGTAAGTTGCATTAGGGAAGAGTCCACTGGTGCTAGATGACGTAGGGCTAGGTTTGTGCTTCACAGACTGGCTTGAGATTCAGTCATCAGGCAAAAGGCTAGACTTGTACTTTGATTGGTTAGCGATTTGGTCATCGGCAAAGTCCAGTTTCATCAGTCCTTACAGACAGGATATTCTTGTCCTTACTGACTTGTTGGAATGTCAGTGGTCTGGTCCAGGCTGGAAGATAAAGAAAATAAGACAAGCAAGGCAATGCCTCTGAAACGGCTGCTCCGGCTCTATTTTAATACAGCTCGGCTCATGTGGTCTTTCACAAAGCTAACACTAGTTAGGTTTGTATCACTTGCAACCAAAATATTACTAATCAATACAAAGCTCTTCATCCTTCCCCCTACAAAATAAATTTCTAAATATCAAGAGGGTATTTCAGAGAATTATAAAAGCTTTTAAATATGTGATTTCTAAGATCAGATTGCACAATTTAAGCTCAGTCACAATGCCAAGTAAAACAAGTTTCACAGACTCGCTTTCATGCCAGCATTTTCCATTTATCTTGGAACACTCATATCACCAGAGGAAGTTGATTTTCAGTGTTCAGATGAATTTGAAAGACAGCTAATATATAACTCTTTTTTCCCTATTTGCTTTCCTTCAGCTCTTCTTTCTCTGAATTACATTCCGTCTTGGGGTGAAATATTCGTTGTCCCATTTGGGCAGCTTGTATGGAAGTGCCATTAAGGAGACACAGTGGAATAAAGTCAAATGGGCTTCTTGGCCAAGTCACTACATGTCTATTGGCCTTATTTTTCCCGTATGTAGATGAGTAGGTAGGTCCCTTAAACTTTGAAATTCAATGATTACAAAAATCATAAAGTCTCGTGGTATAAAGTATCTAATGCCACACTAACATTCACACAGCAGTCCACTGTGGACAGTTCCACATGTCCTCCCTTGACAGCCCTCGGACCAGTACATGTCAAGCTTTAGCAGACAAGAAAACCACTTATTAAACGGGGGCACTTATTGGTCTGCAGATCCCCCCCTCCCACTCCCACCTGATTCAGTAAGTTGTAGACGGGCCCAAGGGTATCTGCCTTTTTATAAGCTTTCTGGATGGTTCTGATATGCATGGTCTGATATGCATCATTCTGAGAAAACTGTCTTAGATTCAATCCAACTTTCTATGTTTTGCATAAGCAGAGAGCAGAGCAGCCTTTCCCTTGGTTGATCCAGCCAGGACTGGCATCCCCCAGCCCCTATCACAATGCGTGGGTTGCCACCTATGGTCACAATGCTGCCACCTACTGACCTGAAAGTTAGAATTGCTCCATGTGGGCTCAGACAGAAAGAACCGCACAGTGACAAATGGGCTAGCAGACCCAGAGAAAGGCAAGCATTCAGGTGAAGAGACATGAGTATGTGTGATGTGTGATCGTATACATACATATACACATGTGCACAAGAAGAGGATGCATCTTTAACCTGGGTCTGTTTCAAGCATGGTGTTCTCATGATGGAAGAGATGGGAGAGCAGCGAAGGCAACCCTGCATGGCTAGAGCACTCATTCCAGGACATCAAGCCCCAGTGACCAACTGAGGAGAGAATAGGCTGGAACATCTCTGTCAGCCATACTTTAGGGAAGGCAGGCATCTGAGAAACAATTCTGGAAAACAGACTTGGAAAAGAAGCTGCTGTCCCGCCCCATCTTTCCTCCCTCCTATCTGCAGTCACAGACTGAAAGGCAATCTTGACGCATTATTTCCTCCCTGCTTTCCTCTCAGGAAAACGTAGAGGATTTCCCTTGCCTCTCTGCCTTGAGGAAAGAGAAGACACAAAGGAAGACAAACGAAAGCATGAGTGTCCAGTGAAAAAGAGAGAATGACATTGGTGGAGAATGGTGTGAACTGGGCAGTTAGTGCAGAGTTTGTAAAAACATTGTCAATTTCCTCCCACCATCACCACTTACAGGCAACTGCTGTGATTCCTGATTCTCACCCAGTTTTTAAAGCAACTTGTTAACTTCATGAGGATTATTTTGGTTAAAATTAGACAACATAATCAGTACACCCACATAACCAGGTACACGTTAACTGCACTATATCACAATATGCCTGCAATGAACAAGGGAGTAGGCATGACCAGCTGCCCCTCCCTGTCATGGAACTGAGGACACACTGAATATGTACATCACTACATGACACGCAACTGATATACCAGCTGAGCAAGGACATTGCAATAAATCTACACAGTAGTTATCAATAAGGTACATTTCTTTTTCACTTCATACATTTAAAAAGAATACTTTTTGGGGCCAGCCCGGTGGCGTAGCAGTTAAGTGCACACGCTCTGCTTCGGCCCTGGGGTTCGCAGGTTCGGATCCCTGGGGTGGACTGACACATCGCTTATCAAGCCGTGCTGTGCCCGCATACCATGTAAAGTAGAAGAAGATGGTCACGGATGTTGGCCCAGGGCCAACGTTCCTCAGCAAAAAGAGGAGGATCAGCATGGGATGTTAGCTCAGGGCTAATCTTCCTCACAAAAAGATAAGTAAATAAATGAATGAATGAATAAAATAAATAAATAAAAAGAATACTTTTCAACAAATGATGCTGGAACAATTGGATATCCACATGCAAAAAGGTGAATTTAGACCCTTATATCTCACCGTATGCAAAAATTAACTCAAAATAGATCATAGACCTAAGTATAAAAACTAGAACTACAAAACTTCTAGAAGAAAACAAAGAAAATAGTTGTGACTTTGGATTAGACAAAGAATTCTTAGATAGGATACCAAAAACACAATCCATGAAGAGAAAATGATAAATTGTACTTCATCAAGATTAAAAAATGTTTGCACTTTAAAAAACACCATTATGAAAACGAAGATAAAATCCACAGACTAAGAGAAAATATTTGCAAATCATATATCTGGTAAAGGACTTATATCCAGGACAGTTCAATAAGACAAACAACCCAATTTAAAAATTGGCAATAGGTTTGAAAAGACATTTTACCAAAGAAGATATACAAATGGCTCAAAAGCACATTAAAAGATTCTCAACATCATTCCTCATTAGGGAAATACAAATTAAAATCACAATGACTATAATAAAAAAGACAGATGATGAGTGTTGGTGAGGATGTGGAGAAATTGGAATCTTCATACATTGCTGGTGAGACTACAAAATGATACAATCATTTTGGAAAACATTTTAGCAGTTTCTTAAAAAGTTAAACATGAACTTACCCTATAACCCAGCAATTTTACTCCTAAGAATCTACCAAGAAAAATGAAAACATCCATCCACACAAAAACTTGTACACAAATGTTTATACTAGCATTATTCATGATAGCCCCAAATTGGAAATAACCCAAATGTCCATCAATTGCTGAAAGTATAAATAAAATGTGGTATGTCCATACATGGAATACTATTCAGCAATGAAAAGCAAGTAACTATTAATACATGCAAGACATGGATGAACCTCACCAACATAATGCTAAGTGAAAGAAACCAGATGCAAAAGACTACACATTGTATGATTCCATTTGTTTGAAATTTCCAGAAAAGAAAAATCTATGGAGACAAAAAGCAGCTTATGCTGCCTTGGAACTCAGGGTGGAAATGGAGATTGACTGAAAATGGGCACATGGATCTTTTTGGGGTGATGAAAATATTCTAAAACTGGATTATGCTGTAAATTCACTAAAGATCATTGAATTGTACACTTAAAACAAGTGAATTTTATCATATGTACTTTATGCCTCAATAATGCTGTAAAAAATTTTAAGAACCAGGGTTTAGAATTTGTAAATTCCATAAATGGAATATCAAATTTAAAAACAAAAATTAATGAAAAGATGATCTAATATTTTCTTTCCCTTCCTCAGTGGGTCATCTTCTCACCTCTCAAGGTGCAGTCACCTCAAGTTAAAATTCTCTGTGGTTCTACTATAAGAATCACCTTTGAGGAGCTTATTAAAAATGTAGATTCCCAAGCCAGATTCCTCCCATCCCACCCCAGTGAGTGATTCAGCATGTCTAGGGTGGAAGCCAAGAATCTGAACTCTTAACCAGACCCCCAGGTGAGCACTGCCCAGAGCTACAGGCCCTCCAGGAGGCGGGAAGGGGGAGCGCGGACGATGGAGCAGTTGGACCTGCTGCTCAGGGGAGGACGGGGGGCTGGGAACTGGGAAGGAGGGGGCATCCTGCTTTAGCCCTGAGTGAGAAAGAGGCCCAGGGAACCCCCGGGGATGGGGAAGCTGCCTCCAAGTTTTAGTTTTTCAGTGAATGAAACCTGTGTCTCTACCACGGAGATTAAATTTTACAAGGGAAATTTTACAAGGGAGATGGTAACACAAGTGTTTTTTTACAAACTATTGAGTCCTGCACTAATTTATTCATTGCCGAGTACTTAAGTATACGGTGGAAGAAAAGGCACAGAAATGTGAATGTGCTTTGCCTCCGTGAGAGTAAAATAGTCAGAAGACCCTCTCACTCTTCAGGACTAATACCTTATCATAGTAGACTATCGTATACACGGTAATTATCGTCCTATTCTGAATGGCGGAGGCCCTGAGCTGGGCTAAGTTGCATCTTGGGGTGTCCCCCTAGCTCGTGTTGCTTACACAGCATGGCTGTCTACCCATAAAATATGTACTTTCTTCCCAGCTTAAAAAAGGTAGTGGAGCATTATTGGTGCGCACACAATTTCACTGTGCTTTGAGACATCTTCCCTCTCCACTAGCCTAGAAGCTGAGAAAAGCAGATTCCTCCCAGTAGGAGAAAGAACATGCCTTCTACCGGCTGGACGACGCTGGGTGGGATCCAGGGGTCCCTGAAGAAGCTGCATCTCCTCTGCTCCTGCCTCTCCCTGGCTCTCCTAACTGGACAGCACCGGAGAAGCCACATGGAGAAGTTCCTCCAGCTCAGCCCGAGGGGCCGTCGACGCTAGAAGAAAGGCCGTGCGGTCTGCCCTGGGGGAGGTGGAGGTTCGGCTGCGCGGGAATGCCAGCACAGCTGGCTTGTGCTCTTGCACGTGAGAATCATTTTTAAAACTGTCTTATTTATTATGGATGACAGACCTTATGCCTTATGATTGATGGTCTACATCTTTTCTTAAATCATTGGAAACTTTCGTGAAATGACTAAGATGGAAGCTTATTTCCGTTGACATGTTCAGAGATGCAGGTGTTCCGATTCTGTTATTCTTTGTTGCTGCGAGACAGAAACAGCACTGCTGAAATCAACAGTGTTCAAAAGACACGATTTAACTTTGGAAAAAAAGTTCCTAACAACCTTCCCTAATCGAGCAACTTTAATGAAAACAATGAATAGGGTATGAAAAATATAAATATAAAAATAAAGACCTGCAGGCTTGCTGCCCCTTCTCTTCATTCCCCATTGGCCCCCACAAAGGGATGGAGGTCGAGTCAGAGCCGGAAAATCACTCTGGCGGCAGACCGGCTCGCAGACGGCGGGGACTCACTTCATAGGCATAACCCAGGCAGTGTTTTGAGAAGTTAACATTTAATATTTGGTTTGCTATCTGCTTCATCACTTCTATGAGCTAAAAGTATTTTAGAAACATTAATACTAATATAACATTAATTTTAAACATTTTTTCTCATTGTTTTGTACCCTTTTGCTCTGAATTTTAAGAGGAGTGGCAAAGAGAGATAAAGGTTTGGACCGAGGCTATTCCTGAATTATTAGCAACCAAAACGCTTTCGGTTGCCTTCGCGCAGAGCGGCACGAGCGCTCTCGGGCCGCGCCCAGCGCGCCGCCGCGGCGGGAAGCAGAGGAGCCGCTCTCTCCAGGCTGCTGCAGGCGGCAGGCGGGCGGAAAAGCGGGAGGGCGACAGGACCCCCGGAGCGGCAGTGGCCTCGGCTGGGGCGGCAGAAGAACACCCCGCGCGCCCCCGCTCAGCGGCGCCCCACTCCTGTGATGCTTGAGCGGCACTTTTTATGAGTGTTCGCCAGTACGGATCCATGTTTGTCCTCCTAAAGGACAGTGGCAAGATACAGCATTTCATTTATGACCGAACTTTGAAAAACAGGTCTACCAAAAACGCCCAGCAAATATCCTCTCAGATGATGGAGAATGAGGTGCACACCGTATGAAGAAAACGTGGACTCCGGCCACGCAGCACGGGTAAGCGGGCGCGCAGAGACTCCCTACGCCTGCGCCTCGGCCCGGCACCCCGCACCGACCGGTGGTGGTCTCTCCCCGGCGGCTTTCCCGGAAACAGCGCACCTGGTCAACGTTCAAGGAGGCCACCAGGCCTGGGGCCCCGCGCACGCACAGCCTGGTCACCCGGCTCCGTCCTGCCTCCACTCACTGATCTAACAGCCTGAGCCGGGAGAAGAAATGAGGATAGACAGGATAAATGGAGAAGGGAAAAGAACAAGGCAGCGAGGGAGGGAAAGAGAGAGAAATGGCAGAAGTTAGGGCAAAGGGAACAGGAACTTGCCCGCCCTCCCACCCGCCTTGCCCCCGCGCCCTTGATACCACCTCTGCCCTGGAGTTGTTGCCTCTCCCCGAAGCTCCTCGACGCAATCCTGTCTCTCCAGTCCCACAGAGGCAGCCTCAAGATGCCCAGGCCACCCTGCACCGCGCGCTCCTTTGGACGCCCTGGCAAGCTACACACGCTCACCTGCACAGGTAACCTTCTCTTCCACCCCTATCACCTAATGGCTGCATTGTCTTGGGGCTCTCTTTCCATTCCTTTTCTCTCGTCCCTTCCCGCTTCTCCTTTCCACCCTCCAGTCCCAAGCTTGCTTCTCCATCACACACAGCTCCCACCCCTTCCTCACTCAGGGCATCCCCAGCAGTGCCACCAATTGTTTCAGAGGTGGACACGCATTGTAAAGCTCCAAAAATAGAGCCAGGAGTCAGCAGCGCTGGGTGGAGGGTGCAGTTCTAGAACATGGGTTGGCACATGTGGCCGGAGGCTGAGACTGAGGGAGGTGAGTGGGAGGGGCCTGAGGGCGGTCCTGGCTGTGGGCCCAGAGCAGATACCACTGATCCTCAGGGTAACCTGGCTCCACAGCATTTTCTGCTCAGCCAGGGCCTTCCAGATCTCTTCAGTGTAGAGTGTCGCAGCTTAGAGACAGGAGGAAAGCACGGAGGGGGTCAGGAGCACCTCACTGATAAGGAGTTGGAAAACACAACCAAACAGCCAGCAAGGTTAAAGGGAATAGAGATCTTCACGTGAGAAAAGATTTCTCTGAGAGGCGACAACTATGCCTCCTTAGAAGACCCAGCCTGTGGCTAACTCTGCCACCTGGCAATTCTAATGGGTGTTAATACTTGATTTTTTTAAAGTTTGCATAGCTTTGCTTATTAGAAAGATTAAACTTCTTTTCATAGGTTTATTGGTAGTATTTTCCTTTTGTGAATTGGCCGTTTACATTCTTTGCCTATTTTCTCTAATTGATCATTTATTCTTACTGTAAATATTTTCCCATTTTAATATTTTTCTTTCAAGTGGGTTAAAATGTTTATGAGGGGAGGAGGCAGGAAGGTGGCAGGACATGTTTTTCCCCATCCAGGTCTCTATTTATTAGAGTTCTCTGAGTGCAAGCAATGAACACTGACTATGGCTAACTAAACAGAAATAGAATTCATGAAAGGACCTGGGCCCTCAGAAAACCAAAGGCAAAGTGAAACAGGAGAGCTTGGGAGGGCAAGCCCCTAGTGTTCTGAGGTCCAGGTACTGGACGGTCCCCTCAGGCAACTGCCACCACTTTCAGTCCCCGTGTTCCCCAGCTCCAGATTCACACTTCTGGGACAGAGTCTGATGGCCAAGACTCTGTCAGGAGCCCAGGCTGCGTGGACAGGCAGAAGATGGAGTGTGGACTGAAGGGGCTAGCTCACGCAGGGCCATCACCGGGCGGGCTAGCATCCGAGGAGGGAAGGGATCCTGGAAAACAGAAACCACCAACCTCAAGGGGCTTAATGCTCAGGTGGTCAAATTGTTTATGATCTTTGCCCTTAAACTTTCTGGATTTCATGACAGTTTTTAAAAAGCATTCTCCATCTCAAGATTGCTGTATACTTTTTAAAAATGATCCATTTATTTTAGTATGTTTGTGTTTTCCTCTTTCACACTTGAATCTTGATCCCATCTGGGAATTATTTTGTTTTCTAGAAAGAGGCAGGGGTCCAGGTTTATTGTTTTTTAAATGGCAAGCAGGAATGCCCACACCATTTATTGAACTAGCCGTTTCTTCCTCACTCATTGGAAACGCCGCCTGTGTTGTGGATCTTTATTCTATACTGATTCCCATGGAGATCCACGTCTCTGTCTGAACGCTATCTTCCACTCCAGGGACAGGCTCTGCCGGCTGGAAGAGGCTGCGGCCTCCGGGTGAGCGTAGAAGGGACAAGCTCAAGGACGGAGCCTGTCGGCCACCAGAGCCTAGAAGAGGCCAGAGCTCAGAAACACGAGCATAGGGAGGGCGGGGTGAAAGAAGTGCACACGGGGGAGCTAGTGTGACCTGAATGGTCTGCACAGACACGCATGCACACATGTACACATGCACTAACATGCACGGGGCACATCGCGCACAGAAACCCATGCAGATACACATACATGTACACACATATGCACAAGCACAGATACAAACCCAGGCACAGACCCCAATACACATACAGACATATCTGCCTACTTGATGCACAGAATTTCCAGAAGCCAGGCATTTAGGGCATAAGACAGAAAGGACAAAAAAAATTAGAAAATTAATCTGATTACTAATCGGAATTGCAGGAAGAGAAAACTAAGAAAATTAATGGTGGAAAATACTTTTCAAAAATTTAAAAAGAAATATTTCCAGAGTCGTGTTCAAAGATTTTCTAATTAAAAGGACCACTTTTAATTGTGCCCAACAAAGGGAATTAAAAAAAAAAAAAACCTAGACAAAATACTCTGAAATTTCAGAATATCAAGAAAAAAAAGGGAAGAAGCTACAGGATCCCAGAAAGAAATAAACAAATTACTCTGAAAGAAATGAGACTCAAACAGGCAGAGATAACTTTCCTCTTCACTAACATGATGCTAGAAAACAAAGGAATGATGCCTTCAAATTTCTGAGGCAAACTATTTTTATCCTAAAATTTACACCCAACCAAACCTTTCAATAAGTATGAACAAGGATAAAATAATGCCATTTTCAGACTTGCAATGACTCATAAAATTTACCTCCTATACATTCTTCACTAGGAAGTGACTAGAGTTTTTCAGGATGTGCTCCAGAAAAACAAGGGACTAAATAAAAAATTTTAAAAAAAGGAAGACAAGGGATTTAGGAAATCATAGCTTCTACCTGGAAGAATAAGGGAAAAGTCCCAAGATGACAATTGTGTGTGGCTATGGAAATTGATCTAGATTGGTGCAACAGGATAGATGCTTCAGTAGAGAGGCATGTGAGAGAAAGTGGGGATATGAGAGATTTAATTCTATATTTGAGAATTGGAAAAACATAAGGAAGCAATAACAGCAGACAGTTTAAAGAAAAAGAAGGCAATTAGGATGTAAGAACTAGAGAACATAGCACTTACAGAGTCTTCTGGAAGAAAATTCTAGAGATGAAATCCAACCAACCAATAGAAGAATCAAAATGGAGTGCACACTACCAAAGATTGATGAAGTCCAAATGATGACAGAATTACGACTAAATAACTGTGGAAATATTGTTCTAGAGAAGTAAATGATGTAAACCATATCAGCGAAAAAATAACCATATAACTATTATAGTACAGAAAATTGGGAGTAGAAAAATGGGAAATGAGAAAAATAAGATGGGAGTTAGAGGCTTTCTATCTCTATTCACAATAGGAAGCTAATAACCACTGTTTAAAATTAAAGCATGCAGCCAAAAATATATATAAAGACTGTAGCCTCTTATTATTTTTTCATCTTAAAGAAATTGTTTAGAATTTCCTGTTCCTGTGGTCAAGACATATTTATCGGAGTTTCAGTATTTCTATTAGTTTCAATTTGGTTGTTTTTTCTCTATTAAACTTAAGGAAAAACTTTTAAATAGTTTTCTTTTTTTAAAGTATGTGTCCTATGATCTTATTTCTATAAAAACTGTTTCTTTCTTCTTTCCAGCATATTTTCTATCTACCTACATACCTACTTACCTACCTACCTACCTAATAATATGTTAAAGAGATCTATTTGAAATTATGTATATCCAATATTGATGATGGGAAGTAGGATTGAGAGTAAATTTTGACTAGCATCTTTGTAATTTCCCATATTTAAAAAATAGTAAAGGCATGTATTGTTTCTATAAAACAATAAAATCATTAAAACAAAATGCAAATGCTAACAAAACAGAATCAGTTTCAGATTAAGTTGAATTCAAGGCAACACAATATTAAATTGGACAAACAACTTTTCTACTGATAAAAGTTTACAATCCTCTCAAAAGATAGAACAATAACCTTTATGTACATAATAACACAGCTTTTGTTTACTTTTCAGCTAAATAAGGCTCTAAGGTGACCTGAGTAATGCATTAATTTCTATCAGATAGGTAGAGAACTGATTGCTACCCCAGCCCCAAAATAGACTTTTTTTCAAACACTCCCAGAACATAGGAATTTTACCATTTATTTTACCACAAAGCTAATTACAATAAATTTCAAATATGTTGTTTCTGTGCAAGTTCAAAAAAAAAATCTGGAAAGCTATTCACCAAAGGGGTTGCCTCTGAAGAGCGGGAAAGGAATTAGAAATGGAAAAGGGCAGAGGGACACAGGTTTTTATTTTTATTCCACATACTTTCTACATTAATTGTTTACTCTAGAATGTTTTCCTATACTATTTGAAAAATTATTAAGTAAGCAATATCATTAACATTTTCACTCCTTTGACTTATTCATATGGTAAGATTTTTAAATAGATTTACTAACAATGAATAATCCTTATCTTTTTAGAATAACTCCATCTGCTCAAGTTGCATTTATTTGCTCAAGTTGCTCAACCATTTATTTAATGTTCTACCAAATTCTATTTACTAATATTTTACTAGGGTGTTACTATTATTAATATTAATATTATGGTTGAGATTGGTCTGTAGTTCTCTTTTTGTGTACTGCTTTTACTATCTACTAGGATATTTTACCACATATTTATGCCTTTAAAAAATAATTTGGGCCGGCCAGGTGGCATAGCGGTTAAGTTCACATGTTCTGCTTCAGCGGCCCGGGGTTTGCCAGTTCGACCTACTCACCACTCATCAAGCCATGCTGAGGTGGCGTCCCGTACAGAAGAGCTACAACTCTGCAACTGTGATACACAACTATGTACTGGGGCTTTGGGGAGAAAAAAGAAAAAGAGGAAGATTGGCAACAGATGTTAGTGCTGCGCCAATCTTCCTCAAAAAAAAAAAAATTGGACAAGTTTTGTCTTTCACTCTGATCTGGAATAGTTTAGACAGCATAGGGATGAGGCAGTACAGCACAGTGACTGAGTGCAGGCTGTGGAGGCAGAGTGCCTGCATTTGCATCCCAGATCTGTCACTTCCCAGGGGTGTGACATTGGGCAAATCAACCATTTTGTGCCACAGAGTCCTCATCTATAAAACAAGGATGATCATGATGATGATATGATTTCATAGTGTTATTTTGAGAATTCATATAAAGCACATGGTGAGTTTTCTTAAGTGTTTGCTTCTATTATTATCCGTTCCTTAAGTGTTTGTAAGAATTCATCCATGAAACTGTCTGAGCCAGGTCCTTTGGGGGAGTGTAGCTCTTTGTAACTTCTGTTTATACATAGTGATACATATAGATTGAACTGCTGTAGGACATTATATGAATATAGCAGTGCTATTTACCCATTTCTACTGATAGACATTTAGGATGTTTCTAGATTTTACTATTACAAATGATGCTGTGTCAACACTGGTATGCTTCCTTATGCATAGTAGGAGAGTTTCTCTAGGGTCTATACCCAGGGGTTAAATTGCTGTGTCCTGGGATATGTGTATCATCAACTTTGGCAAATATTTCCAAATTCTTCTCAAAGTGTTACTTTTGTTCTTTTTTTATTTTATAACTTTTTCTATAAATTTTTGTCTTTACTAATTCTTTCCTCTTGTTTTCACTCACTTTATCATTCTTCTTTTTGACTTCTAGAATTTATTGTTTTATGGTCACATTTCAAAACTCATGTTTGTTCAACATAATGATTATCCGTACCTCATTCTCAGTTGACTGGATTATGTCTACAAGCAGATTTTTCAAGAGGAGAACATGAGCAATATACTTCCCTCGACTCTGGAGACCCTTCCTCCATGTTCCTGCGGTACAGGAGTAGCTGGCTGTGCCCTCCTCAGAGATCTGAGCACCAGCTTGTAGACTCTTCTTTCAAGTTCCTGCATTTTCATAATAATCTCTTTTACCTCCCTCAATCCAGGCACGGCAGCTACTTCCTGGAGGTATTCAGTCTTGCGTTTTTGCTCTTTCAGGCCCCAACACCTATGTAAATAATTCCCCACGTTAAATTCCTTCTGTTGAAATATCTTGTGTGTTTTGTATTTTCTGACTAGATTGTGGTCATGAACTGAAGAAATATCTGTTGGATCCACATCTTCTTTCAATATGTCCAAACTGCATTTTGTCTGACTTCATTCTTTGGAATTTATAGCATGAATTTGAAGACTTTTCAAGGTTTACCATAAATATTCATTTTCCTCTCCATTTCTGTTTGTTTTTTAATTATATTTCAGCAAGTAGGGTTCTTTAATGCAGATAAAAAAGAACAGAAGAAAACATGCTGAAATTTTAAATAGCATTATCTCTGGATGATGGGCTTTCTTTTTTATTTTTCAAGTTTTGGCAATAGGCACTTCTATAAATGCAGGAACTAAGATATTTTAAAAACTCTTTAGTAATTTTTGGTAAAAGCTACCCCTATTTTAAAAATAATGATGTATATTCTGGACCCAGATCACTTACTGTACAAGTAAGCATGGGTCAATTTCCTTCATGTATTCACTTAATCCATCTGCAAAAGGAAGTTGTCCATTTCTCCCAGAGATATTGGGAGGACTAATGAAACCAAAAAAGATACAATATGCCTGAGAGTGTTGTGTACTCTGCAGAAGAAATGTGATGGTTTTATAAAGTAGAAACATAGGGGCCATTCTGGGTATTTTAAAGATTTGGTCCTTAAATAATATCCTGTTTGCAGAGAGTAATTATGGAGCCACCAAATTAACATAAGGGCAAGTTTCTTCAGGACCTCATATACTTACTCAACCACTGAAAATAACTCACTAAAAAGTCAAATCTGTCTCTAAAACATGGTAACACAAACACCACTAACAACCATTATCTTGTCTTTTAGAAACTGAGATGTTTGTTTGGTGTTCTTGGTGACTGATGCATATGGCCTTCTTGGAAAACAATCTAGCACAGATAGCCCTGTTCTTTGTTTCTCAGTGTTAAACCAAGATTGAGGA
Organism: Diceros bicornis minor; assembly: GCF_020826845.1. Classification (NCBI taxonomy): domain Eukaryota; kingdom Metazoa; phylum Chordata; class Mammalia; order Perissodactyla; family Rhinocerotidae; genus Diceros; species Diceros bicornis. The sequence goes on along the minus strand of NC_080748.1, from coordinate 8,867,497 downwards.
GGGACCCTCAACAAGGCAACTCCCTTCACATGCAGTGCTGTTTCTATACAAATGTGTCCTTCTCTGGCTGGAGATTACTCAAGCAGAGAGAGGGCAGGTAGCATTCATTAAATGTTGGCCTGGGGACCATATGCATGAAAATGCATCGTGGACAGCCTGACAGTTCTGATTCTGCATTTTCAGTTGCCCTGTTTGTCTCTTTTACGGGATCATCTCTAAGATACAGAATCTGTTTTGCATTTTTCAAGATTCTCCCCTTCTTCACCCATACCATAGAAAAGATACTTTTGCAAATCTCAGTTATTCCAAAGACATAAACTAGCCAATTTTCCCTCAGTGAAAGATCTTTAGGGAGAAGCAGATTTACATAAAAAAGATCCTCCCCCAACCCATCCAAGGCATTTCTCTAATTTTCCCAGTGTGGTCGTGCAATGAGCACGTGCAATGAGCATTGGAGCAGGACGGTCAGAGGTTTGAATCACAGTGCTACGTACCAGCTTTTTAACCGAGACTAGTAATAAATTCCTCTTTCTCTCAAAACGAGGACATTAATCATCCTGTCCTGAAGGGAAATTGGAAGGTTCAAATAATGAATATAATATTAAGTATTAAAAGGCAAATTATATCAACAAAAGAGTAAATAAAATTGGAAATCAAGGATAGTGGAAGCAAGCATTAGTCCAACCTTACGTAAGGAAAAATTACTCCCACTGTGATTCGGAAATGTGGAGAGTCAGAGGTAGATAGGTAGGAAGCTGAGTAGGAAGCTGAAAGCTTGTAAATGTAACTCAGCAAAATGGCTGTAATCCAAAGAACAGGCTCTTGGAACCTAGTGTGAGGCTCAAAAGAAGAATTTATAATATCTTCCCTTATGGGTCAGAACAACAAAAGGCACAATCATTGCTAAATAGAAGTTACAAATAGACGATGAGCCTTTGTACTTGTCGTCAGCCACATTTATTGGGAAAACAAATGAACATATTAAAGAAAACTCTTCCTTGTTCCCAAATGGGATTCTGATGTAAAAAATTAATTAAGCTTTGCTGCTGCTTCCTCAGAGACGATTCCATGTAGTGCATATTCTAGTTCTATTTCAAACCCCTAGTCTGGACTCCCTCATGTCACGGGTAATACTCATATAAAGAGCTACAGTCTATCTGAAACTGACTGTGCTTTTTTTCCTACTTCAAATGCTTCTACCTTTCCCAATCAATTCCTTTTGCTCATCTTAATAGCTCTATGTAGCCAGGCTAGAGAAGGTGGAATTGCCTGGTGATAAAAGAAGCAACGAAAAATAAATCATGGGAATACTTGCTAGAAACAAGTAGACACTGGGTAAATTACCATCACCATGCCTTTTAAAGCATTACTGAGTTCACAAGTAAGCATCAAAAGCTGTCAAAAAGGTGGGGGTGGAGGGAAGGTTATAAAAAAATCAAAAAGTAATTGGGAATGGGAATAGTAAGCCACAAGGAAACTTGTAAGATAGCTTTTGCCCTGGAGGCAGCATTGCCTCCTGAAGCCCACCACAAAGTGGAAGAGTTGAACCTTAAATTTTTCCAATAAGATGAGACCTCAAAGGGAAAAATTCAAGTTGAAATGGCAATTCAAGGTGAAAAAGGAACTAATGAATAAATCTGAAAAAATTATCCAGAATTACAGCACAAAGAGCAAGGAGATGGAAAAAATTAGTCATTAAGAATCGTAGAAAGAGCAGACATCCAGGTTACTGAGGTAATGGTGGCTGTCTACATCTGAATCTCCCCACACATCCTCCAGTAAACTCTACAGTTCAACAAGAAGGACAAGACAGCACAAGGCCCATGCTGTCAGCATTACCATAAGACAGACAAGATTACAAACTTTAAATTACTTGTATGTAGAAAAATAAACAATGATTTCCAGAGAGATATATCTCTAATTCCCATGGCAAGCCTTTGTAGAGAGCTAGGGAGGTCTCTGTGGAAGAGAAAATAAAGGAAGAAAGGGCTCACTATTCACCTGAAAGCTCCCCAAGAAAGAGAAACTGCACCACAAGAGTGAAAATATTGGAAAAGAGTCCTAGTACATCAAAACATTGACTGCAGGGAAGGGACTTAAAAGTATGTTGGGCCTGAGGTGGCAGTCACATAAAAGGATCACTTCCGGGGGAAAAGAGGCTTAAAAAGACAAGCAAGGTCCCTTTGGAGACTTGATGGTGAAGGAAAAAATAACCTAGAGGGGGAAATTTAAGATCCTCAAAGACAAAAGTTAAGGGACACACAACCCCAGCCTCCTTTGTACCCCTCAAAAAAATCTATTAAAAAACAGTAGCTTCTTACATATCCACTTTGCTATGTAGAGAGAAGAGGGTTCTCTTGAATTAGGGATTTTCTGTAGAGATCATTCACAAAGACTGATGCAACAATTCCCCCTATCCATCTGCACATGCCCCTTTGCAATGTGATTTTGCACTCTATTTGCCCTCTGCCTTGAATCTGGGCTAATCTTGATTTGCTTTGATCAGTAGAATGCAATGGAAGTAATGCTGCATGGCATCTGAGCCCAGGCCTCAAGAGTTCTTGCAGCTTCCGATGTTACTCTCTTAGAACACTGACTTTGGGATGAAAGACAACATGAACAGAGTTCAAAGTGTCCACCCTAGCTGAGGCCAGTCTCCAGCCAGCCCTTCAGCTGAATGTGACTGCATGAAGGAGCCCAGGTGAGACAATTGAAGAACGCCCCCCCCCACAGCCAATACACGCTTATAAATCACTAAAGTTTTTCTTTAGAGCCAGTAAGTTTTATGGTGGTTTGTTGTACAGCAAATGATAACTGATGCACCCCATAAACAAACAAGCTTGCCCCTAAAATGCACAGATGTAAGCAGTCTTCACCTATGCAAAGCTACCATAAGGGGAAAAAAAAATCAGAAAATAAGAATCAAAGCATTCAACTGATGAACTTGATGAACTGCCCTTCCCTGACAAAATCAAACAGCATGAGAAAACGGTAACATAATGCTCCAGACAGAATTAAATATTCTCAAACAAGCATTTGGGAATATGAAAAAACACCTTTAATGAGAAGTCAATGGACCCCAAACAGGATGAAATTTGATTAAAATGAGGAAAGAAATGAAAGCAAAAGACAAAATCATATCAGAAATGAAGCCTCAATTACAAAGTGTCCAAGACAGAATAAATTCAGATGCAAGTTTAATAAGGGGCATTAAAAAATGTAGGAAAAAATAAAACTAAAAATGAGATTAAAAAAAGAAGGAAACAGTTGAAATGAAACAGGAAAAGAAGATCCAAAATATGTGTAAATAAAGCTCCTCAGGGAGAAAGAGAAAAATAGGAAGAAGAAACAATGGAGGAGGAGGAGGAACAGAAGGAAGAGGAAGATGGGGAAGAAGACGGAAAGGAGAAGGAGACTCTAACAGAACCAACATACAAGCTAGGATCCAAGACAACTTGCATGAAGCAAAAGAAAACCTGAATACACATACCAAAAGGACCCACCAGACACCTGGGGACACAGCCTAGCAAAACCATTAGACTTGAAAGATAAAGGGGAAAATCATCAGGACCTCCAGGCAAAAAGATCAAAAAACTTAGGAGGGCAAGAGAATTAGACTGCTGTCTAAAAACCAACACACAAAGCAAAGCAACAAGGGAGCAACATTTTAAAGAAATACAAGGACAAACACTGAACCAAAATATACAACGAAAGAAAATGTGAAACAAGAATGATCTAGTCAAGCTGTTTCAAGGTAAAGGCTTATAGAACAACAGTTTAAAACATGCAAGAGCCAAGGGAATACTGTATTCACAAGCCCTTCTTTGGGAGTATCCTAGAAGATGAACTTTTTCTAACCAAGAGAGGTCTGGAGAAATTTTAGCAAAAAAACTGATAGTGAACATTTAATATATTTAAACGTAAATCTAAGACTAAAAGATGGAGTGAGGGTGGATGAATAATATATAAATGTTATATGTTTTGATAAAGTAGAAATAATTACAATGATAAAATGAAAGAAGGGAGAGAGGAAAGTAGAATAAGCTTATTATTACATAGGCAATAGGTGGAAATCAAAGTATATTATTAGAAACCAACAACCCAGATAGTAAAAGGTTAAATAAGAAAATAGGGAACCAAAGGCAATGAAAAGGTTAAAGTACAAAGGTCACCCACTAGAATAAAAACTAAAATCTTCCTTAATACCAAAAGAAGTTTAAAAATGAAAGCACAATGAAAGAAGTATGCAGAGAAAGAAACACAGCTAATAAAAAGAAAATACTCGTAATAATTTTAACATGGCTGAATTGCAATGAAATATATTAATAACGTCAATAAATGTGAATGGACCTAATTCAATATTATAATAAAAAGATTTTCAACTTGGCTTACAAAGCAGGACTTAACTATATGCTATATATGTGATTCAGAAAGGTTCAACATAAAGAGATGGGCAAATGAAGATAAGAAGAAAGCAAGGGTTGAGATTCTGATAGCAAAGTAAAATTTCAGACAAAAGCATTATACGTGACAAAGAAGGACACTTCATAATTCTAAAAGACTTAATTCACAATGCATATATAACAGTTATGAATATCTGTGTTCCAAATAACACATCCACCACCTTTATGAAGCAGGAAACTATAGGAGATGCAAGGAGAAATAGATACAAAAACATTAATAATAGGAGATGTTAAGACACCACTCTTAGTACAAGTTGGGTCAAGTGGACAAAAAATAAGGACGATGAGGATCTAAACAGTATAATCAATAAAGACTTATGGGATACATATAGAACTTCAGACACTGACAATAGAGAATATACCTTCTTTTCATTGGCACATGAAACATTCACAAAAACTGATCTTATGTTAGGTAATAAAGAAAGCATCAATGAGTTCCGTAAAATAGAAATAATATAAAAAATGCTCTGGGGGCCGGCCCGGTGGCGCAAGCGGTTAAGTGCGCGCGCTCCGCTGCGGCGGCCCGGGCTTCGCTGGTTCGGATCCCGGGCGCGCACCGACGCACTGCTTGGTAAGCCATGCTGTGGCGGCGTCCCATATAAAGTGGAGGAAGATAGGCACAGATGTTAGCCCAGGGCCGTCTTCCTCAGCAAAAAAAGAGGAGGATTGGCGGATGTTAGCTCAGGGCTGATCTCCTCACAAAAAAAAAAAAAAAAAAAAAATGCTCTGGTCACAGTGTAATAAAACTATTAATTAGTAATAAACGTTTTTTGAGAAACGCCGCTACTTAATTGTGATACTAAACATGGCTATGAAAGCTAAAATACACAAACAATCTTTTTATTATTCAAGATGCTACATGCACAGAGGTTAGGAGCCAGGCTCTGCCACTTACCTGCTCAGTAAGCTGTAGCGATTGCTCGACCACTATCACCTCCCTTTTCCTCTTCTGTGACACAGAATTAATGTAAAGAGGATGAAATTTAGCAAATCATTGAGCTCACTGCCTGCAGACTGAGAGCACTCAATCATTAATTGTAGCTCTGGCCATTATTAGGGGATGACAGTAGTCTGTGGATCTCAGTAATTCAAAATTATGGATTTGATAGAATCAGGAATTGGAAAGTTTTTTTGAGTGTAGGGAAATTATATTCTGAAAAGCAGAACTCAATCTAAAGTCCAGCCAGTTTAGAGTTCACACAGTGATTAGGAGAGTTCTACTTTATGTTGAAAAACACATGCATCCCTAAAAGAATTTTTGTGGTGTAAATGAACCTGGAGGTTCAATTATGATTTTCCAATGAAACTGTTGAGGTGACACTTTACAAGGCCTGGTGGGATTGATGTATGAATTTTTTTTCTCTGAAAGTTTTATTGGGAAATTTGATGAAACTTAACCAAATGCGGCATACCCAATAAATGGAAGTCAGAGGATGGGCTTGAGTGTGTGTGTCTGTGTGTTTCTTCCCCTTTAAAGAGTCCTGGCAGAACAAACATTTTTAAAAAGTCCTTCCATTGGAAATTTAAAACCTTGTATTCAACAACACTTAGGTGAAAGCGGAAATTTTTTTTAAAATTACAAAATTTTTAAAGAATAAGGATATTGAAAAGCACTAAGTATCAGAATCTATGAAATACTTTTAAAGATAATGATAAAATGTATAGTCTTAAACACATATGCCAATAAAAATTATAATAAATTAATTATCCAGCTAAATGCCATTTATAAGAGACATGGCAAAAATATAAGGACACAGAAAGGTTGAAAGCAAAAGAATGGAAAAGTTACATTATGCAGATATTAACAAAAAGAAAGTAGGAGTGACTATATTAATAAAAGACAAAATAGATAATAGTAATATTACTAGAGGAAAAAGGGTTCTACCTAATGATAAAAGACTCAATTCATCTAACATAATAGCCTTCATATGTATAATGGAAACTTGATAGAACCTCAGTGTGAGGTTCCATCAATATTGCAGAGACTTCAACACTGTCTGAGCTATCGACAGATAGTACAATGTAGTAGCTCAGAGCATGCTCTCTGGAGCAAGAATGCCAGGTATGATTCCTTACTCTGGGACTTACTAGCTGTGTGATCTTGCACAAGTTAATTCTTCTCAGTTTTCTCATCTGTAAAACGAGGATACTAATAGTACTCACCTCATAGGGTAGTTAAGTTAATTAGCTACATAATAGCTAATGTAAAGAGTTTGGAACATTGCCTAGTACATAGCAAGTGCTATATAACTGCTAGCTGTTTCATTATTGGTAGGTCAAGTGGACCAAAAACAAACAAAGAAACACAAAAAACTGACAAAGATGTAGAGGATTTAAACAACACAGTTAAAAGTTTCATTTTTAATAGGCATCAACAGTCAGAGAATAAATATTCTTTTCAGGCACACATTATAAAATGGAACAAGAGATATATCAAAAACTTCAAAAAAAGTAATAGACCACATTCTATGACCACAATTCAAATAAGTTAGAAAGCAATAACAAAAATAAATGTATGGATTTTAAAGAATATGGTTGGAAATGTAGAGACTCCCTTCTATAACTTATGAATCAAAGAACTCATGCTGAAAATTAAGAAATACTTAGAACTGAACATTAATAAAAATAAAGTATCAAAACTTGTGGGATAAGGCTAAATTGACACAAAGAAACAAATTTAGAGACCTTATGTTTATGTTAGAAAAACAATAAATGAAAAATAACCCAAAAATTAATTAGCTAAATGTCCATTTTTAGAAATCAGAAAGAGAGCAACAAAGTAAATCTAAAAAAGTTAGAAGGGGGGCCGGCCTGGTGGCATAGTGGTTAAGTGCGCACACTCCGCTTTGGCGGCCCAGGGTTCGCAGGTTCGGGTCCCAGGTGCACACCAACGCACCGCTTGTCAGGCCATGCTGTGGCGGCGTCCCATATAAAATAGAGGAAGATAGGCACAGATGTTAGCCTGGGACCAACCTTCCTTGGCAAAAAGAGGAGGATTGGCATCGGATGTTAGCTCAGGGCTGATCTTCCTCACAAAAAAAAATTAATAAATAAAAAAGTTAGAAGCTAGTAAGGATGAGAATAGAAATTAATGAACTAGGAAAGCAAAATACAATACAGAGGATCAACAAAGTCAAAAGTTTATTCCTTCAAAAGACCAAAAACTAGATAAACCACTGGTGGGATGGGGAGAATGGGGTGGGGCGGTGAGACAGAGATCGAGATTGAGATAGAAAGAGAGAGAGAGAATGAGAGAAGGTAGTTTATGAAAAAGGTAATACATCATGACCAAGTTTGGCTTATCACAGGAATGCGAGAGTAGTTTAACAGAAAATAAATAAATGCAAGGTAGCACATTAACAGATTAAAGGAGAAAACCATATTATCATCTCAATGGATGCAGAAAAAGCAAGAAATTCAATATATATTCATGATTTTTAAAAAATGTACACAAAGGAACTTCCTTAACTAAATAAAGAGAATCTTAAAGAAATAACCCTTACTAGTCAAATACTGACAGGATTTTCTTTAAGATCAGGGAAAAGACAAGGATGTTATTATTTGCACTTCTATTCAACATTGTACCAGCACATCCAGCCAGGAGAGCAAGAGAATAAAATCAAATAAAAGATCAAAGGATTGGAAAAGAAGAAACAAAACTGATGATCTGCAGATGATATGATTGTCAAAGTAGAAACCTCTAAAACATGTACAGATAAATTATTAGAATTAATAAGGGTTTAGCAAGATAGCTGAACACAAATTCATTATATAAAATTCAATTGCATTTCTATACAACAGGAAATGTTAGTTGTTGTCTTTAAAAGCCAATACCATTTACAATAGCAATAAAAGCTTGTTAATAAATCTAACGAATAGTGTGCAAGTCCTATTATGGAGAAAAGTTATAAAACTTTATTAAAAGATATTAAAAAGACCCAAATAAATGGAACAGTATACCATTGTCACTGATAGGAAAACTCAGTGCTATATGATGTAATTGTCCACTAAGTAATCCATAGATTCAATGGAATTTAAAACAAGTTTCCAATAGCAATTTTCATGAAACTTGAAAAACAGATTTTCAACTTTATAAGAAAAGCAAAGGGCCAAGAATAAGCAAGTTACTTCCAAAAAGGACAAAGTAGGAGAACTTAACTTACTAGACTAATTATGAAGTTACAGAAATTAAGTTTATAATTTAGTCTCTATAACAACTAAGTCAGTGTGGAATTGATGCTGGGAGAGATAAATAAACGAATGGAGCAGAATAGTGGGACACAGACGCACACATACATGAGACTTGATCTATAACACAGGCTGCACTCCGAGCAGTGGGGAAATAATAGACTATTCAACAAACAGTGCTGAGTCTCCATGAGAAAAAAATTAAATTGTGTTTCTCACACCATACGTGAGTCAATTCCAGTTGGAAAAAGCAAATACCTTTGTGACTTCTAATTAGGGAAAGATTTTTAAAATAAACCAAAGTCCATAAAAATCATAAAGGAAAAAAAAAATGAATAATTTCAACTGCGTTAAAACTAAGAACTTCTGCTCATCAAAAGACACCATAGATGTAAAAGGCAAGCCACAACTGTGATTAAATATTTGCAACATATATAACCAACAAAGGATGAACAACTAGAATTTATGAGTTAATAAGAAAAAGATAAACAATCCAATAGAAAAAATGGGCAAAATATATCACAAATATTTAACTGAAAAGAAAACATGAGTGGCCCATAAACATATGAAAATATTCTCAACCTTATTAGTCATTTAGCAACTAAAAATTAAAACTACCAGGAGATAACATTTAATCCCAATTAGATCCACAAAAAATAAGGTCTCTCTCATTACTAATGCTAGTGAGAATGTAGAAGACTCAACAAACACTGCAGGTAGGAATGTGAATTTACACATCCTGTGAAACAATTGGAACACTGGCACACTCAAATACTCTGTAGAGGAGCAGCTTGAAACCTTTTGACCATCAGCCACAATAATATCTTTTATATCCCAATCCAGTCCACCAATGTACTTACAAGTGAAATTAGTTTAAGAAAACAATACTTGCTCTTATTATGTAACATACTCTGATATTTTCTATTTTTTCATACAAAAGTCTTCATTTCTTTTATACCAGTCCTGCCATGAATTTATAAAGAGTCATCCCAGCAGCTTAGACCCCTTACCTTGGGCCTCCATAAAGGGATTTTTTAGGTTGAGCAGGCTGGTGTTCCAGTTGAACCCAGGTGCCTTTCTCTCTTGACTTTCATTTTTTTTCTGATCATTTTTCTTCACATTTTAGGAATCTCCCTCAGTTCATTAGAATGCTTAATATGCACAAATCACACATTAATTCTCTTGGTAAATATCTTTGTTGATCCAACAATTTCAGAAACATGGTGATTGACATTCTAGATTCTTTCCAGATTTGCCATGGTAACATTTGTGAGGCCCTCCTTTCAGAATAGAATATATTCTCTTAATGTCTACAACATCAGCTTTTTAATGGATTCCCATGTATGCAGCCAAAGGAAAAACTCCATGTTTTCCAACAAGGCCTAGGGAACATGTACGAAGTCCCTCCTCTTTTGCCGTTTCTGTTCACCTTTCTGGTGATTACTAAGAGATATCAGTTCTGGTTGAAATCTATAGATGCTGGTTGCATTCTACTAAATTTGTTTTCATGATTTACTAATGGATCGTGACCCACAGTTTGAAAAACACTGCCCTGGAGAGCCTCTTACATGGTGTGTCAGGAAACACATGCAGGAAGTATTCATGACAACCATTGTTCATAATAGAAAATAATGTAGAAACTACAAAGTGTCCACTCTCAGGAGAAGGGATAGTTAACTTCACACAATGAACGTTTATGCAGTCATGAAAATTCATGAACCTAGATACACTTAGATACAATATCGATAAATCTTGGAAATATAATGTTAAGTGAAAATAAGCAATTTGCAGACTACATGTAATACACCATTTTTATAATACTCAAAAACAAGCAAAATGATAAAAACTATTTTTAAAACATCAAAGGAAAAGGGGAGAACAAAATTTAGAATAGTGGTTACTTTTGTTGGGAGCCAGGGAGAGGGGATTGGGAAGAACACACAGGTAGCTTCAACAATATTGATCGTGTTCTGGTTTCTAAATTGGAAGGTGATTTCATGAGTGTTTATCATCATTTCTCGTAATTTATACTTATTTTATCTTATTATTATACTTTATTATGCTTATTATGTAGTTATATTATATGCTTATTATTATAGACATTATATCTACACTTACTTTGTATTACGCCACATAACCTAGACTTTTTTTGTATGTATCAGATATCATATAATACTTTTTTTTTTTTTGAGGAAGATTAGCCCTGAGCTAACATCTGCTGTCAATCTTCCTCTTTTTGTTGAGGAAGATGCGCCCTTGGCTAACATCCGTACCCATCTTCCTCTACTTTATATGTGGGACGCCTGCCACAGTGTGGCTTTATAAGCCTTGTGTAGGTCAGCGCCCGGGATCCGAAACTGTGAACCCTGGGCCACCAAAGCAGAGCACCGAACCCAACCACTACGCCACCAGGCTGGCCCCCAATGGCAGTTTTTAAGAGGAGGCTCTGGAATTCTGTATGCTCCAGGCAAGATTCCCAACCCACCTACACTCAACTTCATGGCCTTGACACAACCAGAACTAGGCTGATCATGTTCTTTATCTTTATGTCAAACCCACACAACCCCAGGACTCCCCATTTATCCCTCAGTTCCCACATTCAAACTCTCTATGCCTTTGCACATCAACCTAATCTGACCCCTCACCTTTCCTCAATTCTTGAATGCTGTGTCCTCTGCAGTGCAAGGTCAGTCGTTAGCAAAGTCTCTTACAGCCTCAAATTCTGAATACTCTCTTCGCCTTCTTGCTATAATAGAATTCATCTCTCTCCGGAGGGCACTGCCTCCCTTGCAGCCTTCTCATAGGATTGCTGTGTCTCTCACATCCCTCATACACCTGGCCAGGAGATGGTGAAGGCGCCCTTGCCCTTCATTGCTGCTTCCAGGCCATTCTCTCTCCTTCTTCCAAAAAATCCCTGAGCTCTGAAGCTCAGGCCATCAGACTATACCACTGTCTATGCTAGGTCATTCCTCCTCACCTCATTACTTGAAGACTTTAGCTCCTGATTTATTCCCATTCTTTCCAATACTACTCCTGCTGTGATTCTTGGTGACTCCAATATCCATGTAGATGATCCATCCAATACTGTGGCCTTAGGATTCCTAAACTTCCTCTCCTCCAGTGATTTTACATTCACCCTACATTAGCATTCACTCCCGTGGCCAAATGCCCAGCACTGTCCAATAGGAGCTGTCTGTGAAGATGGAAATGTCCTGTATCTGTGCAACTCAATATGGTGGCCATTTGTCACATGTGGCTTTTCAAATGTGGCTAGTGTGACTGAAGAACTGAATTTTTAATTTTATTTATTTTTAATTAATTTAAATTTAAATAGCCACCTGAAGCTAGTGACTATCATATTGGAAAGCACAGCTCTAGACTTTGTCATTATCAGTAACTGGAAAACCCCTCCCCAATCTAAATTTCAATCATCACTTTCTCCTACCATCATCTATGTTTCCAGCACAGCCTCTTGAATATCAAATGAAGAATCATTCCATCTCCATAGGACCTAAACCCACTGATTCTACAATTATTTCCTTGTCCCTCAATTCTTCATTTCCCTCTTACCCAGTTTGAATTCTATAATCCCAAATTCTTTGTTATTTTCTAGCTTCACTTTATCTGCTTGGCAAAACCTAAAACTTGATTTAGTCCAAGTCTCTGCCTTCCACATGCCAAAATCTGAACATCTGAACTTGCAGAAGAAAAATGCCGAACTCTACTGACTGGGTTTGTTGAATTCATGACTGCCAGCCTCAAAAGGGTACTCAGTATTGCCTGGCAATCTAGTCTCTTCACTCTCTTGCTGTCACAGGGTGATTATTTTATATCTCCTTTCTTCTCAAACCTTCACACCTTCACTTGCATCACCAGTCTCAGCTCCCATCACCACATCTTCCCACCTTCCAATCTATGCCCATAAACTCTTCATTCCCTTGAGTAACTATCTTTGTAGTCAACTACAAAGTCAACTGTCTTTGCTCTTATTTAAGACAGATCCCATCTCCCCTCATTTATCCAAGGACATCACTCCAACAATTCTCTCCTCTCTCTCTTGCATCACCAATTTTTCTTTCTTCATTGGGTCTTTTCCGTCAGCATATTAATATACCATTATTTCTAGCATCTTAAAAAAAATTCTTGATTCTACTTTTCCCTCCAATTCTTATCCCACTTTTCAACAACCTCCAAAGGGTTACCTTTACTCACTGCCTGAATTTCTCCCTTCCCATTCTCTTTTACTTTTTTGAGGTAAAACTGGTGTGCAATAAACCACGTGTACTTAAAGTGTACAATTTGATAAGGTTTGGCATATGTATTCACCTATATACAATCAAGATAACACACATTTCCTTTACCCCCAGAAGTTTTGTTCTGTTCTCCTTGTGGGCCTTCTCTTAAATATTTGGGCATATTTAGCATTCCATTTTAATTCATCTATTGACATTTGGCTGTATTTCTTTGTATTTTTGTTGTTGGTAGTGGTGGTTGCTCTAGGGATTACAATATATACACTTAAACTTTCAAATCTATCTGGAGTTAATAAATTGCCACCTTGCCACTATAGAGATCACTTTATTCTCCCCCCAATGCCCTTTGTGTTAGAGTTATCATAAGTATTACATCTACCTACATTTTCTTTCCACACTTTAAAGATGCTGTTCCATCGTCTATTGTCGTCCACGGTTTCTGATGAGAAATCCATGGTTATTCAAATTGTCATTTCTCTATAGTAACTTTAAATATTTTTTTTATTTATCTTTGATCTTACAGTTTGATTATAATATATTTAGGCATAGCATCTTTGAATTTGTTCTGCTTGGCGTTCAGTGAGTCTTTTGAATCTGTAAATGTATGCCTTTCACCAAATTTAGAAAGTTTCTAGCTATTATTTCTTTAAATGTTGTCTCTGCTCCAATATTTATCTCCTCTCCTTCTGGGACTCATATTACACATATGTTAGATTTTTTAATAATATATCACAGATTCCTAAAGCTCTAGTCATCTTTTTTCAATCTTGTTTCCCTCTGTTCTTCAGAATTGATAATTTTCATTGATCTCCAAGTTCACTGACTTTCCTCTATCATATTTATTTTCCTATTAAAATTTCAACATTAAATTTTTTATTTCAGATATTTTAGTTTTCAGTTTTAAAATTTTCATTTGCTTCCTCACTATAGTTTTTATTTCTCTATTGAGACTTTCTATCTTTTAGTCATCTCAAGGGATTTCTTTTTTATTTCATCGAGCATCTTAGCATTGTTTCTTCCCTTGGGGATAGATCACATCTTCTTGGTTCTTTGTACATCACGTAATTTTGTATTGTGTCTTGAACATTGTCAATGTTATCTCATATAGATTCTGGGTTTGTTTTAATCCCCTAGAGAAGGTTTTCATTTTTTATGTTATTTCTGTTCTGGCTAAGTTCAGACCATAAGCTCCATTTTGCCTTCAGTGGTTCAAGTCTCAGTTCAGTTCTCTAAGGGTTTTGCTACCCTGGTTTGGGTCTGCCCTGCACATGTGTGATTCAGGGTTAATCTGAAATTTATACAGATTCATATACAGAGTTAAGGAATCTCCTTGTCTGTTTTTTTTTTTTCCTTCTCAGATCTGTCCACACCCTCACCCCCACCCCCCAGCCACACATACACCCTCTCTCTTTCCAGTCCACAGGGGCTCCTTTACCTGATTCTTCTGGCTGGAAAGACTGAGAAGTTTCTAGTGGAGTTTTAGCCACCTGAAATGCACTGATAAGCTACTGGGGCCTGCCCCTGGGGCAAAGCATTGAGGAAAAAAAACTCTTCTTTTAAAAAAAGGAAAGTGATCCCTGTTCCACAGTCTGCCTTCTGTTGCATACTTTTCAAAAATCCTCAAGTAGTTCTTTTTGTGTTTTGTTCAGTTTATATTTGTAATCAGCAAGAGGGAAGGGCTATTAGGGGAATAGAACATAATAGCCAGTCTGGGAATCTCCCCACTCTCCTTTGACCCTACTCCAGTCAGGTTTTCCTTCTCACCATTCCACCCAACTGTGCTTCTCAAGATGACCAGAGATCTCCTCTAACTTGACAGTTAACTCCTTTCTCCTTCTATCTCACTGGACATTCTTTTTAAGTCTCCTTGGCTGGTTCCTGCTCATCATTCTGACTTTTTTATGTTGAAAAGCCCCAGAGCTGGCCCCTTTTCTAACTCATTCCTTTGTTGATATCTGGCCTGATAAGACTCCCAAATTTATATCACCACTCAGGCCTCTCCTTTCAACTGCAGACTTATGTTTCCAACTGACTACTTAGCATACTCACTTGTATGTCTGAAGGCATCTCAAACTTAAAATCACTGATTACACCCATGATTCCACCACCCCTTCCCCACCTACTCCTCCTTCAGTCTTACCCTTACCAATTAATGCCAACTCGATTTTTCCCAATGCTCAGACCAAAATCCTTAAAGTCATCTTTGAGTTTTCTCTTATTTTTACCCCACATCCACTTGTCAACAGGTCCTGTCAACTCCAACTTCAAAATATATCCAGAATCATCAAGCTTCTTTATCACCCATACTGCTGCAGCCTGATTCAAGTCACTCTCATTTCTTAGTTGGATTGCAGGAATAGCCTCTCAACTCATCTCCTGTTTCTTCCTTGCCCCACTGTTTCCCAGCAGGGCTTCTATTGACATTTTGTGAAAGATCACTTTGTGTATTGCAAAATGTTTAGCATCCCTGGTCCCCAGTCATTGAGGCAACCAATACCCCCTGACCATGTGTGTGCATACACATGCATCTCTAAACATCTTGTTAACATGGAGATCATGGAAAGATATTCCATGCTCGTGGATTGGAAGAATTAATATTGTTAAAATGTCCACACTACCCAAAGCAATCTACAGATTCAATGTAATCCCTACCAAAATTCCAATAGCATTTTTCACAGAAATAGAACAAACAATACTAAAATTTGTATGGAACCACAAAAGACCTCGAATAGCCAAAGCTATCTTGAGAAACAAGAACAAAACTGGAGGCATCGCACTTCCTGATTTCAAACTATATTACAAAGATATAGTGATCAAAACAGTATGGTATTGGCATAAAAACAGACACATAGATCAGTGGAACAAAGAAGAGAGCCCAGAAATAAACCCATGCATATATGGTCAATTAACTTACAACAAAGGAGCCAAGAATACACAATGCAGAAAGGACATTCTGTTCAATAAATAGTGCTGGGAAAACTGGACAGCCACATGTGAAAAAATGAAACTGGACTACTATCTTACACCATATACAAAAATTAACTCAAAATGGATTAAAGACTTGAATGTAAGACCTGATACCATAAAACTCCTAGAAGAAAACATAGGTGGTAAGCTTTTTGACATTAGTCTTGGCAATGATTTTTTTGGACTTGACACCAAAAGCAAAGGCAACAAAAGCAAAAATAAACAAGTGAGACTTGTTGCAACTCCAGGTTCATTGCAGCATTATTTGCAATAGCCAAGATAAGGAAGCAATCTAAGTGTCCCTCAATAGATGAATGGATAAAGAAAATGTAGTATATATACACAATGGAATATCATTCAGCCATAAAAAAAGAAGGAAATCCAGTCATTTGCGACAACATAGATGAGCCCAGAGAGCGTTATGCTAAGTGAAATAAGTCAGACAGAGAAAGACAAATATCATATGGTCTCACTTATGTTTGGAATCTTAAAAAACAAAATACCAAACTGATAGATACAGAGAACAGATTGGTTGTTACCAGAGGTGGGAGGTAGGAGCTGGGCAAAAGCAATGAAGTTGGTCAAAAGGTACACTTTATCTGGTTATAAAATAAATAAGTCATGGGAATGTAATGTACAGTATGGTGACTGTAGTTAATCTGAAAGTTGCTAAGAGAGTAGATCTTAAAAATTCTCATCATACGAAAAAAATTTGTAACTGTGTAGTGATGAATGCTAATTAGACTTACTGTGGTGATCATTTTGCAACATATATAAATATGGAATCACGTCGTACACCTGAAACTAATATAATATGTCAATTATATCTCAATAAAAAAAACTATTGCTCCTTCAACTTATTATAGTCAAGTCTTCTCATAAGTAAGGCAATCTCTCTCGAATGTATCTTCTTTCTGGAAATTACTAGATGCTTTTATATATTTCATGCTTTATGATATGCAGCTATATCTTACAGCCAAATTTTATGCATTCCAAGCTTTACACTCTTCATAAATACTTTAATTCAGATAAATTTCAGTGTTATTTTTTCCCAAGAACAAAAATATAGCTGTCAATTATTTCTGATTTTATTAGTCTTCTCTAAATATAACAAAATTAACATTAAAAAAAAGATGGAGGTCAGACCAGGTCACTCCTCTGTATGAACCCTCCAAAGATTTAGGATCTCACTCAGAGTGAAAGCCAGAGTCCTATACTGGCCTCCAAGAACCTACACAATCTGATCTCATTTTTCCACTCTGATCGCCTCATCTGTTCCTACAATTCTCTTCTCTTCTCTTCATTCCAGCCATACTGATGCTCTTGGAATGAGCCAATGACTCCTGCCTTGAGACTTTTGCACTATCTCCTCAGCTTGCTTTTGCCCAAGTCTCTGCACAGCTCCTTACTGTCTTATCACCTCCTGTCTTTACTCAAATGTCATCTTCTTGGTGAGGCCTTCTCTAGCTACTTTAACACTGTAAACCTCACCCACAGCAGTCTCTATCTCTTTCTTGCTGTATTTCTTCCCATAGCACTTATTACCACCTAACATTCTATATATTTAACTTATTATTTTATATATTATCTATGTCCCCCAACTAGAATATATGTTCTACAGGGATGGAATTTTTGTATTCACTTACCTATTTTAACACTTAACCTATTTTAACACCAGAAAGGTGTCTGGTACATAATAGTTGCTCAACAGATATTTGTTAATTAATAGAATGAACATAGGAGTGGTTAGGCGTCCTAAGGATGAATTACATAATATACAAATGGCCAATATGAAAGACGGTCAACGTTATTAGTCATTAGGGAAATGCAAATCAAAACCACAACAAGATACCACTTCATTCCCACTAGGATGGCTATAATAAAGACAGACAATAACAAGATATGAAGAAATTGGAACACTCATATATCACTGGTGAGAATGTAAAATGCTGCAGCTACTTTGCAAAAGTTTGGCAGTTCCTCAAAAGGTTAAATATAGAGTCACCATGTGACCCAGCAATTCCTCTCCTAGGTATATAGTCATGAGAATTAAAAACATATGTCCACACAAAAACCTGTACGGGAGTGCTCACAGCAGCATTATTCATAACACCCAAAAGGTGGAAACAACCCAAATGTCCATCAACTGATGAATGGATAAATAAAATGTATTACATCTACAATTGAATATTATTCAGCAATAAAAAGGGATTAAGTACTGATATATCCTACAACATGGATGAATTTTGAAAACATTATGCTAAGTGAAAGAAGCTAGTCATATTTATAGAAATGTCCAGAATAGGCAAATATATAGAAACAGAAAGAAGATTAATGATTACTTAGGACTTGGCGTGGTGGTGGTAGTGAACGAGAAGTAATTGCTAGTGTGTATGGGGTTTCTTTTGGGATAACAAAAATGTTCTAAAATTAGATTGTGATATTGCACAACTTTGTGAATACACTAAAAACCATAGAATGTATACTTCAAATGGGTGAATTGTATAGTAAGTAAATTATACCTCAATAAAGCTGTTTTTAGAAAAAAAGAATGAGTTGCATAATTAAAGTTAACAAATATTTAATTCACCCTACTTGGTCAACTGTGTTTTGTATCAACCTTTCCTATACCCTCTGTGAATTTTCCACAATTCCTTATACATACTCAACTGGTGGCCTACTTCCCAGTTCCTTTAAACACGCTCAGTATCTGGTATATGATCCATGAGATCATTCTTAAACATCAAGGGCAAGTTTTCTTTCCTGAATTCTAAATATCTTGATCAAACTCACTCTAAGCCTTATAGTTCTGTTGCTAATAATGAGGTTCATAAAATGATAATGAGAAATTCCTTGCAAAGTAGATATTTGTTGATTCAATGACTGCTTAGAACTGGATTTTTCTTCCCACTTCATTGGTTTCTGTAACACTGGGTTTTCGAAATCCAGTTAAAACCTGTGATTTTTTGCCTGAGAGAAAAGGAAAAATAGTTTAGACTGTATTATGACAATTATAATAGTTAATATTTATTGCATGCTTAGCTTGTACCAGGAATATATTTTAGCACCTTACATATATTAACTCATTTTAATCTTCACAATCAACCTGTAAGGTAGGTATTATTATTATCTCAGTTTTACTGATGCGGCACAAAGATGTTAAATAACTTAGCCAAGCTCATACACCTATGAAGTGGTAGAGGAAAGATTCTAACTCTAGCAGCATCATTCCAACACCTACACAGAGAAAGGTTAGCAGTGGGTCACTGAATTAACCCTTTTCTCACTGCACTAATTACTCAATTCATAGATATCTATAGAGTCCAATTAGATGCTAAGTATTGAGGATACAAAAGCAAACCAAAACAAAGACAAGACAGGGCTCCTGTTCTGGGATTACACAATCTAATGTGACGATGTACCATCAAATAACAAAAATATAATATGGTAAGCCGGTATCATAAAGTCCAAAGTTTAACCAGAGTGAAGAGCTGCATATTAACTTCGCTGGAGGACATGGGGAAGGATGAGGAACGATGGCACTGAAAGGCTAGCATTTATTTTGGACAACAGAAACAGCATGTGCAAATGCAAAGTGGTATGAAAGATCATTGTGTTCTGGAGTGGCCTTGGTGAGTGACAGTGTCAGAAGAAGGAGTTGGTGAAAGCAGAGGCCAGGCTATAAGGGGCCTTGTATATTACACTAAAGAGTTTGGAACAAAGAGCACCAAAGAGTGTGGGGTTGGGGCCAGCCGGTGGCGTAGCAGTTAATTTCTCCGGCTCTGCTTTGGAGGCCCAGGATTCGCAGGTTCGGATACCGGCACAGACCTATGCACCGCTTATCAGGCCACGTTGTGGCGGCGTCCCATATAAGGTAGATGAGGATGGGCACGGATGTCAGCCCAGGGCCAATCTTCCTCAGCAAAAAGAGGATTGGCATCGGATGTTAGCTCAGGGCTAATCTTCCACACACACACACACACACACACAAAAAGAGTATGGGGTTTACATAATTCTACTTGCATTTTGAGAAGATAAGTGTAAGAACGGACGGACAAGGGCAGAGATAATGAAAGCAGGGATACCAGGTAGGAGGCTGTTATAACATTTAACATAGAGATAAAAAAGACACCAATTAAAAATTTGCAGTTTATTTCTCTTTTAGGTGTATGATAAGCCATATGTGGTCCCAGGGCCATGGTTAGTACCATCTAAAGCAGCACTGTCCAACAAATAGAATGTGAGTCATGTAAGTAATTTTAAATTTTACACGAGCCACATTAAAACAAGTAAAACAAACACGTGAAATTAACTTTAATATTTTATTTAACCCAATATATTACCATTTCAACATGAAATCAATATAAAAATATTAATGAAATATTTTACATTCTTTTTTTTATACTGTCTTCAAAATCTGGTATGGATTTTCTATCTAAAAGTTTTTCAATTTGGAGTCTAAATTTGCCTTGGAACTACTTGATCTAGATTTAGATTTCATAAAATTTACAATTGAAAAGGTAGACCCATATATCCAAGTTGTTTCAAACAGACTTAAATGTTGCCCAAAATTTGAATCAAATACCAGTTTTTAAGTTTCAATCAATTCAAATGAAATTTAAAAATTCAGTCTCTCAGTCACACTAGCCATATTTCAAGTGCTCAGTAGCCGCATATGGCTAGTGGCTACCATTTTGGACAGTGCAGATTAAAGCACTAATTCTGAACCAAGGCAGAATGACTTATCAAACACTCCTGCTTGGCTTATAATAGCTGTTCACAAGATATGTTTATTATCAGAAAGCATAGGATTTAAAAAGTGGAGAATCACTAACTCTAAACCAACTGCAGATAAAATATAGTATATAGGAGCAGAAGTTCTTTTTGAGGCCAGAAGGAATAAATGCTCAGCACATTACTGGTTTTGGCCAAGTGATTTAAAAGAACATTATTCTTTACAGCAATGCTTTGTTCAGCTAATACAGAAGATGTAAACAGTGACTGGAAAGAATCATTTTTTGTTATTAATGTACCTACAAAAGAGTAAAACACAAAAAACAAGTCCCATTATAGAACTTTAAGTCACAAAATAACAGATCAGGAAACACACACTGTGCCTTGAATAATAGTGCAAGAAATTGATAACTTGCCCTGGGACAAGGGGAAATGGGCTCCCCTGTCCCCTATTGTCAGCTGCCCTGCACTGCAGAGCTCCAATTCTGGATTGACTGCATTCACAGTGATGACGGATTGCCAGAGGCTTTCCACAGCACTGAGAATTTCACTATGCAGTGAATACCTTTTACTTCCTAATGCTTATTTGTGAGCAGACTAACATCTGTGTGAACAGGAAAGGCCAGAAGCCTGGCTCTATGTGAGTTGGTTTTCCCTACTATGAAATGAAGAAAATATTTACCCCACCCGCCTATACTAGCCATGGCACTAGTGAAGGAGTGTGTAGAGAGGACTCCTGTGATAGTTAAAGGTGAGAAAGAGAATCAATAAAGCCAGTGTGAAATAGAGCAAATGATTAAATTGGTGTGGCTGGTAATTCAACAAGTAAAGTAATGCAAGTGTAAGAGACAGTAGGGAGTGGTGGGGACTGGGATAAACTGGAGGCTAATGACAGCTGCGAAAAGGGCAGCTCCTCAGATCTGCCCACTGACTACTCAGAAGGAAGAGATTTGGAATTTTATGTAAAATTTGATTTTTAAAAATCAGCAAACATTCTGTGGACTAAACAAATCAAGTTGCAGACCTCTAGTTTGCAACCTGTGAACATAAAGTTACAGAAGCTAAAAATAAAGAGCAACACCAGAAACAGTTGAAGCAAGAGCTAAACTAAAGTTCAAGCGAAAGCTCAGTGAAGGACAGTTATTTTGAAGAAAGGATAATACAAACTAGATCACGGAAAAAGAGAATAAAATCCCTGGTGGGATCAGATGCAATCTAGGTCAGTTTACACTCATATCAGGAATAAGACAGATTCAATAGAATATGCCCCCATAACAATTAAGTAAAGTCCCCTATTTAAACCTCTATTTGGATTAGATCTCCTAAAACACACTCCCACTACGCAACACCTGAAATGATGGGTACAACTTTTAAAAGCACCGTTTAAACTCGTAGCTGAGCTAGCAAGAAAGTAAGGTAAATTCTTAGAAGCAAAAATGAAGTGAAAGCTTGAGGAAGGGGGGCCACTGAGATTGGAGCTGTCAGTGATCTAGAGGCTTTAGCAGCTGTTCAGGGGACAAGCCAAGGCCCAGGATCCTGGGGCAGTCTATCAGTTGTCCCCCCAGTAAACATTCTCCCCCTCTTCTTCACCAATAGGACTTTTAATTGAGACCATGACCACCTACTAAAAGACATTTCCCAGCCTTGCTTGCAGCTACGTGACTAGGTTCTGGCCAATGTGATGTGACAAAGGTGACATATGCAACTTCTGGATCATACTCTTAACAGGAAAAGAGGTGTTCTCTTCACTCTCTCCTTCCCATGAGCTGGAATGCAAATATATTCCATCATGCAGACAAGGACATTACTCTCGGAATGACAGAACTACGCCCAGAGGAATCTGGGCCTCTGAGCTCACTGAGCAGCCACATCAACCCTGGACTGCTACTTGGACCATCATGTGAAGGAGAAAAAAACTATCTTGTTTAAGCCACTATATTATGAGGTTACTTAATAAAGCAGCTTTGCCTGTATACTAAGCAACATAAACCATGCAAGGTAAGGAAATCAGAGAACCCTCTATAGAACCCTCTACAGAATGGGATACCAAAGGTCTACAGGGGGAGTCAGCAAACTTTTTCTCTAATGCACCGGAAGATAGTGATTACTTTAGGCTTTACAGGCCATATGGTCTCTGTCCCAACTAAACTCTGCTGTTCTAGAGCAGAAGCAGTCATAGACAGTAAGTAAATAAATGAGCATGGCTGCATACCAATAAAACTTTATTTACAAAAACAGGAAGTGGGTTGGATTTGGCCCACAGGCTATAGTTTGCCAACCCCTTGTCAACACTATTACCAAAAACAAATAAATAAATAAGTGTCTGACAAAGAAAACTTGCCTGTTGTAGCCTTGGCTCTCTGAAGTGAAAGAGAATTCTCCTCTGAGAATTCATTCCTTAGAGCTGACTCTCGGAAAGGACTATGGTTTCAATTCACACTATATATGTGAGCCAAAAAATTCTCAGAGTGAGATGTTATTTTAAAGTGGACCTGGGTTGGTAGTGTTTTTCAGGTGCCTGACAGAAGCAAATGCAAATCCCTCTCTGGAGGAACACATCTTCAGCCTCAAAGAATTCCCAAAGATAAATTCCTATCAAAGATGAGCTCACAAATAAAAATTACAAAACACGCAAGGAGAAAAACAAGTCACGTGGAACAAAAGTCAGCAGAAAAAACAAATAACAAAAGCAGACCCTATTGGCTTTAGATACTGGACTTATCAATGACAAATATAAATATGTTGAATAATGCTTAAAGAAAAGAAAGTATAAGTAAGGAAAAAGAAATTATCAAAAAATGACTAGGCAACTTTTTAAAGGACCAATTAGAACTTTTGGGAAAGAAAAAGAAAATTGAATTTTAAAATTAAATGAATTTCCAATAAAATTACCATAAAAGGATTAAAAATGTTAAAAGATGGCCTGAAACCAGAAAGACAGTGAGAACAGGAAAAGAGGTAATAGCAAAGAAATTTTAGAAATTAGAATGGAAAAGTAACTGACTTAGTAAATCAAGACAGCTAAATTTTAAGCTTATAGGAGGGAAAACTGAGAAGGAAGCTATTTGTCTTTCTGTAAGTAGGGGTGAAGCGGGGACTGGAAAGAGAACTGACGAAAAGTTTAAAGAGGTGAAAATGGTCACTTTGAAATGGAGAGAAAAGGGAGACTGCTGCTTTTGTAGCAAACCTTATAGAAACATTTGATTCTTTAAACTGTTGTGTAATTTTGATAAAAAATAAGAATTAAAAAATGAAAACAAATTCTGCTATTTTTAAGAGTAATAAATTCACTGGACTAATAAGTCAATTAGAGGGGCAAAATATTGATATACAAAAATATATAAAATATATCTTCAGTTATTTATATAATATCAAAAAAGGGATGACTTTCAATGATATATTTTCAATCTTTATACATAAACGTGATTTTAATTATACCTGTATAGACAAACACATACACGCACAAATACACAACACCCAATTACAGTTTTAGAAAAAAATATACAACTAAGACCGCTTAGGCTCAGCACTATATGAGGAGTCTAAAAGTGGTAGTTTTTAGAAACTTCTCAATAGATTATTTCAAAAGATAAGATAAAGTCATTACATCTAACAAGGGCTCAGTTTAGAAGGTCCAGTTAAAAGATAGTTTATTTCAGTTTTCAAAGTGGCACCTATAGATACATAGTTCACCAAGAAAAATGAGACTAGAACTTGTCACTCGTTTATCTGAGAGTTGGTGTCCTTGAATCAAGTCTTCACGTCTATCTAAGAGAAAATTTTTGAAAAAGAAATAAAAAAAAAATCATTGGCCACTTTGCTTCTGCCTTCTCAGTATATAACAACATAGAAGGCGTTGACATTAAATTTGGAATGACACTGAGCTGAAAGTGCTATCTATTTGATAATCTATTTCAAAAGATTTCACTGGAAGGACACCTGGGGTATCGGAGTTGGAGTCTTATCATCACTTAGTATTTGCATAACTTTGGGCAAATTACTCAGCTTCTTCCCTCATCCATAAAAGAGGAATGATCTTATCACTTACCTTAATGTTACTGCAATGCTCAAAAACTTTGACTGTCAAAGCACCGTGTAAAGCGGTGTGCGTGAAGTCTCCTCAGTTCCACCACTCTCTCATCACAATCTCACCCTACCCACTGAGCTGAATCTTTTAAAGACATTTCATACAGTTATGAAGTTTTAATGACATAATAAATATGAAATATTTTATAAGCTGTAAAACTTAAAATGTCTTATTCTCTTTTTTCCTCCCATTGAGTTCTCACTCATTCCCAGAAGTCATTAAAAAAAGACTAATAAATTTTAGCAACATAAAATATTAAAATTTCAGGCCAGCCCAGTGGTGTAGTGGTTAAATTCATGTGCTCTGCTTTGGTGGCCCAGGGTTTGCGGGTTCAGATCCCGGGCATGGACCTACACACTGCTCACCAAGCCATGCTGTGGTGGCGTCCCACATACAAAAATACTGGCACAGATGTCAGCTCAGGGCCAATCTTCCTCAGCAAAAAGAAGATGATTGGCAACAGGTGTTAGCTCAGGGCCAATCTTCCTCACCAAAATAAAATAAAATAAAATTTTTATATAACAAAAACAAAAAAAACCCATAAACAGAGTGAAAAGATTAACTGTGAAACATTTGTAATACATAAGACAATTTAAGCATTAAGAATGTTTAAAAGCAACATGAAATAGGGATGATGGCATAATTTTCATTAAAAACAGTCACATGGATCCAAGACTAAAGATTCAAAACTGTTAATTTTCCCAAACATCTCTATAGATAGAAAGTGATTACATCTAAAGAACTCTTACAAATAATTTAGAAAAAGATGACCAATACCCACATGAAAATGTTCAAACTTCCTCATAATTAAAGAAATGCCAATAAACTGGGTACTATTTTCACCTATCCTACTAGAAGAATTATTTCTAATAGCAAAAAAAATAGAAACAATCTAAACATTCACCAAAAGGAACTAGTTAAACAGAATGTGGACATATATGCTATGCAGCTATTTTAAAAAATGAAGAAAAACAATATGAATCAAGACGAAAAGAAATTTAGGAACTTCCTCAGCAGAATGGGGTATTAGTTGCTTTTTATTTTATCCTTTATGTTGTGCAAATTTAGGATTGTTTTTAAGTAAATATGTGGTTCTTCAAACTCAAATTGTAAATACTTCATAAAAAATAAATCTCATTCGGGGACTGCCCCACAGCATAGTGGTTAAATTCAGCGCTCTCCACTTCAGCGGCCTGGGTGCGTGGATTCAGATCCCAAGTGTGAACCTACACCACTGGTCAGCCATGCTGTGGCGGTGACCCACATATAAAATAGAGGAAGATTGGCACAGATGTTAGCTCAGCGCGTATCTTCCTCAGCAAAAGAAAATAAATAAATCATATTCATACTCATTCCTCAAAGACACATATTACAATAACTTTTTGATTCCAAGCTGAATTAATCTCTCTTCTGTGCTCTCAATAATTTTCTTTCTATCTTTAGCCTATCACTTAATAAGAAAGCCCACCTTATATTTATTTGCATCTATTAAGAGTTAAAGCCTAGATTCTAGAAAGACTGCCTGGGTCTGCATTTTGGCCCATCCACTTACTAGTTGAATGACCATTAAAAGTTATTTAACTTCTCTTTGCCTGTTTTCTCATCTGTGAAAAAGGAATAATAGTATCCACTTCATAGGAATGAGGATTAAATGAGTCAGTATATGGGAAGCCCTGAAGAGTAGGCCCGGGCCTCTACTTACCACTCAATAAATGTTAGCTAACGTTATTGAGCACAGATGATATCCTACCCATATTTACATTCTCCTAAGCTCCCAGCAGTGACTTGCACTCAGTAAATACTAATAAATGTTTACTGAATTAAACTGATTTGCTACAAGGGGATTCAAAGAGGACTAAGGATGAAAAAACAAGTTCTTTGCAAGTTCCATCCACTGCCCACTCCTCAGCACTGCAACCTTTGTGAGCCTGACAGATTTTTTGTTTTTATTGACAGATTAGGTAGAAAAGAAAAAGTGCATTAGAATAAATGAGTCGGAAAAGGCAAAAAGCATTCTGGGTCATGACCAGGTTTTCCAGTAATCCCTACTCTTTCCTCTATCTGCCGCTCTCTTATCATCCGAAGCTTCTTACCTGTTTCCTTGGTTTCCTTAGGCCAACTGAGATTCATCTCTGCAAGGCAAGAAAGGATCTAGTCTCACTTCGTCAGGGCATATGGTACTCTTTGGGGTTACAGGAGAGTCAGGCAAGCCTTCATGGAAAGGCTACCTTGTTAAATTTCTTACAGTTCCTAAGATTCAAAGGGCCAAAACTGCTCCCCTTACCCATTCCAAGGTGGCAGACCACCCCCTCATGCTGGGATGACTGACCTTTCTCCAGGAACCTCTTCATAGAGAAACAGTGGGGAAAGGTCAGAGATGGCCACACAAGCCTGGTCTTGGCTTCTTCCTAACATTGTTTACACCCTAGATAGGATGATTCTCCCTCAAGCCCCATGGCCCTCTGTCCTTACTTTACTTTGCCCTAGAGAGTCTACTGTATACTTGCAATCTCCCCATATAAAGTATGTAGTCACATTACCTTCAGTGCCTTTGTCAGGTGGCATGGAAATCAGTGTGCTATTCCTGTATCACAGAAAACCCCAGCTCTGTGACTTAATAGCCATGTGACCTCAACTAACTTGCTTGACCTGAGCCTCAGTTCCTTCATCTACAAATTGCAGATTTCTTCTTTATAGGGTAACATTTAGATTAAGTAAGGTCAAGTATATGAAGCTTTGAGTGTGGTACCCAGAACAGACTACACACTCAGTAAATTGGAGATATGTTGATAGGCAAAGATGACTTTGTGAATGAGGCTTAAATTAGGCCCTCCAGCTCAGATTTTCCAGGACACTGGCCCCAAGTTATCCAGTCCCAGGTTGTGTGCCCCAAGTAATAACCTTTGGTGTGTGCTCCAGAAAGTACAGTGAGCCAGGCTTACTCACAGTGAGACTGGGGCCAGCCATGGAGGGAGGGGATGCCGAAGCAAAATACCTGTGATAGACCATTGAAACCCAAACATTTCACACAAAAGAGTCCCACTACAATACTTCTAAAGGCACTATTCAAATTCCCCTGTTGAAAAAAACACTAGTGAGATGAGCAGGACGTTAACTTACTGTATTATCACAAAAGAACAGTTAATCTGCTTTTGTAATAATGCGAATGACCTTGTACCAACTACAGGATACAAATCCACACTCAGAAGTAAAATCAAGATGCTGTTAGGAAAAGGGCCAGCCCCGTGGCTTAGCCGTTAAATGCGCGCGCTCCGCTACTGGCGGCCTGGGTTCGGATCCCGGGCGCGCACCGAGGCACTGCTTCTCCGGTCATGCTGAGGCCACATCACACATACAGCAACTAGAAGGATGTGCAGCTATGACATACAACTATCTACTGGGGCTTTGGGGGAAAAAAAGGAGGAGGATTGGCAATAGATGTTAGCTCAGAGCCGGTCTTCCTCAGAAAAAGAGGAGGATTAGCATCGATGTTAGCTGAGGGCTGATCTTCCTCACACACACAAAAAAAAGATGCTGTTAGGAAAAATAATCAACCAAGAATCTAATAAACACTGTAAAACCTTGCTGAAAGAATGAAAGACCTACTAAATGCATACACCATGCTGTACATATTAAGATGTCAATTCTCCCCAGATCATAATATATTTTATTTGTATAAACCCAATAAAAATCCCAATAGGATTTAAGAAAAATCAAAATTGACAAAATAGGTACTAAAGTTCATCTTAAA
Source organism: Diceros bicornis minor (assembly GCF_020826845.1). Taxonomy (NCBI): domain Eukaryota; kingdom Metazoa; phylum Chordata; class Mammalia; order Perissodactyla; family Rhinocerotidae; genus Diceros; species Diceros bicornis. The sequence continues at coordinate 8,839,054 of NC_080748.1, read as the reverse complement.
GAGTAAGTGTCCTAGAATAGCCACCCTACACAAAAACAAAACAAAACAAAGAATAAGATAAGGTGGCTTCCCTATCAGGTACAAAAATAAAGCATCCAGCTACAGCGATGGAAGCAGTGAGGTACTGGTCCAGAAACAGTGAATGCTTACAAAGTGTCAGGGGTTCATGCCACCCCAGTACTTTAAAGTCGACTGTATTCCTAATACAACCACCCCTCTTTATTATCTACACTTTTCAGATGATGAAGCTGAGGTCTAGAAAAGTTAAGTAACTTGCCCAAGATCATACAGGTTCAAGGCAAGGGTCTGAACCCAGCTGACTCCAGGAGTCCAATCTATCTACAAGAAACATATTAATATTCATTATCTACAGAGAGTTTTTTAAGAAAAAACTCCTAAATAACCTGGTATAAAAATGCACAAAGGATATCAACATGCAACTACATTAATATGCAAATAGATAATACATATATTAAAAAGTTCAACCACACAAGTACTTATTATTAAGAGTGATAATACCTCGAGTTGTAGAGGATGCTAGGAAATGGGTACTTATCCAGTGTTGAAGTGTATATTTATACAGCATTTTGGGAAGGCAATGTGACATTAAAACATACCATTTGTACACCTTTTGAGCAATTCCTCTTCTAGAATCAATCCCAAAGAAACATAAATGCAAAGAGCCACGTAGGATATTGACTGCAGCTTTTTCCGGAAATACTGGAAAGAATCTAACTGCCCATCAACAGACAATAGTTGGAACAAACCATCATACATTCATGCTATGGGATAGTATGTAAAAAAGTAAATCTACATGGATTGACACGGAAAGATGTCGATGATATATCATTAAAGAGGGGAAAAAGCAAGTCACAGAATACACAGATCTTTAACCCATTTGTTAAAAAAAAAAGAAAGATCTAAGAGAGAATGATAAAATGTGAGAAAATAAAAGAGAAAAGAAAGGAGAATGAACATTTGTAAACATATGTTGAAAAAGGCATTTTTTAAAAGTGTCCAAAAGGATATCTACCAAATCATTAAGAGTGGATACTCTGGGGAAGAAAATGGGATTAGGGCCTGGGAGCTGAAGGGGACTTTTACTCAGTATTCTTCTATAGTATAAGCCTACAAAGAACTTACCATTTGTCTTCAGTCTTTTGTTTTTTAAAAAAGCAAAATTTATAAACCAGTGAAAACACTAAAAACCAACCAAAGAGAATAAAAGAGCAATAATAAGAAAATTACATATTAAGAACAACTACTTACACCTATAAAGATTCAAAGCAACTGACACAATAACCTTTATTGTTTACATAATGATAGGCTCTGGACAAAGTGAAGACAATGGAGACAATGACCACACATTTAAACTCCTATCACAAATTGATCTGTTACAAATTTCCAGTGATTCAACATATTAAAATGTAAAATATACAAAGAAAAAAAAACCAAGAAATATAAATATTCAGATTTTTGCAGCACAATGCAATGTCCTTTTAATAAAAAGTTTGTTGTAACTGTGTATTTAATTCTGACAGTAATTCAAAACACAAAATCACACCTTTTCCTACCCTTCCCCAAAATCTGGATCTGGGGATTAGAGTATTAGAGAAGTATGCAAAAATAAAAACAACTTTAGTGCTCAAAAACAAAGCATTTTCCTTATTTTAATGCATCAAGGTGCAAAAATTTCAATTCCGAAAAGCCAATCATTGCTATATGCGGATAAATAAAACAGATCTGACAACACTTTTATAATCCAGCCCAACGAACATTATACTAAAAATATATATGTATATATGTGTGTATATATATATATGTAATACCTATTTTAGAAAAAAAGGTGCCTTGGTGAAAATGATTCTGAAAATATTCACTTGATGCACATTATGTACAAAACCTTCTATAAAAAAATTAAACTATTTTCAATGAAATTCCATGTTCACATCCCATCTGAAAACTACTTGAAAGATAAACAGGTCTACCTAATGGTTTCTGTCTGAAATCGTGGCTAAGGCAGTTCTCTCTCCCAGGGCTCCTTTTTCACCCACTCCACGTCACTAATACTAACAGAGACAAAAAGTACACAGATGTAACCTGACATGCCTATGTGTTATTACCTGGAGCTCTGTTCACTGTTAAAACGGGATCGTTTATAGTTGCTACAAAGAATACTTTTTTCTTAAAATATATTGTTTCTCTATTCCAAATTAAGCACGCACTTAAGACGTTAAGAGGCTGATAAGCCACTCCATTTGGTGTCAATATCAATAGCCCTATAAGAAAGAACTCTGTATTGGAATAGCTAGAAAAGTGTCCACTAAAGTAATAGTGCATCCTTCACCTGCATAGAATCAGTTTGGCTTAATAGCTCTTTGCCCCTAGAATGCCAGTCTGGAGTCAAATATGCTCTTGAAGGTTCATCTTAGATATGAAAAAACATGTCATATAGGCAATATGAGGATATACAGGATAGTTAAAATTGTTAAAATCTGTTCGACGAGTCTTACAGCATTCCTCATTTGGAGTAGCTGCTAAAGGTTAAGGTGGAAACAAAAATGGAAAGACTGGGAGCAATGAAGTTAAGTCGGTCAAATATTTATGCCAGTAACCGTTTCACTAGGTCTTGAAGCAAATAGGTGCAATAATCTGGTACCTCTAGGTAATCATTCTACAAGCACTGAGGATTTGAAGCTTAAAGGGTGAAAAATGGAATATACCTTAGAAAAGGGGAACAGTCTGAGGCAAAAGTTGTAGGTCTGTAAATATATATTTCATATGCACACACAATTGTGTGTATTATTCTGTATATATTTACATACATATTCACAAGATGCCCTGCAGTGTAGTTCAAAAGGCCTTTATCAAGGAACAAACTAATTCCAGTATAGGCCCTAGAGTTCATACCATTTGTATAAGAACAAATGTGCATATATTCACATAATGGAAACCTTATCAACAAAAACATTGCTATTAACACTAAGTTAAATAGTAGGTTTTACCAATCAGTGATGTAATCAGAACATTTCTTAAACCGAGAATCAAAATAACAAAAAATACACAACTGGGTTTCAAATTCACAAGAAAAAAGATGTTTAGCATGGCAAACAAGAACAAAGTCCAAATGCCAGAGTAGGGAAAAATATCAAAACTTTATAAATCTCCTGGGATGCAATTTAATTACTGCATCAATTTTAGAAAAATAGGCTCACAGAATGAACGATGCTGCTATATATTCTCTCAACACATAAACTCATATGTTTATCTTTTTCCTCTTTTGTTTCCAGCTGGAGGTTTCTTCAACTGAAGGAGTTGTCCTCCTGTTCCAAAACCTGCAGAGGCAGGATTGGACACCCCAAATGTCAAACCAGCTGATGCCGTGATGCCAGGATTGCTGAAGTTAAACCCAGATGTACTTGAGCTGCCAAAGCCTTATGTTTAGGGAAGAAAATATTTATATCAGAAGTTAAATCACAAAAACAAATATAAAAAATGGGAATGAGAGGTAAATTTCTAGCTGAAAGAACATGCAATCTATAAAAACAGCAAATATCTTAGGGCCCTAAATTTCTAACACGGAATTTTACAGGAAAATAATTTAGCTAACAACTCAGTGACACCTTTAAAGACAGAAGTTTAGTGATCCAGGCCAAAGAGACATCTTAGCACAAATCACCGAATCCATAGAAAATGTCAAGTTGCCAGACCTTTTCCTGTTCATTAAATGTGCCAAGTTGCCTTCCTCCTCAGCCCCTCGAGAAACATTTTATCAACATGTAGAAGAGCGACTTTCACAACCTTTGGACTCACCTTGCAATTCTAAGTCCTCCAAGAAAGCCTCAACCCACAATTTCCAGGACATTGAACACACCAAAGAGCAGTACCTATTGTTTTGATTTTATAAGAGCTCTTGCATAATTAAGATCAAGTACTATTACTGCCTACTTAAACTAATATTAGCATATTTAGATTATAATCTTGACACCACTGAATTCTGTTATCTCACTCTGTTGGACCTGCTGATTTTAAATATTACTTGATATTAAATGGAATTTCCTTCAAATTCTCTAAATTTAAACACAATTTAATCTGTATTCATCATTATTTTAGACATGATATTTACCCCTAAGCATTGCACATTAAAACAAGCCATTATTTGCAAATATAGAGAAAATGCAAAAGTAGATGGAATTTGGAATTTTCTACTAGAAGAGTCAAAAGATTACACTTATTTCAAAAATGAACAAAGAACCCAATTAATCATCACTTCTAAGACTGGTATTCTTAAAACCAGAGGGACTTATAACTAAAGAACATCTCTTTGGAAGAGAAATCATTCTTCTGAATAAATAATGACAAAAACTGGGCTAAAACTTTCACAACGATGGGTTCATTTTTGTAATAATGAAGAAAACTGTCTAACCATGAAACTAGTCTTTGGGTCCAAAAAAATCTCTACATAGTTAAGAGACGATATAATTATTTATTGCGTCAGACTAGTAAGTGTTGCTTGAAGTATTTTACACACCTGACCTTTAGATTCTAAGAGAGAAAGCTGTGTGGTGAGTTAGGCTTGCATGCTTCCATCCAGGTGTAGAAACTGAATCAGGGATCTTCTATAGTTACTGGAAATAGCAATATTTATATTTTTAAATAATTTGCACCTTTAAATTTGCCTGAAATTCAGGCTGAAACACACAAACCTGCACTAAGACTTCCTGAGGGTTTATTTGTTGTTCCAAATCCAAATGTGGAGGCCCCTGTGGTGCTGCATCCAAAACCAGAGCTAGTTCCAAATCCTAGTAGAGGATAATAGAGAAATATACAACGGTACGTAAAACACAGGTTACAGGATACCGACAAGTCAAACCCAACATTATCAAAGGTCTAATAAATAGTCTTGAAAAACATGGCCTTATTAAGGAAATCTGCTACTGACTGCTTTGCATACGACTTTCAGAAGAAATAGACTAATTCTGAAATAAAACATTTATATCTAGATAGACTAAGTTTATGACCCATCAGTAATTTTTAAAGAACAGTGTCATAAAAAAACAAGATCATATTAGTGTTATCGCTCCCAAATGGACTAGGAATTTTACTGACCATTCAAGTATGATTTTAGTCAAACATATATAAACATATCTACTTAGGGATACCTCATTTTGCAAAAAAAAAAAAAAGGCTGACTAAATTCATAAATAAGCATGACATGCACAACAATTTAAACATGAACTACCACAAGGTAATTTTACTGTGCTTTCTACCAAAACATTTTCACTTAAGAACCTTTACCATTGAAAAATTGCATAACTACCTAATAGTCGATCACTTAAAATCTACTCAGTAACAGTATGCTCCTGCCACAGTACCAGCCAATGCAACAGTGAGAAATTGGGAGTGGGAGCATCATGGTTTTTCTCTTAATAATACTACAGTCACAACTTAAATAAAGAAATACTTTTCATCAAATATAGTTCAAGAGGAGATTCTGCTAAGTACTTGAAGATTTGTTCCCACTCTTGTAAAAGTCAAGTGCTCTAAAAATAAAATTCAAATTCTACTGCTTTGCAACAGCTTATCTAAAATTAAGTTTGATAGTATTACTGCCTGTAACTCTAAGAAATATGATAAGAAATTAGATTACAGATCACAGGAATTACGCTGTCTGCCATAATTCTAGTAATTCCTAATAGAGTCTACTATATTAAGTGACTGTGATAGCTTATAGGCTTCCCCTCTTATGATGATATATATTAGTGGAAATAAGGAAACCTTATTCATTATATGATAATGCACTTGTCAAAATATAATCAACTTTCAATTATCCATACCAGAGAATTGTGAATGCATTTGTATTTAGCATGATGCTTCTGCATAAGACTTACCTTCGAGTTAACTTATGAAACTATTAAAATAAACTTAATTGCTTATGTATACAAGTATGCATAAAGGCAAATATGCCAAAAGTGCTTAGAAATGGCCAGAAATTGAGCTGTTCAATTTATAACAAAATTATTTCCCCATTTAAAGTGTTCATTTTCAGAAAAAGATAATGATTAGGAGAATCTATGTCCAGAAGTAGTTTGGACTTCAAATTGATGTTAAGATCACTAATTTTCTAAAAGTTAATTAAATTTATTAAAACCCAGTAATTTTAAAGTTCATATTTTAGTGTATGCTTTGAAAATATGAACATCTCTATCACTTAATCGTAATACTTTTTAATACTTACTATTCACAGAAGATGACATGATTTTTTAAGTTCTGAATCTAACACTAGAAAGCACTGATTATGTTTGGAGAATCGTTTTTTGCCAGATGGAACCTTAACTTCCAAAATAGCAGATCCTATTAGAGAATTTTTACAGGCTACTATCAATTCAAATGTATAATAGTCCAATGCAATATTAGAAAAGTTAAAGTGTACCTCCAAGGTTTGAAGAACCTAAGCCACTTGACTGCAAGCCAGTGCCAATACCTGAGCCGAATGGCGTTCCAAAACTAACTCCCAGAGATGGCTGTGGCCCTGGTATAAAAAAAAAATGGGGGGGGGGAAACAAATTTTCCTTACTCTTTCAAGATTAAGTTTCTTTATGAAAATTATTTTTAAAATGAACAGTGATTACTTTTAACAAATTCTATTTGCTAAAACTTAGTTTTCAGGATGTCTCCCCAGCCTAATTTCTCTCTCCCAATCAATTTACCTATCCAAAAACTCCTTTTTTTTAAATTAACTTGTTCATACTAGACAATTAAAAGAGGCTTACCACACTGAAAGATGAAAGTTTTACCTATTAAATAATTTGAAATCTTTAATGTATTGTAAATTATAGTTCTTTTAGTTTTACTTCTAGAATGATTTTAGATCTCCCCACTTGTTTTCTGATAAAACTGGTGTAATCAGTAAAGGATTTTACTTTCCTTTTTAAAACAAGCTCCTTACGTTAGAGTCAAGTCTCAATTGATCAAAAGAGATTGACGCTAACATGACAAAACTATCATGTTACTTCAGAAGACTAAGTACCCAAAAAACTAGGCATGGTTCCTTACATGAAATATAAACGATATATACAATAAGTGGATAAAAAACCAGACAATGTTTTATTTTATTAAATTTATTGTTCATTTTAAAGCAAATCAATTACACGGTAACATGACAATTCCAACTTGTTCACAAAAAGTGATAATTGAGTTCTATTGTTAAGCTCTGCTACATTACACCACTTATCACCTGATTAAATAAGATAGATAACGAACATTTACAAAGGCACCGCTGTGTACCTTGACAGATTCAATACATTCAAGATTTCAATTCAGAAGTTTCTTTCCAACATTTTGGAAAATATACTCAGATGCAGAACGATTAGTCATCCTTTTCCCATTTGTTACTTTAAAGATTTTGGCTGAGTTTGTTTGGCAAGAATAGCATCAAACTTACTAGCCTCTCTTTTTAACTACTTTTTTTTTAAACTAAGCAGAATACAAAAATCTAAAAATCTTTCATTTGATAAATAATTTATGAAAATTATTCAATAAATTTCATAGTACAATCTTCAGTCTTGTCTTTTTCAAGCACAGTGATCAGTGCATCTCAAAGTTGAGGGAACTACCAAAGTAACATACAGATTGAAATTTAAACTTTCCAAAGAAATCAAAGCCTTCAAGTTGTTCAATGAAAAATGAGGTTTGTATATTCAAAAGGTAGTGTAAAATTATAAAGCATTAAAAAAAAAAAAAACAACTAAGGAACTACATTTTGCTACACTGGGACAGAAACTGGACTTGTCAAATAACTTCTACCCAGAAAATAAAGAATAAGGACTAATAGCAGCCAGAGTTCTTATACTACCATTAAAAAATAAATTAAAAAAGGATTTAAATTTTTACATCCAGTTTGACATCAATTTGAGAATACCTGCCTAGCAGCTCTTTTGTAAAATGTTACTATAGGAAAAAGAAACCAAGCATATTACTTTCTTATTTCTAACAAAAATAATACACAGAAAATACACGTCCAGTTTCTTTAACATCGCGAGACTTAAGTGTCACATGTTAATAGGAGGCACTGCTGGTGGAAGACCCTAAAGAATAATGAACACCACAGCCCTCAGCCCTACAAGTCATAAGAGTTACTCAAATAACATGATTTTTGTTGTGTGTGGGTCTGTTTTTAAGAGCAACTCTAATCATCAATATTCAGGATATAGGTAATCAAGAACTCTTAACGATGACAAGACTTTCCATTGCACAACAGGTACATGATAGTTTGAGTTTTCTACCTTCACACAAATTCTGAAGGCAATATCATTTATAAAACTAGTAGGCAAATGTATAACATTTTTTAATAGTAAAAACTCATGATAAATATCTCCCATGCCAAAGTATTAGCATATATTACACTCTGGCCACCATATAAATTAGTTTCACTATTAGAAAGCAGAATCTAAATCCTTCAGGCAAAAGTTATGCAAACAATTCAAGAAGTCAGTTTCAAAATCTGAATAGTCATTCAATAAGAGGCTCTTAGTTCCATAAATAAAACCAAGTTAAGTAATATATCCCAATGACTGCCCAAAGTGAAATCTTCATGTAGAGTAACATTTTACAAAAGTTACTGTATAATATATTCACACACAACAAAATCAAGGTTAGCACTGTAATTCATATTTTCCAGAATAAATTCTACTTTCTTAAAAGTAAAACTGCATTCACAGGAAAAGGACTAAAGTGCTAAAAGTTTTTATAATTTTCAATGATCACTCAAAATACCTAATGTAATTGGTATGGTTGTTCCTAAGTCATATTTTAAAAATTATAGTTTTTCTTAAACAAAAAAATGCCTTTTCCCCAATTTGAAAAATTTAACTCTTACTGATTTAATGGGGAATGTTCCTTTGGTTATTAAATACAACAAAATCACAAAACCTCACGAAACTAAAATTAAATACTTAAAGTTTCCTATTTAACACTACACCTTAAATGTCTAGACCTACACTAAAAGCTAGAAAGTAGAAATTCCTAACAAAATGTCTCAGCTCTCCTTAAAAACAGCAGCTAAGTGACATGAGAAATCTTATTATGTAAACATCAAGAACTTTTTAAAGTGTCAAAACACAACAGCAAAACTTAATCCCAATACATTAGCTTACAACAACCTACCCTAAGTTAAAATTATACTGAAAAGCCTAACGTAAACGTCTTAAGCTTTTTAAGAGGCTTCAGAAGCACTGGTGGACAAGTGTACTCAAGATCTACCAACATGTAATTCATCCATGTATTGATGCTTATTTCATACATAAATAGCCTGCTGCTTTTTCATCAATTCTCTTCAGCCTTCAGAAGCAATAACCATAAATCACACAGGCCCAAGCTCTATTTTTTACATATTTTTTCATTAAAAAACACTGAAGAAGGATCAAGAAGTCACTTAAGTCCATACCTACACCTCCAAGAAAGACGACACAAAAACCACCTTCAGAAGGTAGCAGCCTAAGAAGCTATCTGCTTTTTTACATTAATGAAGTCAGGAATCCATATGCAAATAAAAGCAAAACCCCTCTGACAACTCAAATCTTGCACAGATCAACAGTGATGCATTAAAAACAGCTCACAAGCTTTATCCAGCTTCATCTAGATGGTCTTTAAAATTTGTTAGTGGCACTTAAAAAAAGATTTCATCAAAGTCACAGGACATAAGAAATAAGTTACTGGGTACAAAGCACAAGGCAATCAACAGGGACACTTCTAAATGGGCTGTAACTCATAAAATCAGTACATCTCTAACAGAGCTCATAAATCTTATAGTGGTGACATGACCAAAATAACTAACATTTTGAATGGGAGAGGCATAATGGAATGGACTAAGGAGCCTGGGAGACCTTTAGAGAAATAAAAGGAAAAAGAGAAGGCATAATGCAAAACTGTTATTACTACTGTTTAGCTTCTCAGTTCTAAAAATCCATACAACTCAAAATGAAAACACTCTTTAGATTGTTTAGGTTGATAAATTATAATTCCTGCCACCTGATTAGAAAGCCCTTATGTGGACTTCAAAACTGCAGGGAACACAGAAAGCAGTCAGTTTCCCCCAAGTCTGGCAAAAGTTCAGACAAAATTAAAGCATATGAGCAAAAGGCTCCTCGAGATGATTACTCTAAAATAAGCTAACATCCTCCACCACCACAGAGAACAAAGACCATATCTACATTGCTTAGTTTTGTATCCCTGGAGCCAAGCACCATAGTAGGCACTCATATGTATAGAATTAACATCTATCTTCATATGTCCACGAGTCCAATATGTATGAGTGAAAACCTACAAACCTCTCAAGACTGTCTACATAAGTTAAAAAAAAAAAAAAAAAACACTCACAGGTGGTTTTGCTTCAATTTTAGTTGTATACCACAGAATATAATTCACTTAGAGCATAATATTTTAGATAACTGACCTTTCTCAAGTTTTATTTACTAGAATGGAAATCCCTTATGTGTAAAGAACACTTAACCAAACCCATGCTTATCTGATCTATTTTAGGATTAATACTGGCTCTAAAAAGTAAATTGGTACTCTGGTTGGTTTGATTAGCTGGTTGAATAATCACAAGAATTGATGATCATAATTATGGAATTGATAGGAATCAAACCCATAATGAATGACTTTTTCCCTCCATAACTTGAGAATGCAATCATACACTCCAGCCAGCTAGAGAAGTACTATACAGTGCTTACGCGAGCCACTGTTCACATGGATCCAGTCATGAAATGTGGAGGATTTGGCATAAATCCATCATCAGCCGTTTACTGATGCAAAGTCAATTCTGTCATCTCCAAATGTGAAGAATAATTGTTTAAAGTGTCAATAGTGAAAACCAGAGAATGCCTCCCCAGTAGAGGCAACCTGAACGCAATCTGGATATGTATATTTTTTACTTTTTTTGTACTATAATTTATTACTGGACTATATAGAACTCTCTGAAAGACATATGCTGTAGAATAACTAATAAACATTACCCAAAAATTTATGAATGAGTAAAGAAAAAAATCAATACCCATTAAGACTGTACTTTTCTATGTCAAACTTCAATCCTGACAAAAAAGGGACTGCCGGAGTAAAAAGACAATCTCCAAAAGACACAGGACCAAACTAAATACTGCAGAACTAGACCACAAAAATGTTTCTCTTGTTAGAAGTGAAATTAAATCAAGGCCTAAAATTATCTGCTTTCCAGTACCTCACCAATTATTTCCATCATCTGCTCAACTTCTCAGTTCATACTTCTTAATGTGCAATCCAGAGCTTCTCAAAACATCTTTTTCCCGCTCTTGCTACTGTTCTGTTCATTTTGAAAAGGTAATTCTAGAACATACTTCCTCCAAATTTGGTTAAGAGGGCCTGTACTCTGTTTCCAGTCATTATACATACAAATAAACCTACTGATCTTCAACACACCTTCACTGAATAAAAACGCACTTCAGCCTGAATGTGGGTACTCTGTAATCACTATGTTATGAGGAAACGAGAATGCACCATCTATCATTATCATATATGAAAAATGCAACGTATGGCTGGATTATCTCTGACTTTAAAACAATGATACAATCACGATTTTAGAATCTGTTATTCTTAAATGTAATTCAGTAGTGAAACATCATGTTCTAAAGGGCATTTATAGCAATACAGCAAGTAACATCAAGTAAATTCACAATATTCAATATCTAATTGATGTATAATTATTGCTAAGACTACCCTGCATTTTTTATCAGGTATATGTTTATAATTGTGTCCATCACAATTTTTAGATTGTACTGGAACAGCTATTCATAGAAATTTCTTCAGTGCTAACACAAAAGGAAGACTTATAAAAATGCACATAAATGTTCTGCATTTTAACAGTAAGAAGCTATAACTTGAATGCATTCAGACCTGTAGCAGGCTGTTGCTGCTGTGTAAGTGTTGCAGCCATGGCAACGGCTGCTGCATTTGGCATGTTGCTGAATGGGGTGGGTCCAGTAGTAACTCTGGGTGCATTCTGCCACTTCTTGGCTTCTGCTCGCCTGGCTTCAAACACATCTACAGCATCTCCCAAGAACATTTTCCTATAGCCAAGGTACTGTTCTTTAAGCACCTAAAGGAATAAAAAAAACGAAAAGGTTAATCAAGTTCTGGGTTGACTTCAGTAATATGTGAATGGAAATCACTATGAAATAAGTTAGCAAAGACACTGCCAATATTATACAATACACCTAAGCTGCAAATGACAGTGCTGGTAACGCATGGTGTGGGGAGTGATGAGTTTGAGAGTTCTGGCAGTCTCTTGAATACTTTTTTCTCCATTCTTTTCTTTTTTGCTGAGGAAGAGTCACCCTGAGCTAACATCTGTTGCCAACCTTCCTCTTTTTGTATGTGAGCCGCCACCACAGCATGGCCACTGACAGGTGAGTGGTATAGGTCTGCCCCCAGAAACCACACTCAGGCCACAGAAGCAGAGAGCACTGAACTTAACCACTAGGCCACCAGGGCTGGCCCTATTTACTTCTCTATTCTTGTCACGTCTTTACAATAAACTGCCTAAAGTATTCCGGCTTCGTGAGGCCCTCTTTAAAATGAAGCTAAGTTTTTAGACAAGCAGAGTAATATGTAAAATTCCATTTTAAATATTCTAATTTTTCATCAAATTTTCCCCTCCAATGTCCAACCTTTTGATAACTTTTAGATTCAAACTTAAAAAAAAGTACCAAATATCTATGTGTTAAATACCTTTTTTAAAAGACCTGGGTAACTCATGTTGAGCTTGCATAAGCAAATGGAGTGGGGTGGAGGGGCAGGAGAGTGAGTTTATAATTTCAGAGTAAGAAAGAAAAATTACCAAGTTCATAAAGTGGGCTGATTTATCCAATGTAACATCTGCCTTGATTAAGGTGAAACAATTCTGTTTCACATTAGAATTATTAAACAATTTCATTAAAGATTTAACCTAATTTAGATCAGTTTTATACCACTTTCTGAAGAGACGTAGAATTTCCTACCCGTTCTTAGCAGAAATTAATAAACATTACGCTTTTTGGTTTTAACAGGTACAGCACTTAGAAATCTTACTGTTATTTATAGTATTTAAAAGCTACCATCTCCTTTTGCGTGGATGTCAGTATTTGATGTTCCAGTTTCAAACTTTCCTACCTCTATAATATACTGAGGTAGGCCTGCCAAGAACTGAAAATTGGGAAAAATGCAGTCAGAATTAGGGTATGTGATGTCAGAAAGACAAATCTTACTAGAACTGATCGCCCCCAAATCCATGCTCCCTTTTCTGTGCAATTACATGAACATACCCATACAATGTTTGTATTAACAGCCCATAAATTTTATTTCTACTTCAGATACTAGGAAATAATGACCTGCCTTGAAGACTTGAAAAAGACAGTTAAAAAAAAAAAGACACTGACATCAGCGTCTGATTTATATTATATATAAATCATTATATATGTAAATATAATTTACATTATAATATATATGTATATTATATATAATATACATAATAATATAATATACACTATATATATAAATATAATGTATATTATATATAAATCATTATATATGATTTATATAATTAATTGATAAAACATCCAATTTTGGTAATGTCACTGAGGCCTGGCTGGATCAGGTAGCTTAAGCCTGTTTCAACAGATTAACTCATGAAAAACAATACAAAAGAAACAAAAAAACACCTCTTATGAGAGCTCTATGAGAAGCGAACAAGTCTACAAATTACAGTTTGCTCACTAAATGCAGCTGAAAATAAATGACAACAGGGCAAATCTGATCATGGAACATCCTTTGGTGCCTGGGAATGTGTATAGAAAAAGAGTAGGTCAAAATTTCATGTCAAGTTAATAAAACATGATTTGGGGCTGTTTTGTGCAAAGCTCTGTCTCACTGTTTTATGGTCATGTTACTGAAAAAGGTAGTTTTCAAACCAGAGAGGAGAAACTGTCACTGAAAAAGCATGTATATTTATTTACAAATGACACATCTGGAATTTGCTTTAAAATACTCCAGAGAAAAAAAGCATCTCTGTGCAGAGAATTGACAAAACAAGATCAGCAGGATCTTGATAATGACTGAAGTTGGGTGGCAGGTACCTGGGCGTTCATTAGGATATAGAGTGTATATCTGAAAACTTTCATAATGAAAATTAAGGAAAATAACGATCTGCAAAACAGAATTCAAAGTGCCAACACAGAATCATCTTTAGCACTTTAAAAAACGAAAGTAATATTTACTATAGACATAAAAATTTCATGAAAATTTGATGAAAGTTCCTCCTTTAAAATGAAATTAATTTAAAGATTTGGTTTAGAATTTTAAATCTATTAAAGCAAAAGGTCTGAAGTGTGCTGTCATTTCAGAAATGGTATAATTTAAATGGTTAACTTTTTAAAAAATTATATTATCATGCATCAGATTAAAATAAAAATGAAAATATTGGTAATCTTGATTAAACTCTATTCTACATAGTTCATATTTGCTTAATTAGTTGGAAAAAGTGTACTTATATTTAACACTTCACTTAAAAAATTTTAAAAACTAACATTATTACACGAGGTTCAAAATATTCAGTGATACCCACTTCTGGATATTTATCCAAAGAGCTTGAAATCAACAATCCAAAGAGACTTGTGCACTCCTATGTTCACTGCAGCATTATTCACTATAGCCAAGAAGTGGAAGCACCCCAAGTATCCATCGACAGACGACTGGATAAAGATGTGCTGTATGTATACATATATACACACACACACACACACATATATATGTATACACACAATGGAATACTACTCAGCTATAAAAAAAGACAGAATTATTCCATTTGCAACAACATGGATGGACCTGGAGGGCAGTACGTTAAGTGAAATAAGCCAGACAGAGAAAGACAAACACTGTATGACCTCTCTCATATGTGGAATATAAACTAACACACGAACAGAGAGAACAGTCTGGTGGTTACCAGGGGGAAGGGAGTTGGGGGGTGGACACAAGGGGTGAAGGGTGCATTTATATGGTGACTAATAATAATGTACAACTGGAATCTCACAATGTTATAAACTATTATGACATCAATAAAAGAATATTCAGTGACAAATTATTTTATTTATATTATCTAACAAACACAGTTTCCTGTATTTAGAATGGACAAATGTTGTAAGCAAGTTTTTTAATGCAGTGGCTAATAAACATTTTAAACATATATAAAATCAAAGCAGTGCAAAATGATTTTGCTACTAAGAATGTTTATTTTCTGTACTGCTGTTTTTCGTGGTAAAAAGATGGAAACAACCTAAATGTCCAAAAGAGGATGTGTTAAACAAACTATGCACATATGTACAATGAAATCTTACATAACCACTAAAAATGATGTTGAAGAAATATGTGCATGAACAAAGAAAGTTGTTTACAATATACTGTTGAAAAAAGTTACAATAACAGATTGCATAAGACACTTAGATCTTTTTAAAAAGAATAAATGTTATCCATGGATGTGTCTGGGCATGATTATGGATTATTTTAGTTTTAGTCTTTTTCACTTATATGTAATTTTAACTATTTCTGTAATAAGCATGGATACTTTTGTCCTGCAAATGAACAAATACTTCACTTGGGTCAAGATATCCAGAGAGTTGAACTGGCAATGAAAACTTACCTTTACATTTTCATGAATAGACTGAAGTTGTGCAGCTAAAGCTACAAATGTTTGATATATTTTCTGCATAGCCATTGACAAATCTATAAAAGAAAATTATATTATCACACAAATATACATGTAACACAACGTTACACAAATATACATATAACACAATCAATGTTATTTTTCCATTACTTGAGTCCAATTTTTGGTGGCTAATGTATAGGAGGGAAAAAACTACTCCAGTATTTCCATGAATAAGAGGAGAGAGCAGTGAGCAGACTGAGAGAAGGGTGTCTCCATCACAACGTGTGGAAACGGAGGAGGCCCTAAGACTTCTGCCCTTGTTAGCATAGTCACAATCATAATAAAGCATTTCATACTTACAGGGAATGAAGAGCTAATCAAGGACTTCTGAGGAAATTTTCTTATGGCAGCTTAAGACAACTACTAGTAGTTATCTAGAATATCTACTATACAATAGCTTAACCTCTCTCTTATCAAAAAACTGTGCTATCAAAAAAAAATTACCACAGAAAACATGTTACCTTGAGGGGTTATATGCGAATTATTTGCTTGAGTGGCAAGATGGTTTTCTAGTTCTTCAATCTGCTGTCTGTACTGCTGAAGCTGTACCTCAAACTGCTGAACCAAGATTCTGAAGTAGCTATATAAAACATTTAAAAAGTCAGATCAAAGTTTTAAAAACATTATTTTCTTTATATACAAAATATCAAATAAATAAATATATGCCCCCATCGGGTAGGGCCTTTGAATTAGTCTGATGATGTAATGTATCTTTAAGTGGTACAGATATTATCGAAATAAAAACCCAAACTCGTAAGTTATCAAGGTATCAAAAACAGATGCGTATCCTTACTCCAATCATGAAAAACCCCAATTAAGGGATAATCTACAAAATAACTCAATACTCTTCAAAAGTATCAAGGTCATCAAACACAAGAAAAGACTGAATAACTGTTACAGATTGGAAGAGATTAAGGAGAAATAACAACTAAATGCAATGTGAATAGGATCCTAGAGTAGAAAAAATACATTAGTGGAAGAAAATAGGATCCCACAACAGAAAGGGCACATTAGTGGAAAAGTCAGTAAAATTCAAATAAGTTCAGTAGTTTGGTTAATAATATTGTGCTAATGTTAATCTTCTGTTCTTGACAATTATACTACGGTTACGTAATATGTTAACGTTAAGGGAAGTAGGGCAAGAGATAAAAGGAAATTCTTTGTACTAGCATTTTTGCAAGTTTTCTGTAAATCAAAAATAAGTTCAAAATAGAAAGTTAAAAAAAAGTGCAACTGTCAACCAGATTTTACAACCAGGTACTTATAGTTCTTATACTCTGAAACATTACTTATAATCTGAAAACGCTACAGTGTACTACAGGAATAGCATGTAATTACTACTACTATTCCAATAAATTTAACCAGAGAATGCTAGCAAGATAAAAGGGAACCTTGAATAGCATGCAAAGCAGGCTGAATGTTATTCTATAAGAAATGGAGAGAGAGTGTGACAGCTTTCCCCAGTGGAAACTGATACAATTCAACTCATTCAAAACTATGCTCTGATGGTAGCATGAAAAACAAGACAGAGGGGTAAAACACCAGAGGAAGTCCAGCGAGGAATGACATCTCATGCTAATCTGAATAAAATAACCGGAGTATCACTGTCATTGCTAATTTGCTGATTTTTGATTATTGTACTGTGGTTATGTAAGAGAATATTCTTATGTTTAAGAAATACACACTAAAGTACTTAAGCATA
Source organism: Diceros bicornis minor (assembly GCF_020826845.1). NCBI lineage: Eukaryota > Metazoa > Chordata > Mammalia > Perissodactyla > Rhinocerotidae > Diceros > Diceros bicornis. The sequence continues at coordinate 8,821,580 of NC_080748.1, read as the reverse complement.
AACGGCATCACATCTGCAAATAAACTATTCAGAGGAAAAAAACTATATATACATATAAAGAGCAAGAAACAAATTTAGTAAAAACGTTAACATTTAGGGAATCTGGATGAAAGATATATGGGAATTCTTTGTTTTAGTCTTGCAACTTTTCTGTAAATCTGAAATTATAGCGTAATAAAGAGTTAAAAGAAAAAAAAAGTGAGGGACCAGGAGTCAAACAGACCTCTCCCACTCACAAGCTCAGGACTGCACCTCTTCACGCCTCAGGCTCCTCATCTCTAAGACTGGCATAGTAACAGCTGTAGAGGTCGTGTGGGAAATGAGATAAAGCATGTGAAGTGCTAAGCACACTGCTTGGCGTATGGTAAGCATTTGATAAATATTAGCTATTATTATCTCTAGCAACTCAAAAGGATATTAAAAAAGAGACAAGACATACATCACATGTATGAAAACGAGACAGATATACAAGCTGGGTGATAAGATTACAGGTGGATTTTTTCATTTTAATTTTACTTGTCTATGTTTTCTAATTTTTCTTCTTGTGGATTTATTACCTATATAAATAAAAGCTATGCAAATAAGTAAAAGGGTTAAACTATATTTAGTATGCCCTGTTTACAGAAGGGACTATCATAAAATTATTTTTAAATTAAAAGCCATTATTGGCAAAAATGTAAGTTTCTACTACCTGCAAAATTTAATGAAAAGGAATAGACCCCATAAATAACATGTAATTTGCTGATTTTAGCATGTATAACCGCAGTTAAAAGCTCAGATCTTAGCCTTCACTTACCCTTTAATAAAGAAAAAATAGTAAACTACCCTCTTAGGGTTATTATGAGAATTAAATTTAAAAATCCATGTAAAGTGCTTATTAACCCAGGCTTGCTACATAGTAAACTAAAAATTCTTAGCCTGTATATTGTTTTTACTATTGTGCTTTCTTAAAGTGAGAAACATTTGTTTAAAAAAAATCCAGTAACTTACTCAGCAGGAGCTGTATTTTCATGTTGGAGTCCAGGCGGTGTTTTCTGGGTTCTTAAAGCTATTTCAGCATTCTTTAATTCCTAATATATCAGAGATTTAAAAAAAAGAAAGGTCAGTTAAAAATTAGGCTAAAAATACCAATACCTTTGGACTGAAACTTCAAACAATGCCATTCTTGGAGATTCATGCACATTATGGATAAAGCTACTTTATAACAAGTTGCTAAAACCTCTTTCCAGAGAAGACAAACTATACTTTTAACGAATTTTATGATAAATTTATAATGAGGTGCTGGTCTATGTTAAGAAACTATGGATTTCGGTAGGATTCATAGAGTTAATTCATCCACAGTGAAAGACTATGCTAATATTTAAAAATCTTTACTATACAAATATAGAAAACACTATTTTAAAAAAGCAAGGTAGTAGTAATAATAATGTTGAGGCTGCTGATGGCAGCAGCTAACATTCTGGGTACCTACTACGTACAATGCTTTACTCATATTATCATGGTTAATCCTCAGTAATAACCCTATGATGGAGGTACTGTTTCCCTTTTTACAGGTGGAGAAATGGAGTTACAGAGACATTAAGTAATCTGCCCAAGGCTGGAAGACCTGAGAACCGAAGTGAGGCAGCCCGATTCTTTTAAAGCTTATACACGTAACCTTTCTTATAGTGCCTTCTTCTAGCTAAAGGTTTTTCAAGACAGATATTCTGTTTTACCCCCTTACATTTCACATTCCTATCATTTCACCACTTTTTCAACCTCTATTTAAGTTTCTCTTATTAAAAAAAAGGCGTCATGGGCCGGCCCCGTGGCTTAGTGGTTAAGTGCGTGTGCTCAGCTGCTGGTGGGCCCGGGTTCGGATCCTGGGCACGCACCGACACACTGCTTTTCCGGCCATGCTAAGGCCGCGTCCCACATACTAGAAGGATGTGCAGCTATGACATACAACTATCTACTGGGGCTTAGGGGGAAAATAAATAAATAAATAAAATTAAAAAAAAAAAAAAAAAAGGCGTCTTACCTTAACTTTATATTCCCTGTAGCCACCTCTCGCCCTCATCTTACTGCCAAGCTGTTAAGTGTCTAACAGTCTCTAACTGGTCTTTCCACTTCCTTTTCGTTCTTCGACTTGGGCTTCCATCTGATGGACTCTAGTACAAACGCCCTGGAGAGGTCTGGACTATTCAAACTCTGACCCCTGCCTACTTCTCTAAGCATTGACTCTTGCCAGGCCCAGACTCATACTCAGTGCTCCTCTAATACTAAACTGCTTGTAGATCCTCAAACACGCCGATTTCACGCCTCCATGCCTTTGCATGTTATCCTTCCTTCCTATCAGCCTGGGGAACACCTATGTATGTTTCAAGACTTAACACAAAGGTATCCTATTCTGGACAGATGATAAAAGTGTCCATTTGAGTCCTTTGTGCCTCCATATACCTTGTATCTGGAACATATTACCTGACTGATTTAACTCACTCTCTCTAGTATACTGTGTTTTGATCCCAAATGCCTGTTTAAGTGCTCTGCGCATAATATAGCCTTAAAAATGTTCACTGAATGAACGCATGAACTCAGCAATATAACTTCAACAAACCATTTGGCATCCACCCTACCCAAAAAGAAGAATTTTAACGACCCTAGTAATTTAAACTCTCAAGTTATGTACCAAAAAATGAGGTATATAAAAGACTTTGCTTCCACAAGGTTCTGGTCTACACAGTCACAACACTGCTCCTCGGTTCAGAATTGTTTGTATTTCCCAGAAAGGCTTTCTTTGAGGTTTTTGGGTTAAATAAGATTGATAACTACTTCATTAAGGGAATCAGAACATTTTTTTCCATTGATAATTCACTAGATTGTGGGTAGAACACTAATTCCTGTGTACTGGAAATAAGAATAATCTTAGATCAAATTTCTTTGATATCTCCTATAAAATTTTCTAAACTAAACTCAGATTATTTTTTCCTTAAGGAAACTTTCCTTCACTCATATCCTCATCTTCAGTTGCCACCTTTATATTCTAGCCAATCTTTTATTATTTCATTTACCCCACTAGACTTTTAGTACCTCTGGAGTTGTCTTTTTATCTCTGAAAGAGATGTAACAGGTACGTAACAGGTATGTAACAGGTATTCCACAAATATTTGTGTAGAGAATCATCCAGTGTTAGAGTTACAATGGATCCCATTATAACATTAATTTCTCTTTTTCTTGAGTTTGCCTCCCGTTACTTTGCCAATGACCTTTTCCATATAATTTATATAATTTCATATAATGTTTAATCAGAGTCTTACCATTCTCCATAGTCTAAAAGCATAACTAACATTTTCTTCCTCCTAGAGAGTACATATCAGATGATATATAAAGGAAAAATAAGTGAGAAGGAAGCATGGAGGAATCCTTTACTCATGTTTACCAAAAAATTTGTAAGCGAACAGGAAATCTGAAAGTAGACAATAAGCCTCTGAATGCCCTTTAAACATAATAGTTTAGAATAGCTATTTTAGTAACATTTTTATTAAAAACATAAAAGTATTCTCCAATAGTTGACTTAAAAACACATAAGCAGGTACAAATTTCCAGTTATAAAATAAACAAGTCCTGGGGATGTAATGTACAGCATGGTGACTACAGTTAATAATACTGTATTGTATATTTGAAAGTTGCTAAGAAAGTAGATCTTAAAGGTTCTCATCCCAAGGGGAAAGAAAAATTTGTAGAGCCAGCCCTGACCACCTAGTTAGTGGTTAAAGGTCCGCACACTCCGCTTTGGCGATCTGGGTTTGGTTCCTGGGTGCGGAACCACACCACTCGGGGGAAAAAAAAAAAGAGGAAGATCGGTAAGAGATGTTAGCTCAGGGCAAATCTTTCCCACCAAAAAACAAACAAATAAACAGTGTCTCCTTGAAAAAAAACAATTTGTAACTATTTATGGTGATAGCGGATGTTAGACCTAATTGTGGCAATCATTTCACAATATACACAAATATTGAATCATTATGTTGTACACAAATTAATATAATGTTATATGTCAATTATATTCCAATAAAAAAGACACATAAGTACCTTTAAACTTTTACTCAAAATATTATCACTTCACTTACGAAGAGCATAGCACTCTGACAAGCCCACATTAAAAAGGCATATCACATGAAGTTCATTAACTAATCAGGGAAAACTTAGGGAAAGATTTCTAGACTGCCATGATCAGATCAAGTACACTTTATAATTGTGAAATATAAAACATAAGTAAATCTTCTATCATCATTCTTCCCCTTTGATACAGAGAAGAACTATATATTACATGATATTTTATAAGTATTGCATAATTTACCGTAGGGACAAAAAACAAGGTGACATGAATGACAGAAGATGAGCCTCATTACTATTTTTATTAACTAAGACCTAACAAGACTAGTAAGCCATCAGTAGAATTTAGTATCTGTAAAGCATAATGTAATTTGTATTTAATAACGGGCAGATTCAAAAAACATTTTTTTCTGTCTAGCTGTTTTCCTCTGGTATAACATAACAATTTAGCCAGCAGGCACTCGTATGGAATCAGTAGTCAGGGGCATAAGCTCTAGAGCTGGATTCCCAGGGTCTGAATTCAAGCTCACCCACTTGTTAAAAAAGCTCTCTGCCTGTTTTCTTATCTATATAATGAGGATAATAACAGGACCTATCTCATAGGCTATCATGAAAACTAAACTGGGTTAATATATAGAAATCTCTTAGAATACTGCCTCACAGGTAGTAAGCACTCAATAAAAACTAGTAACTATTATTATTAGAGCAATTTAAAAGTCTATGACCTATATGGTTTTCTAATAGTACGTCTGTATTAAACTTTATAATTTAAAAAAGACCTATTTCCATTTAAAAAAACAAACAAACACACACCAGCGATAAAATGACTGTAAGCTAAGTTTACCTGAGCAGTTTCTATTTTCAGTTTGTCAATACTGAGAGTGTTTCTCTGTAGTCCACTGGCAGCCAATGACAGAAGCTGCTTCAGAGCTTTAATATCTTCTTGCACTTTAAGCATTGCTTTTGAAGACATTCTACTAATTTCTTCTTGGACTTGTTTTTGTTCCTTCACAAATTTCCTAAAAAAAATAAATAAAACTGAGTTTTAAAAAATACACTTTTGGTTTCCCACAGAAAAAAAGCACATTTACAATAGGTTGGTCAGAGTCCAAGTGTTTTAAGAAGCAAATACTAAAAATTCCTCTACAGTTCACATGCTTTCTTATAGAATGGCAGTTACAGAATTTTAATTCCTGTTTTTCTGCTTTGTCTCTAATTTCTAAAAGCATTAAAATTTTAATCCAAGTTAAAATGTTCAGGAGGAAGAGGAGATGTTCCCCCTAAAATATATTCCAGCATTCTTCCAGTATGATTTATCTAATCATATTTCACATACTTACTGGAGATTTTCAACATCCTGGCAGATGACAGGAGGTAGATTTTCATCCTTCAGTGCTTTACTATCCCTAAGAAAAATGCCACAGACGTATTAAAACCATCGAGATTATAAAAAGCTGATAGCTGAGTTTTACTAGACTATGTGTTAAGACCCTAGAAAATAGAGCAAATATTCCCCATTTATAGCTTTCTTGGATGATTTCAAAGTTCTTTATAAAGAACAATAAATTTCCCAATCTATAAAATAACAACAACTCATGGGACATGGAGATTTCTTTTCTCAGACTGACATCTATTGTAAGTAATTAAATGCATTTGACTAAATGTTTAAGGAAAAAATCAGAAAATACCACAGATTAGGTGAAATATTAAACTACGTTCCCGCCACTCAAAAATTCTATGACTGACATTTTATTCAGTTCAAAGATATTAAAGCATTCATTAAAGTCTAAAAACTTCTCATAATGAGATGCTCAAAATATTTTACTTTATTATTTTATAACTTCAATTTGTTCTCCAACAAAATAAGACCTAGGAATAGCTTAAGGGAATCATAACTACTTAATGAAGACAAGAATGAGTGAAATCCGGCATGCTGTAACGGCATCACGAGCTAGACTGCAGTCACAGGTCTGCTACTACTTCCCTGATACAACCTTAGGCCAATCTCAGTCTCTCTCGTCTTCCTCATTTATGTAAGAGGCTAAAAGATACACAAGATGTTTTGGAGGAGTGAGCGCGATCATTTATTTACAAATGCTTTATTTAATGCAATACAAACTGGGAGAGAAAATATAATTGGTAATAAAAATAATGATCTTCAAACATATGTCCGATGTATATGGAGGCTATTCTCCCTCTTCATCATCAGGAAATAAATGGTACTTACATAGTAATTTTTATATAAAAGGTATATATGTTTTCACTTATATATATAAATAAAAGGTGCTCCAAGAGTGAAGTTCCATGAGTAGTTCAATATTTAATAAGTTAAAAAAAAATGCATACATATATTTGTGTTTATTGTATTATTCAGGGAAAAGCCAACCACTTCCTAGGAAAAATTGATTATAAACTTTTTTAATGATTAAAAATTAAAGACTTGATCTTTCATAATCTTTCCAGAGCATATGTTTATTATTTTATTTTTGACAAAAAGTAGTTGAAAGTATTTTTCTTCTAAATGCCTACATGGTTCCATTTACTTCCAATCGTACCATCTGCCTACAATTTAATAAGTAAAACTCTTTAATTAAAATATTTTAAAAGTTAAAATATAAACTTACTCTGGTCTTGTTCCTGTTTTATCACCTAGAAAATTCAAGAAGCTTTGTGTGACAACAGGTAATTTAACAACGTATTCCAAATACAAATTTTAAGTTAACGCAAACTAAGGTAGAAATAGAAACTGTTAACTCATGATGTCGACTGGTCAAACTCCAAACACAGCGTGTCATGGAGACATGTTTATGTACATGACAGTTATGTAGCTGATTTGCATCGATTTCATTCCACAGCAATTATCCTCCTTTTTCAATTATCTTCCATGAAAAATATTCTTGCCTAGCAGTTTAACTCCTGAGAGCTTTACTTGACACATTTTAAGGTCCTATCAGCATAGAATACTAAAATATGTCAGATTACCTGAACCTCTCTAAATTCCGTACAAAAGCAGCAAAGTAAAAAACATGAAAATAGTTTTTAATGTCTGCAGACATATCAACAGCTCTCTCAGTAATAACACCTATTTGATAGTTGTCATTAATAGCATACATGTAAGAGTAGAAAAGTAAAAATGCTCGTTCAGCAAATGATGCAGTGACTCCCTTTCTGCTTTTCCAAAATTTATTTCTGACTAGAAAAACAAGAACTTCTTAAGAGAACATGGAAAATACAGAAAGACACAAAACTTCATCCTACCAGAGAACCTCAATGGTTCTTTCTAGCCTTTTTCTGCACTTAACACATTTTTTAAAGCAACCAGGATTATCATAAGTTACATTTTAGCATTTTCTCAGCATGTTGGGAATATTTTCCATGTCACTCACGATGACTTTAAGTGACCATACAGTACTGATGATGTAGCTGTATCATAACCTTTATGCCCAACTCTTTTCTTAGCACATTTGCATTCACTATATAAAGAATGTTGCTGCAACGAATGTCTGTATCTACAAATACTTGTGCACTACTTTATCTGTATTCCAAGAGGAATTTATAGGTCAAAGACTATACCAGGGAAGGCCTCTGACATACTACCAAACTGATCCCTTAAAACAATTGTCCCAGTTTACTTTTCTATCTACTATGAATAAGAGTACCTTTTCCGTCACACCCTTAACAATGAACATTTTTTAAAAAAAATCATTGCCAGTATGTAGGTGAAAATGTCACTTCATTATAATCTTAACTCATATTTCTTACAGTACTAAGTAAAGCAAAATATATTTCAAATGTTATGGGGCCGGCCCGGTGGCGCAAGCAGTTGGGTGCACACGTTCCGCTGTGGCGGCCCGGGGTTCGCCGGTTCGGATCCTGGGTGTGCACCGACGCACCGCTTGTTAAGCCATGCTGTGGCGGCGTCCCATATAAAGTGGAGGAAGATGGGCATGGATGTTAGCCCAGGGCCAGTCTTCCTCAGCAAAAAAAAAAAAAAAAAAAAAAAGAGGAGGATTGGCATTGGATGTTAGCTCAGGGCTGGTCCTCCTCACCAAAAAGAAAAAATATATATATATATTTCAAATGTTAATTAGACAAGCGTATTTCTCCTTTTGTGAGCTGCCTGTTCATGTTATTTGTACATTTTTGAGGTCTTTTTCTTACTGACTTCTAACAGCTATTTCAACATTAAGTATATTAATTCTTTGTCTCATGCATATCATATTTCATGTGTCTATTTCTAAAATTAGATCCTTATATTTGTTAAGATACATCTTGCTTTAAGAAATGTTAAAATGTGAAAAAATAAGCATTTATAAATCAAGTATTTTACTTTCAATTTGTCAGTTACCTTTAACCTTTGTACGTGGGGTTTTTTTTTGTTTACCTCTTTACCCAACTGTAATTTATTTTTCCACATTTTATATTTCATTGAATCTAAGATTTTTTTCTTTCATAGTTTGACATTTCTGAAGTTGGCATCCATGTTCTATAGACAGTGTCTTAGATTTAATGAGACACAGTAATACAAAGTAGGGATTTATTTTTTTCCAAATCAACTTTTTTATTGACTAACGTATTATTTTGCTATGTCTTTACTATTCCATTTTTATTATATTTTTAAAATTTCACATACACACAAACGTGTATATACAACTTGAGCCTGTTTCTAGATTACCACTGACTCCTGATTAGTCCACCTAGCTTTGCCTCAGTAATAAAAACTTCCTAACAGTTCTCCACATCTATTCTTGCCTTCCTTTCCACATGGCTGTCAGAATGCTCTTCTTAAAATACAAATCTCACCAAGTCACATATCCAGATCAAAACCCTTTAGTGGATCCCAATTGTCTTCAGTACAATTACAAAACTCCTTAACATGGTATACAAGGCCCTTCGTGATCTCTGGAATCCGATCTTTCTGTTCTGTAGCTACACTGGCCTTCTAGCAGTTCTTCAAAAGGGCCAAGATCATTCTCATCTCTAGGTCTCACTCCATGCTGCCCCTTCTTCACGAAATGCTGTTTCCTACCACTCTTCATCTGATTAAATCCCACTGATAATGGAGGTCCAGACTAACTGATATAGCTACTAGAGAAAAAGAGAAATCCTTTAGATTAAAAGCAGAATCCCTTGGGGCCAGCCCCGTGGCATAGTGGTTAAGTCCGGTGCACTCCACTTCAGCAGCCCGGGTTCACAGGTTCAGATCCCTGGCACGGACCTACACCACTCATCAAGCCATGTTGTGGCAGCAACTCACACAGAAAATAGAGGAAGACTGGCACAGATGTTAGCTCAGGGCTAATCTTCCTCAAGCAAAAAAAGAGGAAGATTGGCAACAGATGTTAGCTCACAGCAAATCCTCCTCACCAAAAAAAAAAAAAAAGAATCCCTTGACACACATAACAGATTAAAGGGAACTGGGATATGGTACACGTAGCCAAGAGCATTTATTCTATGTATTCCTTTTGCTCAACTCTAGCTAAGGCACAATATGAGAGTAAGACGATGGAGGTGGGGGGCAGCAGGGGAAAAAGAGAGGGGAGATTAACTCCTTACATTTCTCTTACTCCTTTGCCTCAATCTGCCCTTTCAACATGGAGCCTAAAAGCAATCAGCGAAGACAGAAGTAGTCTCATGCTTAAAATAAAAGTAGTTGGAGGGTCAGGCTGCTTCAAATGAGTAAAAAAATAAGCTGCTAAAACGTCTAAGGCTATTTTTCTAATTAGAGTTGCCACAAAGAAAACTAAGTAAAAACAAGAGATAGGACCCTATGTTTAGAAATTAGTCTATTTTCATTCAAAGAGAAATAAATCTTTAAGTTTTTTTAAGTTTTTTCAGTTTAAAAGGATTTTAAGTTTAAAAAGATTTTACCAACTTTTAGGATAGTAATTCACCCTAGAATAGCATCTTCTTATAATAAAAATCATGTCCAATTAAAAAAATTCTTAGATATACGGACACTGAATATTTTACACCTTCATCCATTATCTCATTTTAAGCTCTTCAGAGAGATTCAATGCAATATGTATGTATATACTCTAGTGAAACATGCTTTCATCAGAAGCAGAAGAGATGTTGCAAAACAAAACAAGACGAAAATATCACACACACGGAACCAACAACAATAAAAAAATTTTCAAAATGAATTTGGATTGGCAAATATTTAAAAAGAATATTCAGCATGGCAAGAGCAGAGTGAGAGGACATTTCCATACTGGCTGGTGGGTAAATAAATTGGTAAAACCTTTCTGGAAAGCAATTTCACCATATATACCAAAAGTCTCCAAAATATCCCTCTCTTTAATCCAGTAACTCAATTTCTAGGTATTTACCCTAAAAAAAAAAAAAAAACCCAAAATATGAACAAAAATTTCTAACAAAAGCAAACACCAAGATAGCATTTATTATGTGCCCAGCTCTATTAAGGTTTTACAAGTAGTAATCCTCAAACCAATCTCATGAAGTAGGTACCATTATTTTTCCCCACTTTATAGATAAGGAAATTGAAGCACAGAGAAGAGAAATAACTTGTATAAGGTCACAGAGCTTGTAAATAGTTGAGCCAGGATTTGAAGTCAGGCAATTCAGCTCCAGAACTGGCACTCTTAAATTACAATACTAAGTGGCCTCTCTCCATAAAAAGATGCCCAATACAGTCATACTTCCCAGAGGAAAGGAACTGAAAACAAACACTAAGAATAGGATGACTGTTAGGTTGACTAAATTGTGATATATCCATTCATAAAATTAGTACTAAGCAGCATTAAAATATTTTTAAATAATTACTGACATTGACAAATATTTGAGATATATTATATGAGAAAGAACAGGTTATAAACAATACATATATCATGATCCCAATTTAAAAATATATATTAATACACACATTAAGATAGCTACATAAGACAAAATGCACATACAAATCTCATTTTCCTATAAAAATAAAATCTTAAATGCACAAAACACACAAAATTTGTGAAATATAATGCAAACAAACTTAAAAGTAAAAACTCTACTACTGAATATATAACTAATAATCTTTCAGACATAAGAATTTAAGTCCTCAACAGGACTGTTAGAACATAAAATTACAATAACATTACTTACTCTTTTTATCTGATGAGCTACTAAAATCTATACCACCAAGGCCTTCATTGCCTGCAGTTGAAGTAGCTGCCGTGGTTCCCAAAGTCAAGCCTAAAGCATTCTGTCCAAGTCCTACAAATAAGCCAACCATCATTTACAAAGTTCACCGAAAGTCTTTATAATCATTTCCCTTTATTGACCAAAGCACTCAAATGCTTTTAGATTGGATCCCAGATTTTCTTCATACTTGATTTAGGCAAATAACAAGAAACAAGTCTAGAACATGCTTTGGACAAAGACTGATAATCTTGCTTGGATTCAATGGTATATGCAGTTTGGATGATGTGATTTTTCTTTATTAAAAGGATCAGAATGTATCTGTTAATTCGATATACGTGGACACTCAATTTTATTCGTGGTTTTTAAACCCCCTCTACAAAAGCAGTTTTAGTTTGTATATTTTCAGATGAATACATCTTGTCTTCCTATCATGCTTTGGAATTATATATGTTTAAAATAATCTAGCATTGGATGTGTTAAGTAACTCAATGGGGGGAATCCTTTTACAATGTATATGTAATGTATATCAAATCATCACGTTGTACACCTTAAGTATCATACAGTTTTGTTAATTATACCCCAATAAAGGTGGGGAAAAATAAATAAATAAATAAAATAATCTAGTATGAATTTACAAGATTTTTGTATAATGTAAAGCAAATAGCTTTACTATTAATGAAATTTAAAGAACTGATATTGGAAGTCTTACAGTTCAAACATCATCAAAATTTCACACTCCCAAGCTCTCTTCATAAAACCTTTGCAAAAAGGAACAGACTTTTTAACATTTAGACGTTTATTTAAATCCTACCTCATGACAAAAGGAATTAAAGCGGCTAGACTACAGTTAATCTTAAGTCATTAACGTATATTGTGAATCAAAGTAGCAAAATTTCAAAGATCTTGCATTGGCAAATTATCTAAGTCCATGCATTCCCAACTGTGGTCCTTTTTAGACAAGATCTTATTTACTTTAAAAGCAGAGGAACCAGTAGGATGTACTGGGTAAGAGCATGGGATAACTGAAAACTGGATTTAAATCCTGGCAATGTGTGAAAAATGTAGCTCAATAAATAACTGCTATTAATTTTTTAAAAAAATCAATGGCACCTTTAGGTTAACATAACCATAAATTAAGCATTGACTACTGTGTCAAGAGCCTAAGAAAAATCAGAACAGACCTAAAAACTCAATAACAAGACACAAAAACAACCCTCTACCTCTCCTTTCTATTATTTTTGTGTTTTGCTCTCATAGGAATGTTTGGGAGAGAGGTTTAAATATTTACCCTGCAAAAAAATATACATTATAGTCATCTAGTGATTTGGTTATTAGAAGACATTTTGAATACCCACAAAGTTAGACAATAATGACAAAGATAAGTATTTGAAAGATCAATGCAAATTTGAACACTACAAATTTCTACAGGTTATCTTGACCAACTTCTTTTCTCCCCTTGCACTGACCTGAAATTTCTCCATTAAATTTGGTACCTGAATAGAACATGCGAAAGAACTATAGCTGTAATAGAAAACATCAAGTCATATTTCTTCATCTCTCGCACACAGTATCAGTATCCGTAAAGTATCAGTAACGTAAAGTAGCAGATACACATTAGGTGCTCTGTAAAACTTCCGAAATTAAATAGCCATTATAAATTAGCCTAAGTACTACTGGAAATTCTGTGATTTCAACATGTATCAACTTTTCCTAATCTGTGAATTGTCAAACAGAAATTCTTGATGTTACAATGCTATTTGAGGCAATTACACAATTTCTTCAAATAAGAAGGCTTTTCTCACTCCCACAATGCCCCACTTGCTTTCCTAAAGTGGCATTAACTATAGCCAATGTTCAAACCATCTGTAGAATCCTTAACATGAGGCTAATTTCAAAATACGCATGAAATGAGAATTCAACCCAAGATATAACATATTAATTCAGTATCCTCTGCCAGGTGAACTGGTACTTTAGTATTTTGCCTGACTAAAATAAAATTATTTAATATTTGTGTTTTAAAATTTTGCCTTCAAAACATGCTAATACCCCTTCCTAATGTCTATAATGGAAAGCCATTCCTAGAACCGGGGCTTAAAAGGTCAAGTTGTCTTACAATGCATTTAGGTGCTACACCATCGACAACTATTCCACTGCCATTTATTAAAAAGACAAGTTTCTCTAGAACAGTTCACTGACCAGGGCCCCTCTCTGTTTCCTTATCTAGTCAGTCAATATTGAGAAACAGGAAAATTTATTTCTAAAATATGGCTAAGATGTCCAGTTATGTATAAAAAACATTATTTTATAATTCAGTTCTTATACTAAAGGGTTATATATACAGGTTAAAGAGACAAAGTGACCAGCTTAAAAGGCTAAAATAAAGTAAATTTAAATATAAATATTTACTATTTCTGGAGAGTAAATACCATCAATTACCTGATGTTGCTGTGTTTGTACTCTGGAAGAGCGAACCTCCCAAACCAGCTAGGGCTCCCCCTAAAGAAAGGCCTGTTGATGCAGTCGTAGTTGTGGCTGTTGTTCCACCCAAATTATTCAGAGTAAATCCTGTGGATGCTATAAAAAGTGAGATTATAAGCCTTCACAAAGAAACATCATTCCTAAGAACACCATAGAAAATACAAAACATTTTCTCAAAAAAACTGATGTCCATGATAAAACTGGCTCTTGGGAAAAACTACTCACTAAAAATAAAATTATATATACTTAAGAATAAAGAGAAATAGCACCTTCAAAGCAAAACCCAGTGACAGAAATAAGGGCTTTGGGTAATAACAGAATGGTATTAGGAAATTGATTTCGGACAATAATAGTTTTCAACCCAGTTCACCAATTTCACCTTTAAAATTGAATGAATCCTAAGCCAGGCAAGGTTTATGTAAACTCTTGATGCTTCCCTGTCACCAAAATGCTCCTTGAAAACAAAGGAGATATTTAATATTTTTACATTTTATCTCTCTTACCCTCTCCCATGCTTCGCTATGTAAACAAAGACCAACTTCCAAGATGGCCTCTGCTGCTTTAATGCCCAATGCTGATCTTCTTCACAAATCAATTTAGTAGGTCAAAACTGCTAAATGAATGAAATAAAAATCTTCCCAAACTGAAGTTATCTTTAATAAAGGTGGATAACTATGCTAACCAAATAAAATTAAAATTTAACCATAAAATGCAACTTTTTACCATTCCACCTCACCTGCTGGAGTTGACGTCAGAGCAGACGAAAGAGTAAGCCCACTAGCTGAGGTAGAAGTAATAGGTAGAGCAAATGGTGTGGCAGATGCTGCAGGTTTATTGAATCCTAAACTGAAACCTGTTGTAGATGCAGACGTAGCAGCTGGTGTTCCTTCAAAAAAAAAAAAAATCCTATTTTACCATAACTGTATATGTATTATATCAGTTTCAATCAGGATCCCTAAAAGTTTATGATCCTACTTTTTGTAGAGAGAACAAAGATGTTATGTACTTGTGTACGTATGAGAGAGAAAAATATAAAAGTTGGAACCAAATCATGGTGAATACTGAAAAGATAGACCTGTGAGTCAAGAAAAGCAAAATAAGGGGCCGGCCCGGTGGCGCAGTGGTAAGGTTCACGCGTTCCACTTCGGCTGCCCAGGGTTTGTTGGTTCGGATCCTGGGCGTTAACCTGCTCGCCGCTCACTGAGACATGCTGAGGCAGCATCCCACACAGAAGAACTAGAAGGACCCACAACTAGGATGTACAACTATGTATTAGGGCTTTGGGGAGAAAAAAGAAAAAAAAAGAGGAAGAGTGGCAACAGATGTTAGCTCAGGGCCAATCTTCCTCAAGAAAAACCACAAACAACAACAAACAAAAAGAAAAGCAAAAGAAAGTCCAATCAACGTGGTAATATTGAAATCCAACGTCAGTTCTACCCCTAGATTTACCTAACACAGCATTTATTCTTCCTTTCCATTGTACTCAGCAGAAAAATAGTCCCTCTTCTCCAATAGTACATAAATGACCACTCTCTACTGCTTAAAATCCTCTTCCTTCTGACTTCTGTTTCTGTCAGCTCCCAGCTCTCTTCCTACCCCTCCCTGTGCTACTCCTTTCAGTCTGCTTTTGTAGATCTCCTTTCTCTGTTCACTTCGTAAATGATACTCCCTATGGTTCCACTCCAGCTCCCCTACTTCCCAAAAGATCTCACCCACTTTCCGAATTTCCACTATAGGTACATGGGCCTAAATCTACATCTACCTGAGTCTTCATTGGCTAGCTCTAACTGGATATCCCTTTGGACCCCTACATGTCTCCCTCTAAAAAACTTGCCTAAAAAAATCACCCACCGTGGTCAATTCAATTACCTAAGCTAGAAACCACAATCATCTTTGGCATCCCTTCTCTCCCCTGCATTCTATTAGTCACAAATCCTGTCAATTCTACTTCAAAGACATCCCTGGATTACAAGCATCCTCAAAAACCTTAGGTCAGGCCATATCTCTCTCAAGCATTATTACAATAACCTCTTAATTTGTTTCTTTGCTATCAGTCTCTTCCAACCTCTAATCTGTTCTTGGAATTATCTCAGTTACTTTAATAAAGAGAGAGAGAACAACAACAAAATAATACCCTGGTGATTCCCCCAGACTTAAGGTTCCCATTAGCTCCACTAAGGTTCCCATTAGTCTCTAAAATAGAGTCTAATGGCTTGGTACACAACTGCCTTTCCTATCTGGTCCGGACCTGCCCTTTAAATCTTCTCTCCCTACCATTCCTACCTCTGAATCCTAAACTCCAAGAACAAAGTATTTTTCCTATTTCCCTGGATCCTTTTATGTTTGGGCCTTTGCCCTTTCCACTCCTTCATCTGGAATAATGTTTTCTTCTCCCAAAATAAACTCCAACTCTCTTCTTCCTCTGCCTTCCTTGGCGTCTTTCATACATCTGTTAGAGCATTTATCAGATGACACCAGAACATATAATACCTGCCTGTTTCCTTCACCTCACAAGAGACTGAATGTCTTGCTCAGGTATTCTGCAGTTCCTGACATCAGTACCATTCTCACCACCAGTACCACTACCACACCAACAGCTAACACTGAATGTTCAAGGCATTATGTATACCCAAGGCCACTGAGTTAGGAAACAGTAGCTGCTCAAAAATAGTAAATGAAGAAATGTATGAATCACCTGCATTCAGCTTCTCCTGAAAGCACTGAGACAAAAGAAGCCAGAAATTATCTTCTGGATTGCCCTTATCACAACTGGAAGTTCCTGCCAGAGTACAGTGCTTTGAAATCATGTATGGGTTCTACCATCTCAGAAAATAAGGGGACCTAACTGCTTGTCCTTGTAGCCAATCCTGTCTAAAACTCTGGTGCTGAACAGACGTGTTGTGTTTTCTGTTGACAAGAGGTAAGTAGCAGCCAAATAAAGTCCACCAATCTTTAATTTATTTCCATTTTTAATTTAATTTTAATTGAGGTTCCTCAAGGCCCTTTCATTCTCTCATTTCCTTTCACATTATTTACTACCATCCAGATTCAAGACAGGCTGTAACCCTAGTTATCCACATTCCCTTCAGCATATCACTATAGCAAACTACAATGTTTTTGAGGGAAGGGAATCCAAAAACTTTTTAGTCCAACACCTCATTTTATAGATAACTAAAAGCTGCCAGATATTACCTGTCTAAGGCCTCACAACTATTTAGAGGCACAACCAGGGCTTAATTCCAAGACTTCTGACTATAGTTTGGTGCTTTTTCCACTACCAGGACTTAAATGACCAAAAATGTAACGTGAAATAAATTTCCAGAGAAAAACCATTTCTGTATTTAAAATTTTTTTCTGAATTAAAAAAAATACTATATACTCACTGATTTTTTTAAAAACTCAAATACTGAAAGTTAGTATCTGTGGTCTATTTTTAGTTCCTTACATGCTTTCTTCTATACCCCAGGTCTGTGAGTTATTAAGAAACAGAAGAGTAGAAAACCACAGATCTGGGATCTTTCCTCAAAAATTCTTACCCAGAGTTAATCCTGTAGTTATAGATGTTGCTATTCCTGGGAACAAAAAGAGAAATAAAACTTAATCATCAATGGAAGATGGCATTCTTTTGGTGTGTCATAAGGGCAAGAGTTGGAATCACCTTCAGGGAGTGATAATACTGCTAATAAGACCAACAGGTATCACAATATCTTCCACCATAACCACTCCCTAATATAAGCACTCTTCCTATAGCACAGGTTTACATATCACAAGCTGTACAGAATGTCACTAATTAGGAAATAAGATTTGTAAAATGCAAACAACTATTGTTAATAACAAAATTAAGCAAGGAGGAAAAAAAGCTACTCAAAGCAAAACACTGGCACACAGAGCTGTCTCAAGAAGCTCCCTGGCTGATCTCATATTTACTCCTGCAGTTCTTTCATATTCTATGTGTGGCTGTGAAAAGTGTTGTAATCAAAGCTGGAAGGTCAATGCAAAAGGTGGTAACAGAGACCAAGAGGCTCTGAAGGTAGAGGATAAAGGGTAAAGCAGGAAGCAAACTTTTTAAATGGCAGCTCCAGTGAAACATGTTTAGCTTATAATAACAAAATACCCATAAGTAATGAAAAAAACTTTTTATTATTGAAATGTCCATCAAAAACCTTTACCTCTTGCCCTTTTCTTAATGAAACAATTGTTTTAATACAAAAATTTAAAACATCTCTTAGCGATATAAATTATGTTACAGCAAAATAAGGTGCTGACTGTCCCATCCATGCTACAGTTAATTAATGTCCAAATTGGTCAACCTGACTTAACAATCTTCACTAAAGTAAAACGGCATCACACAATCTCATATAAAAATTTTAATTACTTTAATTCATTATATTTAATGAGATACATCTTCTTTAATTCTCTAAATGTGTGTGTGTGTGTGTGTGTGTGTGTGTGTGTGTGTTTTCCTTCCATACACTAAAGTAGATCATAGCTGTGACTGGGCCTATCACTAATTCCACATCTCTATATTTCTTTTCATTGTAGTAGTTACTATTTTTAGGTCTGCCACCAATGATGATTCTTGTAAAGGGAAGAGATACAGGACAGAACCTAAAAAAAGAATAAATATCTCAAGCCTACTCCCTGAAAATGTGACAATCCTCCTTACCTGTATTTGTTCCTCCTAGAGTGAACCCAGTGGCAGGTTTTGATGCAAAGAGCCCAGTTCCAAAACCACCTGAAGCAGCAGATGTAGTTGCTGGAGTCGAGGTGCTTCCAAGTGTTCCAAAATTGAGCCCCACAGAAGGATTGCTTGTTTATAAAAAACACAAAACAAAGTCTACTAGAGCCAATATTTACTTAAGAGAAATGAAAATTAACTCTTCAAGGTTAATTCTTTTCTTTCATTTACCATATCTAATACATCTCCATAGGATACAAAAGGAACTAACAATTTACCTTTAACCAACCAAGTTCAAATATTTTTCTGTTCTCTTTAATATCCACATATAAAATTAGTCTTAAAAAATACAATTTCAGTCTTCAAGAAAAGCATAATCTATAGCAATGAGGATTTTAGACCCCAAGTAATCATAAACAGGTTCACACATATTCTGCTTTCACCAGTTTTTGTTTGAAAGCTCACATATTTTAAAATGGCCAATGGCCATAAGGAAATCCTACAGATGTAGATCATTTTCCTCTTAAACTACTCATGCACAGTTCACATGGCTAAATTCATTTGTTCTTCACCAACTACTAATATAAAGGAAGATATATCCAGAAATAGAAAAGTTATTGTAAGTTGTCTTCACCATCTCTCTATTGCTATATTACCATATGCATGGTGGTGGTGGGGTATCTTGCCACCAAAAAAGCAGTAAGAAGAACTGGGTGTAGGGGGAGGGGAGAGGGACAAGAACAGACATATCCAAGCAAGCGTAAAATGCAAAGCAAAATTACCCTCTATCAAGATTACGTCCTCTATCAAGATTATGTGTTCATCAGCAGCAATCTTCAGCGAGTTTTTGAAAGCTTAAAAGAGCAGCTGATAATAACAAGTGATGTGAACAAAGTTCACCACTGTTCAACTGTTCTTATCAAGTCTCAGAGGCTCAGATTTGCTATCTATAGGCAGGAGAACAAATCATGAAAATAAGCAAAAAGTCTTGACAATGTGACACTCCAAAAATTATGTAGCAGAGTTAAGAGAGATTATAACAACGTGTATAACATAATGGGAAATCCCATTCATCTTAAATATGTATCTTTATTACTTCTCTTCCTGTCCTTCCATACAGAATAATCACCATGAGAGAACCCAATGTCAGTTTTAAAAAGATTAAAAGCCAAGGTTGTTTCAATTTAAGAGGAAGGCAGTAGTGTTGTGGCTGGGTTCCAGTACCAGCTCCCCAATGTGCTGCTACTTGTGTGACATTACTCAACCTTTTTGAGCCTCTATCTCCTTATCTGCAAAATAAGAAAACAGTATCCACTTAACAGAATTTTTTATAAAGATTAAGAGATTATGCAGGGTGAATTAACTTCACTCAACAAATGTTGTTACTACTGTTATCACTAACACTTATAAATTCAACTAAACACATTATGTACAAGGTATCATGGCAGCTAATCACTGTGAGGGGAATGGAGAGGGAGAAGTGTATTAATGAGGTAGAACTTGAAATCAGTCATCAACACCGAGTTAGGAAAAAGGGGAGGGCATACCCCAAGTGGGTCGTAGTTTACCACTGATTTTAAAAATGATCCCTATGAGCACACATGTGTGTGCCCCTGGGTGTATGAAGTAGAGGGGGTTGGCAGAGCAGGGTTGCAAAATCTCACAGATCTTTAAATACTTAATCAACTGAATTAAAAGGTATTTTAAGAAACATTATTTGCAAATTTTGAAGAAATCAAATTAACAAAATGGTTAATATGCTCCCCTTCCTCCCAAACAAATCAGTGATTCCATTTGTTTCTACTGTTATTCCACAAATATACAAAAGATGTACAGTGAAAGTATGTATTTTTAGTCAATTAAAATATTTAAAATTTCTTGACAACTTAAGATAACTGAAGACACACTGAAGTGTTTCATAACTAAAGTTGAAAACATAACCAAAGAAATACACCGAAGTGAAATCTTCTTACTCTACCAGAGAAGCAAAAGAAAAATTTCTCTGTGGCAGAGAAATTTACTTACTTTAACAAAAACAAAAGCTACCCCAGACCTGACCAATTATTGCCTCAACCCAGTATTACCTGCCAATGCCTCAACAGGATGTCTTGTAGAAAAGCCAAGTGGACTCCAGCAGGTCAGGCATGTTATTTTAACTTCCCCAGCTTGCCTTATGTGGACTTAGTAACTAACAGAATAGCTAACATTTATTGAGCACTTACTAAGTGCCAAATGTGATGCTAAATACTTTACGCGCTTTATCTCATTCAATCACTCTCTGAGGTAAATGCTTTATACCCCTTTTCCAGATGCGGCAATTGAGGCTTGGAAAGTAACTTCTCCAAAATGATTTACCTAAAGGGACCAAATCACCAGATGACGCTAAGGGAAGTCAGGCCTCCAAACCAGAACTCCAACGGACAGATGTTAGACTATCTCTCCTTCTATCAGTTTATCCAAGCCTTTCAAAAGCCTGTGTAAAGTTCTAGTTTACTACTAATAATTCATTTACTCAGTCACTCTACAAGTATTTATTAAAGCCCTTTTCATATGCCAGGTATTGTCATAGGGACTGATGATGGAGTAGCAAATAAGACTCACGCCCTGCCCTCAGGAGGTTTCTAGTCAGTGAGAGAAAGAGATTAATTAATCATTCATTCATTCAACAAATACGTATTGAGCTCCACTCTGTCAACTAGAAAAACAGTAGGAAAAGGCCTCCACCACCATGGAGCTTACATTCTATTGCTGGGATCAGACAATAAACAAGTCAACAAAAAATACAGCGAACTGATTACAGTAATAAGTGCTATGGTACAGAGTACTATGAGGATGGAGACCTCCTCTAGACTGACAGCTCAGAAAAGACCCCTCTGAAGCAACCATTAGTGTCCCCAAAGTAGGCATCAGCTTGGCATACAGGTCAGGTAGTAGTAAGGAAATTCCAAGCCAAAACGAATTGCCTTAAAGTGGGAAGAGGTTTGGCCAAGCCCACCTGGGGAACTGAGAAAAAGCCCAAGTTGCTAGAGCACGGTTTTTTAAACTAAGATCAGGACTCATCAGAGGAGTATAAAATCAATTTAGCAGATCACAACCAGCATTTAAAAAAATGAAATGGAACAGAATAGAAAATATCAAACGACATCACACGAAGCAACGGTAACTATCTTTCTTTGAAACTTTGTTTCAGTTACTTATTTGTGTGCCTCTACTGGGTGTTAATGTAAATGTTATTTATTTTTTTTTCCCCCAAAAGACTCAGGATGAGTTTGAAGAGGTTCCAGGTTATTTAGATCTTGCGGATCATGGTAAGATTTATTTTTACTTCATTTCAGTGATAGTGGAAAATCACTGAAGAGAGGCAAAGGGAATTAAAAAGTCACTCTGGTTACAATGTGGTAAAAAGATTGACCTAAAAGTAGATTTTTGAGACAGCAATTGGGATTCCGTTGAATTAATCCAAGTAAGATATGGTGGGAGAAGTTTTCCTCAAACAGGAGAAAGGTTACTGGTTAAACACCTGGCAGTGATCATAAGTATTTTTGTAAGAATGTCAGCCTCAAGAGAGTAGGACTCTTATTTATCTTACCCTGTAAAACAGAGCTTACTACATAGGAGTGCAATAAATATTTGTTCCATGAAAAATAAGAGCTTGCAACAGGGTAGTAGCACTGGAAATGAAGCAAATGGAAACTGAAGAATTAAAACTATCAGCCCTTGCTGAGTAAGTGTGTAGAGAGAAACGGAGGTATTAAGGAAAACTCTCAGATTTCTGACTTGACTACGCAGAAAACTCTCAGATTTCTGACTTGACTGTGTAGTCTGTGACCCCCCCACCCCTTTTAATACAGACAATGCTGAAGGTATTTTTGCCTTTTTAATCTACAACCACATTCTTCAAGCTTCAGAAGGTATCTTGTAACTCATTCTATGTACATTTCCTGATTTAATGAACTCCTCCAGTTTTATCCTCAAAAGACTGAGTTCTAAAGATCAAATGTCTCATAATTAGAATGATCTCTAACTATTTTAATTGCCTCTTTCTGGACCTCTGCTACCCAAATTTTTGTCACCACCTGAAGTGGTGGTGTAGCAAGTTGCACAAAAACGATGAATATGTTACCTACGTCTTGCAATTTAAGTAAAAGACAATGTGAGTCATTACAACACAACATTCTCACTTATGATATACTCATTTGCACATACTATACTATTCAAAATTATCACCAATACTGTAGAAAGTATTTAAAACAAACCAAAAAAAGGACAGACAGGGTCCCACGAGGCAGAAAGACTTGAAAGCTTGTTTAAAATAACCATGAAATCATTAAAGCCCTGTAATGTCCAAAACCGTAAACCTGCACTGGAATCTGAATTATCAGGGAGAAATTTTTAATTGTCTTGCTTAAAATTTTCTACTAATTGTCTTTTAGTCACAATAAGCTATGGTCTCATTCATTCGTTCAACATTCATTCTATGCCTAAGACTGACGCATCGCCAGGGCTCAAGAGGTGCAATCCAGGCCCTTTCACCCCGCCAGACCTCGCTCGGTAGGAACAACGTCCGCACCATCGTAGGTTCTGGGGTCCTCACCACACACAGACCATCGCCCTCCTCCCACCAGGCCGCCGGGAGGGCCCGCGCAGGGCGGCGAGCGGGACGCCTACGAAGCTGGCGCCGGGCAAGGCTTCTTCTCCAGGCCCACCAGGAAGGAGACAGCGAGAAGAGAGAGAGGAGGGACCCCTCCCCACTCCGGGAGCCCCGGGAGAGGACCCGGGCCGGAAAGGCGAGGAAGCGCGGTTACCTAGACGCGCCTGTCCCGAAGGAGAAACCGCCGCCAGTGCTGGTCCCGCCGGCGGCCACGGTGGTGGAGCCCAGTGTGCCGGTCCCGAAGGAGAACCCCGTGGACATGGCTGCCCGGGGCTCCGCGCGGTCGGCAAGGTGAAAGTTGTCTGGGACGCTCCTCCCGCCTCAAAGCCGGGGCAGGCCAGGCAGCATCGCCCGCCCCCAGCCCGGGCCTGGCGGGAACTTCCAGCCCCAGCGGCCGCCAAGACCAGGCCCAGGTGGGTGGAGTTCCGGCGCCCGCCGCGCGCACGTAGCCCACGGGAGCGAGCCCGCCGCGCGCACGTAGCCCACGGGAGCGAGCCCGCCGCGCAGGGAACCCTGGGACGGGGATGGGGTCGGCGCGCCGCGCAAGGCAGCCTGGGAGAGGTGGGGTCGGGCCACCGCCTACTCTGTTAAGGGGAGGGCGCCTGGTTAAAACCCAACGAAGCCGTTTCTCTCGGCGCCTGTGCTACGGTGTTTTGTACTTTATGGCCGTTGACTCTTGACTGTTGCTCATATCCTTTTTTACTACCAAAAAAGGACGCGCAGAATCCCAGAGTTGGGCAGGCGCTATTGAGCAGTCCAAGCCCCTCTTTCAGAAAAGGGGGCGATTCCAGTCTTTCGTTGGGTGCCACCCGTTCCCCAGGAAGGACTGAGCGTGTCTGTTCCTGACGGTTTGGAAAGCGATCGATAGTACGGCATACTCGTTTTGTTGTGCTTTGCTTTGTTGAGCTTCGCACATACTGCGTTTTTCACAAGACTCTCCGCTAGCAAAAGGATTGTGACTCGCTGAAGGCTCAGATGATGGTTAGCTTTTGTTAGCAATAAAGTAGTTTTCAATTAAGGTATGTACATTGTTTTTTAGACGTAATGCTATTGCACACTTAATAGACTCTAGTATAATGTAAACGTAACTTTTACATGCACTAGGAAACCAAAATATTCGTGTGATGCGCTTTATTGTGATACTCACTTGACGGCTGTGGTGTGGAAGCGACCACAGTATCTCCGAGGTATGCCTTGAGTTCACTCATCCGTCCCAGGACGTGAGCAGCACGTCAGCGCTCCGTGGGTGCGGAGCCGGTGAGGGGCAGTCATTGCGAGCCTCATGTGGCGGCCACCAAGGGGGCTCAGAAGAGCGTCCTTTCGTGGGTGGAGTGGCCAGTCCTGTTAGTGGTGCTGAGCAAACAGAACTGGCCAAGCCCCTGGATGTCAAAGGGTGTTGTCCAGTCCACAGGTAGTGTCAGCGTATCCTGCAGTGTTAAGTGTCGGACCTGGGGCCTTTGCTCTGGGGCTCCGCCTGGATGGCTGCCTCCGGCTTTGCAGCGCTCAGTCGCCTCTGTGCTACCTACTAGAGGAACTGCAAAGTGGAAGGGATAAAAAAAAAGTACAGAAAAAAGTAGAATATAAGGCGAAATATAAGATTGCTATGAGCGACCTTTAAACATAAGAAAAATGTGGGTTTGAAGAAGCAATTCCCTCTGGCAAAAGGATCAGGACAGGTTTCCTGGCGGTGGTGCATTGGAGGTGCTGCCATCGTAATGTGGGTCTTCATTTTTCCATCAAGAATTGTTACATTACTCTCGGAAATGGTTTTCTTACCTGCGGTTTTTTCCAATAAAATTCATGCCATAAGCAGTCACCAGATTTTCTCTCCTAAAACATAATTCTCACCACAACACTGCCTTGATCAAAAACTGAGTGGTTCCTTACCCTGGCACTCAATGTCCTCTATATGACCAATCTTTCTAACCTCACATCTCACAACTCCTCTCAATGCAGCACTTTCTCCTGTGTTGAGCTTGGGCGTTGCCATCTGCTATGGACTGAATTGCATCTCTCCAAAATTTCCTATGTTGAAGCCGTAACCCGCAATGTGATGGTGCTTGGAGATGGGGCCTTTGGGAGGTAATTAGGTTTAGATGAGGTCATGGGGGGGCGGGGCTTGATGGGATTAGTTCCCTTATAAGAAGAGACTCAAGAGAACTCACTTTCCTTCTTTCTCCACCTCTGAGGACACAGCCTAAAGGCAGCCTTATTTAAACTGGGAAGAGAGCCTGTGGGAACCTTGATCTTGGACTTAGCCTGCAGAACTGTGAGAAATAAATCTCTGTGGTTTAAGCCACTCAGTTTGTGGTGTTTTGTTATGGCAGCCTGAGCAGACTAATAAACCACCTCTGTGTTTGTATAATTAAAAAATTAAATGGCATTTTAAATATTATGTTGGTCACTATGGGAATGATAAAACAAAAAAGAAAAGGGACATATTTGAACTATATTATAAAGAAAAAATTCACAATGATTGAACAGGAAGATAAAAATAAAATAATGTGGGTTTTAGAGCCTCAATGACGGAGAGAATGCTATTATCAGTGACGACTGTAGGATAGTCAATAAGAGGACGGGAGATATAAAGTCTAGGGTACTTTTGACTGGAAAAAAAGGTGGATCCAGATGATTTTGGTAGGAAGATAGAAAGTGGCTCCCTATGTCTTTTAATGGCACTTCTGTCTTATATCTGGCAGAGTAGTTTAAGTTATGCTGCAGTAACCCCAAAAATCCCACAGAGAGAAGCGCTGCAGAGATAGAAACTGGAATATTTGCTGAACAGTAGTACAATCTACCATGTGCCTCTAGATGCACCAAGTGTAAGACTGAACCTCGAAGACCCTTTCTCATCTTTTCTGCCTTCTTCTGTTTGTCCTGTTAGCAAAAAGAAAAGAAAATAAAACACTTTACGTCCTTATGTTCTACAGAAATAAAACTCCAAAGAAAGCAGTTTCTATAAGCCAAATTATTTGGTTATTCAATTGAAAAATTGAGAGTAAAATGGCAATAACATAAGCTTTATGCCTGTGTAAGCCTAAAGCCTACTCAGACAGGCAAAACAACGAAGCACTGGAATTTCGCTTAACCTTCCGTACCTAGTGAGAGTAACACATCCTATTCCAAAAGATGGTCCAAATATTCCTCTTCAAGATTATGGGACCTGAACTGTGTATCAATTCTATGTGAATTACTGCTTTCCAAGAATGAAGCAAGTGATTCAGATCCTAAATTCTATGGCAAGCCACTTTGCTTCTCTTTGTTTTTTACGTTGTGAGAATTCTGTTAAGAAACCCCATCCTTTGCTGATTTACCGGCTGTATGATGACATTGCTAATGTCATAATCAAACTGAATTATCTGAAAAGCAATAGCACTGTAAAAAGATTCTAATTTGAGTTTGCATTGAAATATCTAAATAGGCTTGCTTCAGTGGTGTGTTCAGATTGGGACAACCCTTTGAGAAGTATCTGTCGAGAGGTTCTAAAACAGAAAGGAAGTGGGAATTTCAAGTCTGTTTAAAGGGATCTGTAATGTGTATGATCTGATCCTCTGAAATATCCAAGAGAGAAGTTATCTTTTAGAGACTATATATATAACCAATTTCCCTCTATCTTGAATGTATTCTCAGAAGGGAGTCTATTGACTTTAAAGATTTAGATAGTGTCCTTCCTCTTAAAATCCTATTAAATTTTCAAAAGATCCAACAGCAAAATTTATAAAGAGATAGATCAATAATGAAAGTGTCACAAAATGTTAACAATTTGTGACTCTACAAGCAAGGTATATGAGTGTTCATTGTACTACTCTTTCAACTTTTCTGTAGTTTTGAAATTTTCCAAAATAAACGTTAGAGGGAGAAAGCTTAACGCTAAAACGTGTTTCCAACTTTTGATCTTCCAGCAGATCAGAAGAGTAATGATCTGTTTCCTCCAAGAAATGAGAAAAGTGAAAGCAGTATAGGGAGTTTTCCATGAAACTAAATATATTTAAGTCAAAGTGTGGTCATTTATTTTGAAATTATGTCCTTCCTGTTGGTGAGTGTGGGGGATGAGACATGAATAGTTGCTTTCATGACCTGATAACGATAATGGATAAGGAGAAGATCAGGAAAAGAAACTTGGCAATGTCAGCATAAAATAAAGGAGGGAAGCTCTCTTGTTGCCACCATTTTTAACTCCTCCCTTTTTCCTTAAAAAAAAATCCCAATTTTCTTCAAGGTAGCACACTAACCAGATAAACAACTACATATCCCAACTTCCTTTACAGGTAAATGTGGCCGATTAGATGTAAATGTGAGACGTGAGATGAGACTTCCTGGCATACATCCCTTTGGCTTTTCTCTTCCTTCTTCTTTCCTGCTGCCTGAAACTTAGACACATGGCTGGGTCTCCAACAGCCATCTCGGACTGAGGAACTTAAGAATGGAAATCACATGCTAAGGAGGGTGTAGCAGAAAAGTAGTATGAACGTAGCTCCTTGATGATATTATAGAGCCATCATACCAACCCTGGTCTGCCTACCTTCAGATTTCTTTTAAATGACAGAAAAATCAACTTCTATGTCGTTTAGGCCATTATAGTTGGGTCTCTGTTATTCATAGCTAAATTTAGTGTACCATCTTTAATAGGAATCCACACTAAAAGATGAATTTTACATGTGTTACTGAAGAAACGTAGGAAATATCCAAGATGAACTAAGGTCCAGAATATCTATAGGACTGGAATATAACAATAAAAGCAGCAACAAAAACTTGTTATCAATTTTGTCTTGAAACATGCTAAACGAAGGGCAGTGGTCGGGGTCTAGTCTCAAAAAACTGGGAGCCAAAGAGGAAGAATTTATCTGCATTTATTGCTCTCATCTTTCAAGGAAACAGGTCACTGTACCTGATGGACACACATGTTCTGGCCACTAAACCGATGTCCATTGCCGTGAAGCAGGAATACATTGATAAAATTTCCCTCAAGCCTGTCCACTGCCCTTTGTGATCAGTTTTCCTACAACTTAATTAGGCCTCTTTTGGTTGCAAGGAATAGAAATCCTCTCAAAGTAGTTCAAGCACAAGTGTGTATACATATGGGGGAGACATGAGAACACAAGCTATTTACAGATACAGAGAAGTTTCAAGTGAGTCTAGAAGAGGAATAGCCAGGCCTCGAGTATATCAAAAACCAAGAGCTAGCTCATAAGAAATGAACTGGAGAGGGTTGCACCTACTTCAGTGAATTGAGAAGATCTGGAGGTCCCAGAGCATGGGGGGCAAGGGTTAACTAATTGTCTGAGTGCCCAAGGGAGAAAGAGGGGGCCTTCAAGCGTTAGCCACACAAAAATCAGTGATGCCAGATTATAATAGGACTAGTCAAGTAAGACCTGATTCCCAGGGAGCAAAGGCAGGAGCTAGCAAGCAAGCAGGGAGAAAGTGGAACAAGCTTGTCAAAACAGATTCCCCCCACCTCTGTTCCCACCTCCTTCCCCACTGTTATCAAAGCTAGGGGTATAGGGAAAAAGAAGTTCTGAATTGGATACAAGGGCAAATTTTTATTTATATTAGACTGGACTCTTTGACTAGGAAAAATTAGATTATTCTAAACCCAACAGTGACCGGTACTTCTCTAGGAGCTCCAGCTCCTGTTGAGAGGAGAAGGGAGAGCCAGCAAAGCAGCCTTGAAGGGTAACTGTGGAGAAAAAAGAAAGCGGCTGCCTGCCTCACCGCATAAGAACCCAGTGTTCAATAAAGTGGTTACATGGAATAGAGCACACCCGACTGCTATCAACCAATGTCAATAGCAGGCACAAATGCACAGAAAGATTTACTTATCTAAAGGATTCAGAGAGAAGGTCACTCAGGATATGCAAAAAAATGATTAGTAACCTTCTTTAAGACAGAATGAGGAGGAAGCCTCCAAACCCTCAAATCCTGAGAGAGTGAGAGTCACATTGACCTTCTGCAAACATAAGTATGTCTCCCTCCAACTCAGCAGGAGACTGAGGCAGTCCTGTATGTCGGCTAACCTGGATATGTGCTCTTCACTGGGCCAGGTGCACCTCCTCAGCTGCAGGGTTACAGAACACACAATATGATCACTTGAGGACACTATGCAGTGCACTCAGATAAAAACAAATGTTTCAGGGCCAGCCCAGTGGCATAGTGGTTAAGTTCACACGCTCTGCCCTGGTGGCCTGGGGTCCACAGATTTGAATCCTGGGTGCGGACTGATGCACCACTCATCAAGCCATGCTGTGGCAGCGTCCCACATATAAAATGGAAGAAGATGGGCACAGATGTTAGGGCACAGATGTTAGTTCAGGGCCAATCTTCCTCAGCAAAAAGAGGAAGATTGGCAACAGATGTTAGCTCAGGGCCAGTCTTCCCCACCAAAAAAAAAAGAACAAATGTTTCATCCTTCACTCAGTCTCCCCAAATGAGCACAGCCTGAGCCAAATAAATTTGTGAACTCAGTGCTAAAGAGTTAAAATGAGGATCAGCTGGTATCCAAACATCTCCGGGGATTCTAGAATGCATTCTGCTTAACACACACATACACAACTATTATTTATTGAGCATTAATTGAGGCCAGCTACTGTGCTTAAGTATTTCTTTTCATTATTTCATTTAACCAATGCAAATAACTTGGTGGAGAAGGTAATGATAGGTACTACTATTTACAGATAAGTAAACCAAGAGATAGAGAAATTAAATAATTTTACCAAACTCACACAGCTAGTAAGTGGCAGAAATGAGATTTGAATTCAGATAGCTTTGATTCCAGAAAGAGTTCTGATCATGGACTTCATTTTCTGCAATAATACACCTAAAAATAAAAGCTGAGAAATGTAATTAAGTGAAATATTCTTGCTCTTTTAATGATTTATGTTTATTTAAGAAGCACTCAGATTAGGAAGTGTGATGGCTTTTATAATATCCCATTAGATGGTAAACAGTAAACATAATTATGAAAGCATCAACATTTAATTTTTAAATATGATATATTTTCTCACATGAAAGTCAGTATCAGACACGTCTTATGCATTTTATAGAGGAACTAAGTGGTTTTTTTTAACAGTGTAAAAATAAACGTTGAACCTTAACGAGAAATGAATGCAGAAGACTCTGAATCCTCATTATTTCAAACCATCATGATTGCATATTTAATGCTTTTTGTGTATTTGTCATTTCTTGATGCAAAAAACCTCCGTCTTTAAATGCAAGGTCAATTAAGAAAATAATATTTTATTAAAGTCATCAATAATATGTCACCATTTTAAATTGTTTTCATAGGCACATATAAGGCAAAATCTAGGTGTCCCTTAGAGCTTGGATGATAAAAGGAAATTATAAATATACACATCAAAACAAAATTAATCAAAGTATAGACATTTAAAGGCTCCCTAAAAAGACAACATGGCTTCTAGACCACATCTTGAGAGGAATTTAGTTGACCGAGTGGCGTATCTAAAGAAAGAACAGGGCCCTCAGAAGGCGAGTGGTTCAGCAGTGAAGCCTCGACTAGGGAGATTTAACATATACTTATAATAATGAGCATTCAAGGCTGCCTCCAGAGGCTTCCCTGGCCCAGAAACACTATTATCTTGTCTTGTAGTTGGTCCCTTTCAATAGGGTTTACAGATGCATCAAGATTTTGGCTGAATGACAACAGCCTCTGGTATCATTTAGCTAATTTCCCTCGCTCTGAATTCATGCTTAACTAAGCAAACTTCTCAACTGTCAAGTGTCCTATAGCTTTACAGGAAGAGAATATGCTGACCTTCATTCCTGTCTGCTTTAAACTTCTGTTTTTCATGGTCAATGATTAAGTTGGTATTTCACCAGTCTAACTACCCTAAGAACCCAATGTCTTCTTGGCTGGCTGGTCTTCCTTCTGGTTAGTTTGTAAGTCTCAGTGGACTCTTCCATTGAAACTGTAACTGTATTAAGTGCCCTGTTTGCATGAGTGATTAAGATCAGGACAGCAGAAAATACTCAATCTGATTAATTTTATTGGATTCCAACTTTTTTAGGGAAGGATAGGATTTAGGCCACTGGTGTGCACTGAGTTTCTCTTAAACTGGCCCATATGCTTTATGATCGTTAGTAAGAATAAAAACAAATCTCAGTGAACAAAACTCCCCTTTCTAGGTCTCTTTGTTTCCTTTGAGTGAACGCCCCCCTTTGTAGTGACAGAGGAATTGGGGCTCTTTGTTTCTTGAAGTAATCACCAGGGGGAGAGCTAGTGACAGAGAAGTGGATTTGGATCCGGTGAGTGGTTGGGGGCTTCTTCTCAGGCTCTGCTACTGCTGCTAACAAGACATCTCTTCCCAGAGCTCCCTGTACCCATTCACATGCACAGGACCTTCAAATAGTCACATGGGGGATCCCCAACAAAAGTGCCAAGTCTTCACCCCATCATTCTGTAGCGAGGCTCACCAATTATCAAGCTCTCCTACAAAGATTGTTTCCAATTAGCATTTTATTGCTTGAAAGGGTGGTTAGAGGTTATCAGATGTTAGAGAATAAATCTGACGTGAAAGTCAGAAACCAAAACAACAAGCCTAGAAGGAACCTAGAGGGAACAGAGATAATTTGGGAAAATAAATAAATAAATAAGTAAGCAAATAAATACTATTATGTGCCTAGAGAGATGAGATCCACAAAAGCAGAACAAGCTCCTACAAAACAAAAAACAAAAATGTATATAACCAAAAAGAACCCTTGGCCTAGAAACAATAACATTCCAGTAGCAATAGGAACAGTTAGTGCCCAGATCTTGGATTCTAATATCATTCTTCAATAAAAGGAAACAGAGCTCCTTGGAGAAGTAGTTAATCCTAAGGGCTGGAGTAGGAAAGATGCGAGATGCAAGATGAGCCCAGAGCATGTTGTGCCAGAAAGTAAGGAGGTGCTCAAAAAAAACCCCACCAAAAACCCACCTATATTGATGGGAGTGTGTCAAAGGGGCACAGGAGCCAAGTAAAAGAACTCTTGATGGCCAAGACTGGAACAATTTGAGCAAGAAAATTAATAAAGATCAGATTATAACCTAAAGTATAAAATGAATATCCTGAGTCCATACGGATACAAACAAATGATGGAATCAATAAATAAATGGGGAAGAACAGAAAAATATCTTGTGCAGAAGAATTCCAAATAATTTACGTAGCAACTCTGCCCTCAAGGAGGGGGAGCATAACTCTCTACTCCTCAAGTGTGGACTGTGAATCATGATCTCTTTCAAAAGAGGACAGTATAGGGGCCGGCCCAGTGGCACAAGTGGTTAAGTGCGCCCGCTCCCCTGCAGCGGCCCCGGGGTTCACCGGTTCGGATCCCAGGTGCGCACCGACGCACTGCTTGTCAGGCCATGCTGTGGCAGGCGTCCCATATAAAGTGGAGGAAGATGGGCATGGATGTTAGCCCAGGGCCAGTCTTCCTCAGCAAAAAGAGGAGGATTAGCAGATGTTAGCTCAGGGCCGATCTTCCTCACAAAAAAAAAAAAAGAGGACAGTATAGAAACGGGGGAAAATAGTAACTTCACATAGAGAAACCTGACAAACACTTCCTCAGCCAGGTGATCGAGGTGAAGGCCAATAGTCATAAATCATTTGAAGTATGTACCTTTGATATGATTTAGTAAAAATGGCATTTTGGGCCAGCCCTGATGGCCTAGCGGTTAAGTTCAGCATGCTCTGCTTCGGTCGCCCAGATTTGGTTCCTGGGTGTGGACCTACACCACTCGTCTGTCAGTGGCCATGCTGTGGTGGCAACCCACATACAAAAAGAGCAAGATTGGCAACAGACATTAGCTCAGGGTGAATCTTCCTCAGCAAAAAAAAAAAAGACATTTTATCTCTATAGTCTTCCTCCTCAAAACCCTTAACCCTAGTCTAACTAACTATGAGAAAAAGACTAGACAAATTCCAATAGGAGGGTGCTCTACAAAATACTGGACCAGTACTCTGCAAAACTGTCAAAGTTATAAAAAGACAAAGAAAATCTAAGAAACTGTTATAGTCAAGAGAGACATGACTACTAAATGTAATGTGGTATGCTGGATGGAATCCTGGAACAGAAATAAGACATTAGGTAAAAACTAAGAAAATATGAATAAACTATGAACTTTAGCTAATGATAATGTATCCAAATTAGTTCATTAATTGTAACAAATATACCCTCCTAATGTGAGATATTAATAGGAGAAACTAGATGTGAAGTGTGTGGGAACTCTCTGTCTTACCTTCTCAATTATTTTGTAAATCTAAAACTATTCTAAAAAAATAAAGTCTACTTAAAATGAAAAAAGAACTCTTGGAAATTAAAAATATAACTGCAACAATACTAAAAATAATGGAATATAAAGTTGTAAGATTTCTCAGAATGTATTTTAGAAAGGCAAAGATCTAGAGAATAGGAATAAAGGGATAATAAAATCAGGGAGCCCGATCAGGAGTTCTCACATCAGATAAGAGAAAGAAAGGAGAAAGGAAGGCAAGGAAATAGGAAGAAAGAAAGAGGAAGGAAAAAAGAAACAGGGAGAAAAAAAAAGAAAGAATAGAGAAAAAGGAAGAAAGAATAATTATTTTAGAAATAATACAAGAAATTTTCCCAGAATTAAAGGATATATGTTTTTAGATTAAAAGAACTCAGCATACGCTCAAAACACTGGATGGAAAAATAAAGGAAAAAAAGCAAGTTTTATTATGCTGAAATTTCAGATCATGGAGGATAAAGAGATCCAAAAATCTTCCTGAGAAAATCAAGAAGGGGCACCCAAAGGAAAATCTGAATGTCCTCAGATTTCTGAGCAGGTGCATTGGAAGTTAGAATATGTTTCTGGGAGCTTTCAAAATGGTAAGAGAAAATTTTTTCCAGCCCAGAATTCTAGACCCAGCCAAACTATTCATGGAAGATTTGCCTTTCATTCACCTTTTTTTCAGGAAGTCAGTAAAGAGTATGCTCCACCAAAACAAAACAGAACAAAGTAAGTAAATCAGAAAGAATAAAACATAGCATCTAGGAATTCAACACAAATGACTCATCAAGACATTTCCCAGGCTGATAGTGAAGGCGAGTCCATTCAGTAAGCCCAGAGAAAAACTAGTCCAGACTAAAAAAAACAGGGGAAAATGCTCCTAGAGATATCTAGAGACCTCTAGAAAGACATCTCAAGGAAAAACAATGGAACTGAGAGATTATCTGTCAGATTTAACCGTGGAGGAATGTTGGATCTAGTGCAAGAATACTTAGCACAAGAGTCAAAGAAGGCTGACGCAAATGATTCAAAGAGGCAATTAATCCAGGGGGAGAAAATTCAATTATACAAGAAAGGAAATGTAAGTAGAGTACTTTATTTAGATCAACAATGAGCAATATTTATATAAGAATAATAATGAAAACATTGAATGTGAATTTAATTTTTTAAAATTTGTTAAAACTCTAGGAGGATGAGAGGAGGGGGAAATGTGGGTCTGGGAGGAAGGATATTGTAAAAAAGCTAAATCCTGACCTTCAATGAAGGACGTAAACAGAAATTATCTAAAACTGAAAAAAATAATACATAGTACTAAACTATGTTGCTTAGAAACATGGAAGTAAAAACAGAAGGAAAAAGCAAGTCAAAATGAGTGCTTTGGGGAAGTGGGAATAGGGCCGAAGCAGGGATAACCAAATTTTGTTATAAGTCTTATACTACTCTTTGACTTTTAAACTATTATGTATTATTTTGATAAGAAGTTAAATTAAAATTTTCCTACTTCACAGATTTTTCCCAATTGTGAAAATATATCTGTAAAAGTATGCAAAAAGTATATAAGTACTGTTTATAAACTAATTATAAACAGAACTTTGTAAATATCGCCTAGGTCAAGCAACTGAATGCTGCAAGCAACTTAGAAGTTCCTTTTCTGCCCCTTCCTAATCACACACTCCTCTTTCCACTCAAATATAACCATTATCCTGACTATTGTTTTTGTGTGTGTGTGTGTGAGGAAGATCAGCCCTGAGCTAACATCCATGCCAATCTTTTTGCTGAGGAAGACCGGCCCTGAGCTAACATCTGTTGCCAATCCTCCTCCTTTTTTTTCCCCCTTTTTCTCCCCAAAGCCCCAGTAGATAGTTGTATGTCATAGTTGCACATCCTTCTAGTTGCTGTATGTGGGACGCCACCTCAGCATGGCCAGACAAGTGGTGCGTCGGTGCGTGCCCGGGATCCAAACCCAGGCCACCAGTAGCAGAACGCATGCACTTAACTGCTAAGCCACAGGGCCAGCCCCTATCCTGACTGTTGTAAGGATACATTCTTTACTTTTCTGTATAGTTTTAGCACCTACATGTTCATCCCTAAACATTATAGTTGAGTTTTGCCTGGTTTTGCCTTGAACTATAATATAAATGGAATTATACTTTATATATTGCTTTGTATCTTGCATCTTTTGCTCAGTGTTATGTTTATGAGGTTTATCCCTATTGTTACATGTAACTGAAGATAGTTCATTTTCATTGCTGCATAATATTCCATTTTATGAGTATATCACAATTTATCTATTCTACTGTTGGTATTGTTTCTAGTTTTTGGCTATTACAAACAGGGCTACTATAAACATTCTTACACATGTATCCTGTTGCACATATGCTTAAGATTCTCTAGAGCACACATTTACTAGTGAGTTGATGGTTCACCGGCTATGCACATGTTCAACTTTATTAATGATGATAAACTGTTTTCCCAAGACTTTGTAACAAATTACACTCCCACCAGCAACCAGGGTCTGAGAGTCCATGTTGTTACACGTCCTTGCCAAAACTTGTTACTATTAGAATTTTTTATTTTCCTGATTAATAATAAAGTTAAATACTTTTCAATATATTCATTGAACTTTTGGCTATCCTCTTTTGTGAAGTCCCTGTTCATGTGTTTTACTATTTTTTTATGGAGTCTCTGTCTTTTCCTAATTTATTTGTAGGAGTCTTTTATATTTTCTGAATATAAATCCTTTGTGTATTATGTAGGTTAACAATGTCTTAAACTCTGTGGCTTCCCTTTTTTTTTTTTTTTTTGTGAGGAGATCAGCCGTGTGCTAACATCCGCCAATCCTCCTCTTTTTTTGCCGAGGAAGACGGCCCTGGGCTAACATCCGTGCCCCTCCTCCTCCACTTTATATGGGACGCCGCCACAGCATGGCTTGCCAAAGCAGTGCGTGGGTGCGCGCCTGGGGTCCGAACCAGCGAACCCCGGGCCGCGGCAGCGGAGCGCACGCACCCAACCTCTTGCGCCACTGGGCTGGCCCCTGTGGCTTCCCTTTTTAATGCCTTACTGTTGTCGTCTTTTTTTTTTTAGGACTAGAAATCTACAATTTAAACGTAGTTCAATGTTTTTTATGCTCTGTTTTAAATATTCTTCTCTGTGATAAAGTTATGAGGATATTTTCACATATCTTCCAAAATTTATTATGCTGCTTTTCACGTTTGGGTCTTTAATGAACACCAAAATGCATAGTGTGGGTTAAGAATCAAATTTGATTTTTTCCTCATATAGATACCAAATTGTCTCTGCTCCGTTTATTGGAAAGAGCATTGCCCCCCACTGATCTGTAGTACCACATTTTTCGTAAATCAAATGTCTCTATGTATGTGGTTATGTTTCTGGACTCTTAATTCTGTTCCACAACCCTATTTGCCTATCATTGCAACACATTACCTTAATTATTGTAAATTTTAATGTCTTGATATTTTTTAAGAAAATCTTACCTTCTTGTTCTTCTCAAAATTGTTCCTGACCTTTTACATTTCCATATATATTGTAGAATCAGCTTATCACACATACATACAACTCCCCCCCCACACACAGTATACACACACACCAAGCCTGTTAGGATGTTGACTGAGAATACGTTGGGCTTGTAGATAGATTAGTTTGGGGAAATTTGATATATTTTAAAATTGAATTTTCTACTCCATAAACATAGTGCTTTTCTCCATTTATTTAGGTCTTCTTTAGCATGTGTGTGTGTGTGATTGATCTATCTGTATCTATCTATGTATCTATGTATCCATCCATCCATATATCTACGTAGTTTTATAATGTGTTCTATAAAGATATTACACATATTTTGTTAAATTTATTCATTGACACATGATATTCTTTTTTTTGCTGTGGCCAATACATCTTTTTAAAATTCCATTTTCCCATTATACTAACTTGGAACTTATATGCTATTTCTATTATTTTAACAGTTACCCTAGAAATTAAAACATAAATATAACTTTTTAAGGCTAAAATTAGCAGCACTCCTATTCTCTTCTAAGATAATACAAGAATCCTAGGAAGCTTTGTCTCACTCCTAACTCACATATTTGAATTCTTTTCCTTTTCAACTTCACAAAATTTTATTATGATTGTTTTATACAGTCAATGTTTGTCTACATTTACTCATTACTTTACATTTTAAAAAATCTTCATTTCTTTTGTATCTTAGATCCTCTATCCATTATCATTTTCCTGATTCTGAAGTATACTTTTGAATTTGTTTTAATGCGGGTCATGGAAAACTCAGTCTTTGTTTTTTGTTTGAAAATATCTGATTTTTTCCCCTGCTCTCATTTCTTGAAAGATGTTTTTCCCTGGGAAAAGAATTCTAGATTGTCAGCTGTTTTCTTTCAGTATATTGAAGATACCTTTCCAATGTTACGTGGCTTCTGCTATTGCTGATAAGAAGTCAGCTGTCAGTTTAATTGTTGATGTACTGGAGGTAATTTGTTCTTCTACTCTGGATGCTTTTAAGATCTCCATTTTTGTCTTTGATGTTGCCATAGTGAATTTGTAGTTCACTATGATGTGTCTAGGTATGGATTCTTTTTAATTTATCTCATTTGGAATTTGTTGGGCTTCTTTATTCTGTGAATTGGTGTCTTCCTTGCATTCTGAAAAAGATCTCAGGCATCATCTCTTCAAATATTATCTTTGCCCCAGTGTCTCTTCTATTCTTGTGAAACTGCTTAGATTTATGTTACACCATTTCACTCTATCCTGCATTTCTCTTAACTTCTTTTCATATTTATAATCTTTTTGTCTCTCTGTATTCCTTTCTGGATAATTTTTTTAGTAACTTTCAGTTTTCTAATTCTTTCTTCTAGTGTGTCTAATCTGTTAAACCCATCCAATGAGTTTTCTATTTCAATTTTTGTATTTCATTATAGAAGTTCTACTTGGTTCTTCTTCATATCTGCTAGATCATTTAAAAGTTATTTTCCCATACACTGCAGATATTTTCATTGTCTTTCTTTTCTTTAAACATAATGAGCATAGTTGTTTTATAAACTAAGCCTGATAATTATAAAATCTCTCACTGCCATCATGTTGTTACTTCCAATTATCTCTTGAGAATTGTTTCCTTGTGTGCCAGTTATTTTTTATTGTGACTAATCATTTTCTTTTGAAAATTAATTGTGATAATTATTTGAAACCCATTATAGAGGTACCTTCCACCAAAACGGATTTGCTGTAGTTTGCTACAGTAAAGTTCCTAGGCACTACTAATCCCAAACATTTTAAACTAAATTCACAGCTTGAAGTTTTTTTGAAGTTTTTTAAGTGGTATGAATCTAGGCTGTAAATTCATCTAATAACATTTTTGTGGTTATGATATTTCCAAGACAGGCAATTATTGCCACCCTCTTTCTTTTTTCAATGTCAAGGCAAATTTCCTGCAGTATTCTGGGGATTGGATTGATTGAGTTTCCTTCCGACCTTGGCTTTATGTCGGGAGAGCATTATACTCTCTACCTGAGGTGAGCCCTAGACTTTGATTTCTGAACTTTGTGTCCTGTGAGGGCATCAAGACAGATACTGAATTCACCTGGTTTGGAAATGCCCTTTTGCAGCAATTTCAGTATCCTGCTTACCTCTCTGGGTATTGTTGTTATTGTTAGTGCTGTTGAGTTGATTCTGACTCCTAGCAACCTTGTGTACAGGAGAGCAGAACCCTGCCTGGTCTTTTTGTGCCATCCTCTCACCTTCCTATGCTATGTCAGACAATGCTCTTTGCTATTCATAGAGTTTTCATGGCCAATTTTTTTTTCGGAAGTGGGTCGCCAGGTCCTTCTTCCTATCCTGTCCTAGTCTGGAAACTCTGCTGAAACCTGTCCACCATGGGTGACCCTGCTGGTATTTGAAATACCAGGGGCATAGCTTTCAGCATCACAGCAACATGCAGCTGCCACAGTATGACAACTGACAGATGGGTGGTGTGGTTCCTTGACTGGGAAACAAAGTGTGGAATCTTAACCACTAAACCACCAGGGCTGGCTTACGAATTCTCATAGACAGATAATAATAATGATGTTAACTAACACTTATATGTGATCATCAGGTGGCAGAAAGTGTACTAAGTCCTTTACCTGTATTATGAGGAAAATACTGTTATTTTCCTCATTTTAAAGATGAGGAAAGTGAAACACAATGAAGTTAAGTAACTTGCCCAATATCACACAGCAGATAAAGCTTAGATCCATGATATAAACCAGACAGTCTGACTCAAGGGTCTGTATTCTTAACTGTTCTATATTGATTTGGTTTTGAAAATCCATATAAAAGTTCCATTTATGGTAATATGATACACTAGGAAGTAACTCTGCTTTTAAAAAAACCATGGCCATGAAAACCTGGTGAATAGCAGTGGAGCATTGTCTGATATAGCACTGGAAGGTGAGAGGATGGCGCAAAAAAGACCAGGCAGGGTTCCGCTCCGCAGTACACAGGGTCACTAGGAAATGGAATCAACTCCATGGTACTAACAACAAATGAGAATTGATAAGAGAGAAAAACTGAGAAATGACAAGAGAAGAGATGGGGAAGGATAGCCTGGGATGTGAGAATAACCTGTATGGGAATAGGGAAAATGACAAAAATCTGGGGGAAAGTAATATAAAAATAGATTTTATTAAGGAAGTCTTGATGTATGTTATGCAATATAATTCATCCTTTTCTCTCTCAAAAGATCTTCAGCAAAGACCTGCATTAGTTTTCTTTTTTTTTTTTTGGTGAGGAAGATCAGCCCTGTGCCAATCCTCCTCTTTTTTTGCTGAGGAAGACTGGCCCTGGGCTGACCTCCGTGCCCATCTTCCGCCACTTTATATGGGACGCTGCCACAGCGCGGCTTGCCAAGCGGTGCGTAGGTGCATGCCTGGGATCCAGACCGGTGACCCCCGGTCCACCGCAGCGGAGCGTGTGCACTTAACCGCTTGCGCTGCTGGGCCGGCGCCTGCATTAGTTTTCAATGGCTTTTTTTGAATAGGATTTGTGTTTCCTTTGGATGTAATACTGTACCAAGATTGGTTTCTGGGTGGCTCCATCTTATTCTTATTCCATATTTACCTTACAGGAGTAAGTCAGTCCACCACAAAGACTGTTGTGTTTATTTATTTATTTATATATTTTTTTATTTTTGTGAGGAAGATCAGCCCTGAGCTAGCATCCATGCCAATCCTCCTTTTTGCTAAGGAAGACTGGCCCTGGGCTAACATCTGTGCCCATCTTCCTCCGCTTGATATGGGACGCAGCCAGAGCATGGCCTGACAAGTGGTGCATCGGTGCGCGCCCAGGATTTGAACCCCAGGCCGCCAGCAGCGGAGCGCGCGCACTTAACCGCTATGCCATGGGGCTGGTCCCAGACTATTGTGTTTAATAAGCATCTACATTGCTTTGGCAATCCGTCTGAAACATAGCAGGCACTCCAAACAAAACAAAGCTACACCAAGACAACTTGAATAAAATAAATGGATGAAATGCTGGCAAAATGAAACAAAATTTTTAATTCGAAAAGAAAACTTAGATGTTAGAGATGTCTTTGTAACACCAAAGGTATCAAAGGTAACGTGTATGAAAGGTAAATATGATATAAAAACGATGATGACATTTTAAAAATAGCTCCTGTAAGTTGTGATTTTCAGTATTCGCCTGACTCTTTCTCTAACATTTTGTAGTTACAAAAAGTGAAACTGCTTAGTACAGAAGGCTTGGAAAACATAGAGTAGGGTTTCTCCACCTCTGCACTATTGACATCTTGGGCCAGATAATTCTTTGCTAGGGGGTGGTGTCTGGGTGCATTGTAGGATGTTCAGCAGCAGCAGACCTCATCTCCACCCTCTGGATGCCAGTAGCACTCCCCACACCTAGTTGCGACAATCAAAAATGTCTCCAGATATTGCCAAATGTCCCTGGGGGGCAAAATACCACCAGATTGAGAACCACTGAAATAGAGGAATTACAGAAGTCACCTATCTAAGTAGAGATGTAAGCTTTTGGTTTACATAAATAAAAATTACCAACACAGTCACATTGAGCTTACGGTTCTATAGCCATTTATGTTCCACTCAGTAATCACTGTGTTTTTGTTATGTAATATTCCTCTACAGTGTGATTTTTTTTGATAGCGCAAGTACTGTATAACAAAATAATCCTAATTCCTCCTTTCTCCTTCTAGTCCCTTCTATCATTGCTGTCATTCATTTCATTTCACTTATACATAAGCATACACACACACACACACACAATCAAATCACAGTGTTGCAAATAAAAGTTCTTATTTGACTTTCACTTATTCCTTCTCTGATGCTCTTCCTTTCTTTATGTAGGTCCAAGCTTCTGACCTATATCATTTTCCTTTTCTCTAAGGAACTTCTTTTAACATTTTTTGCGAGGCAAGTCTATTGGCAACAAATTCTCTCAATTTTTGTTTGTCTGAGAAAGTATTTCCTCTTTACTTTTGAAGGATAATTTCACAGGACACAGAATTCGAGGGTGGTGGGGTTTTTTTCTGTCAAGACTTTAAATATTTTACTCCACTCACTTCTTGCTTGCACAGTTTCTGAAGAGAAGTCAGAGGTAATTCTTATCCTTGCTTCTCTATAGGTAAGGTGCTTTT
Source organism: Diceros bicornis minor (assembly GCF_020826845.1). NCBI lineage: Eukaryota > Metazoa > Chordata > Mammalia > Perissodactyla > Rhinocerotidae > Diceros > Diceros bicornis. The sequence goes on along the minus strand of NC_080748.1, from coordinate 8,779,621 downwards.
TTCTTCTGGCTTCTCCAGGATTTTTTCTTTATCTTTGATTTTCCATAGTTTGAGAACGATATGTAGTTTTTCTGGCATTTATCCTGGTTGGTGTTCTCTGAGCTTCCTGGATCTGTGGTTTGGTATATGACATTAATTTGGGGGAAATTCTCTTTCATTATTGTTCCAAATATTTGTTTCTGTTCCTTTCTTTCTTTCTTCTCCTTCAGATATTCCCATTATGTGTATGTTATACCTTTTATAGTTGTCTGGCAATTCTTGGGTATTCTGTTTTGTTTTCTTTTTTTTTCAGTCTTTTTTCTCTTTGCTTTTCAGTTTTGGAGGTTTCTATTGAGATATCCCCGAGCTTGAAGATTCTTTCCTCAGCCATGTCCAGTGTACTAATAAGCCCATCAAAGGCATTCTTCATTTCTGTTGCAGTGTTTTTTTATCTCTAGCATTTCTTTTTGGTTATTTCTCATGATTTCCATCTCTCTGCTTACATTACTCATCTGTTCTTGCATACTATCTACTTTACCTAGTAGAGCCCTTAGCATATTAATCATAATTTTTTAAATTCCCAGTCTGATAATTCCAACATCCCTGCCATATCTGAGTCTGGTTTTGATGCTTTCTCTGTCTCTTCAAACTGTGTTTTTTGCCTTTTAGTATGTCCTGTAGTTTTTTCTGAATAGTCAGATGTGATGTACTGGGTAAAAGGAACTGCCTAGCCCTGGTTCCCAGGGAGGTTGCTGCTTGTGGGTTTCTGCTCCGGTAAGTTGTGATTCTCGGTATTCACCTGACCCGCTCTCTAATTTTGGGGGCAGGGGTTTGCCCTGTGACCTCAGTTCTCTTATAGATCTAAGAAAAGTTGTTGATTTTTCAGATTGTTCAGCTTTTACTTGTTATTTGGACCTACTGCATAATTTTTAATGGATGCTGGTATTAACAGTGTATGGACATACCACACTTTACATAACTAATCCTTGGAGACTTTGTTTCAAATAAGGCTGCATAAACATACTTGATTATTTACTTACAATAGATTCTTGTGAGTAGAATTGCAGCTCAAACTAAAGACGAAGTATTAAAATTTGGTGCTGTCCATTGGTAGGGTAATGGACTTCAGTGACATCCTGTGTCACCCTCACTAACTAAATTCTCTTTACACAAGCATGTCCAAGGATCCACTCTCGAGCGGAGACAAGTCTTCTCCGGACCCCTTCGGCACTCGTGCTTTTCTAGTCCTAGGTCAGCTGCCCAAGAGAGGACCGCCTTCTGGCAGGGGTTGGTGAGCCTCCACATGCAGGGGGCGCTGTAGGATACGCGGCGGCTCCGAAGGAACCAGACGCCGCTCTCCTTCGGCCGACGCTCTGTCCCGCCCGTCCCGCCCCCTCGGCGACGCCAGGTTTGGGGAAGTGTTTCTAGGAGACGGCGCTGGTCCGCTGCGCCTGCGCAGTTGACGCCGCCGGGGGCTGACTGAGGGCCCGCGGCGGGGCCGGATGAGGTAGTTCCCGGTGCGTCTGGGTAGCTGTCGTCCGCCAAGTTCCTTCTCTCCGTGGTACGCCTGTGAGGCGAGCTTCCGGCAGACGAAGCTTCGGGATGGAGCACATCCGTACGACCAAGGTAGTCGGGCGCGGGAGAGCCGTTCGCGGCCGGCCCGGGTCCAACCGGGCAGAGCGGGAGGCGGCGGGTGGTGGCTAGAGTTCAGCTGGCCCGACGGGGTCTGAGGGCCGGCCGCTCGGGCGGGGGCCTGGGCCCGGACCGGAGTGGCCTGGCCGGGCCTAATCCGGGAGGGCGAGGGCGGTTTGGGCCAAGGAGGTGAGGAGGCCTCCTGTACCCACGGGAGTGCGAGTCTCGGTTTAGTTCTTGGCGTTGGATTTGGATGATTTGGGCTGCTTGGGGTTAAGTCTGGTGAAATTGGTCGCCCTCCTCTCAGCGCTAAACTTTTTTGGGCAAAATTGGAAGTGCTTTAGCTTCAGAGGCTTTCAGCCGTTCGCGGCCTCCTGCAACGGAAAAGCGCTGGGTCGTCAGGTTAACATTGCGATGCTGTGTAAGCTTTTCCTTGTTCACATTTAATTGTCCGGTGCCACAGATTCTGGGTGCAAGTTTTGGAGGAGCTGCGATCAGCCCCGGGCTGCACCCCGCCTTCTTGTCTCGGGCTCCAGTCATCTACATTTGTTATTTCCATTTCTGTGCCTCAAACTTGATTGTCTGTACTGTCAAGAGTCAGCTTAACAGGGGAATTATGGAGAAGGGAAAAATGTTATCCTGTGTTTTAAAGTGTCTGATGGAACTGTTCTTCAGTTGAGCTTATTAAATCCCATGCTTAATTTTTGTGTGTGAACGGTATTTATTTTGAGAACAAGTATTTTTATGATTCTGTTACAAATTTTAAAACTGAAGGAAGTGACATCAGAATCTTGCCAAATTACTTTACCAACAATATTCAAGTTCAACTTCAACTTTGGGAGGGAGGAAACTTAAATCAATACCAGAAGAATTGAATAACATAATTTTAAGATCGCTCGGAGCCCAACAAAATCAGGAAGAGGACCCACCGTGAATCCTGACTCCTCCTGTTTTGCTGAAACCATCCTTCTATTGCTGCTCATCCTAGTTACCTTTCATGTAGGAAAATAGCAGACATACCTCATCATCATTTGTTTCATGGAGAATTTGAGATTTTTGTCTTTAAAGTGTTTCACAAACCTTTTTAAGGTGAACATGGATTTTTTAGAGCTTTTTTAACATTGCGTATATTGTATCTAATAAAATTGAAGATGCTAAAAACTAACCCCTTTTTAAAAATCTTTTTTTTTTTTCTTAAGAAAAGAAAGGTAAAATAACTCTAGAATTCAAGTTGCTGGCACTTAAAGTTTGAAATTAGAAGGGTGATTAAATAACCGAACTAGTAGAAGATGCAGAGGTGGAAAAGAGGACTCGAGTAGGCGTCAGATCAGGATCTTGCCCTGTTTCCAAGGTTCCAGATGTTTATTATATAGTAGCCATGTGCACATGACTTCCTTTTGTACAAGATTGAACCTCATCTTTGCATTTTTCATAATGCTTGCTACACTGCTTAGCATACAATAGAGAAGCAGTGAAAATGAACTGAATTTAGTAAATTAGAACAAACCCTATTACTAGGTGATTGGTAAGAGTGAACAGAATTTTACAAAATCCTTAGGATCCCTTGGCTTATTTTAAACCTTTCCTCCTTAAATTTATGATGAATATATATCTTTGTTTTTATTTGTATAGTTGTAGCTTCTCTTCTTTTCTGGAAGATTATTGCTGGTGACTAATTTGGTCTGATGTTCCTCTTTACCAGTTGATGGACTTTTCTTCAGTTAATTTTCTGATTTAGTCTTATCTTTTCACACTGAGCCTGTGCTGGTGGTTTAGTAAGGTCCTTTTATGCCTTTTTAAAGACTAAGAGATTTCTGACTAATTTTCTATTAAAATTACTTCTCAAGTGTGCTTCTTTATCACTTTGGATTATTTTTCTACCATTGGACCGTTACGCCTCTGGAATAATCTTAAATGGATATGTGTAGACTGCAATTAAACAGGTAGTTACTAGGTACCTGTTACGTGCCAGGCACTGTACAGACACTGGGTATACCACAGTCAGCATGATAGACACGGAACTCATGATGCGTTCTGATAATTGTTGTGTGGACTATAATGTTTTCTTAAATTATAATTTATTCTTAAAAGATTGATTTGAACATAGCCAACTTTTTGTTTCTATTATGCATAACCTTCACCTGGACATAGTTAATTTGCTGCAAAAATAATTGTAAGTATTTCAAAACTAAAAATGAATGCTTTAAGTTTATTTAGCTGTTTTGAACTCTGTAGTTTAGTCATTATGATCAAGAATTGACTATAGAGTAGTACTTTGTAACTATTTAATGATTTGTTCTATGTTGTTCAGACAGCTGTATTTGAAAAGTAATAATTACCACTTACTAAGCAACTGTATGTCAATATAGCCAACTATACACATATTATTTCACAATATTTACAATTTCACAAATATGTTATCGTATGCAAAATTATCACTGATCTCTTAAATAACCCTGCCAATTGGGTCATTATCTCCATTTATAGATGAGGAAGAAATAGGCTTAGAGAGTTTAAATAACCTGCCCAATTAGCTCATGAGGGGTAAAGTCAAGATTTAAACCAAGGTTTGACTATGTAATGTTTTTTCCATTGCCTCTCTAGTTTTAATCTAATTGTTTAAATTTATTAATATTAATTTAGAAATAAATTCTAATAGTAGTTCCTTTAAGAGCTTTCTCTTCTCCAAACCTCTTCTTAACATAAGTAAATAGTATTTACGTAGTATTATTATTTTTTATGTTTATGGTCATTTTTTTTTCAAGTTCCTTTTTTTTTTGAAGAAGAAGAAGATTGGCTCTGAGCTAACATCTGTTGCCCATCTTCCTCCTTTTTTCTCCCCAAAGACCCCATAGATATTTGTATGTCATAATTGTACCTCTTTCTAGTTGTTCTATGTGGGATGCCGCCTCAGCATGGCTTGATGAGCGGTGAGTAGGTCTGCACCCAGGATCCGAACCGGCAAACCCTGGGCCGCCAAAACTGAGTGTGCGAACCCAAGCGCTACGCCACCGGGCCGGCCCCTGGTCATTTTTTATTTTTATTGCTCACTATGTACAGTAGTTTATCAGGTAAAGTATTTTAGCTGAGTACTAATTAAATAGCTTTATACTTCTAAAATTTAGGAACAGATATATCATCCTATTTTGGTCACATTTGGTTTACTAACTGTATAGCATCAATAAAGATGTCGAGTCTGATTTTGAATTTCTGAAATAGCATTTCCAACATTTGATGAGTGTAGCTACTGCCTATCACTTTGAGCTCTAATTTTGCCCTAATGAGATAGTCTTGCCAAGAAACAATGGGAAATTAGCAGGGACAGTTCTTTATGCTGTCTTTCTCCTTTCCCTGCCAGGCTCCAGTGCTTTGGCTGACATCATATATTGATATCGAATGATATTGTGCTGTTTGTGAATGGAATTTTACAGAATGAAATGGAAGAATGTTTTCCTAATTATATATGAAAGACTGCTTCCTAGAGTTTGTTATAGAATGGAATGCCCCATGAAAATCTGACCCCACTAGGGCTCAAATTGAGTTATTCCAAAAGTAATGCCCAGTTTGTTCTTAGCTTGTTACCCCCTTCTGTTATTAGAATGTGAGATCATACATGTGTGTATACAAATATATGTTATCTGTTAGAAAGAGGGAAGGAGATGCAAAACTAAGAATGGATCAAGAATAAGGAGAAACTGATATTATTTTAATTGTCTTTGAAATAAGAGCCAGTAGATTTTGAGGAGCACCTGAATGCTTTTCCCCGTGTAAAGTGCTGTTTTGACTGTCACTGACATTATCCCGTTATACAGGTGAGAAAACTGAAGCCTGCAGAGATCAATAAAATAACTTGTCCTGATTCAAACAGCTAGCTCTACTAAAGAAGAGGTGGTGCTGGGAACTTGAATCCAGGTCTTCGTGATACGAGTCCTGTTCTCTCAACCATTACACTCTCCTGCCTCACAGAGTAATTATCTAATCCAGAGATTTGCGTAGTGAGGTAGGACAGTGTGAGTGGGAACGGAGAGGAGGGGATGGATGAGAGGAATTAGGTGGTAGGATTTTGTCTAGTCGGTAGCTGATTATGAGGGTCTAGAGCTAAGGAAAAGGTCTGGCCCAGAGAAATAGCTTTGTTGTCAATGTTTAGGTAATCATTGAAATTTTCTGTCATGGATGAGTTTACGTAAGGAGACTACGTAGATGCTCTGTAGAGTAGAGTGTGAAGGTGGGAGCCCTAGGAATCCTTAAAAAGGGGCAAGCAGAGGAAGAGGAGCCAGAGAAAGAGTATCAAGGATAAAATGGGAAGAAGTGAATCACATAATCATAATGTGATTCAGATAGGAAGAGAACAGTCTTCCATATTCTGATTTCCTCCTCTGCTTCCTCTTCCTCTGCGTCCTGCTCTTCTGCTCCCTCCTCTGCTCCTTCCTTTTCCATGGGCCAGACACTATTATAGGTACTGGGAAAATGGCGATGAATAAATCAGACAAAAATCCCTGACCTTGTAAAACTAATTTTCTAGTTTAGGTAGAAAGACATAACAATAAACAAAATTAATGTCAAGTATATAATATGATAGATGGTGGTAAGTGCTGTGGAGAGTGCCAGGGTGGGGTTGGGGGAGGACAGTTGTAAATAGGGTAGTTGGGGAAGCCCTTACAGAGAAAGTGACACTTGAGTACAGACCTGAAAGAGGAGAGGGAGTAGCCATTTCAGCGTGGCTGGGGAATAGGGACAGTCCCAACAGTGGGAACAGGAAGAGCAAAAACCCTATGTTGGGCCTGCCTGGTTGGTAAGAACTAGCAAGAAGACCAGTGTGGCTGGAGCAGAGTGAGTGAAGGAGAGAGCATAGTAGAAGATTAAATATGGGACAGGGACAGATTACTGTAGAGCTTTGAAAACTAATATGACATCTTTGCTTTTACTGAATGAGATAGGAAGCTGTTGATGGAATGTCAGGTGTGTCTAACCTGCAGAAAAGCAAAAGTAAGATAGGACTGAAAAGTGCCCACTGGATTTTTGATCTGTTTCATTTGGTGATTTATGGAGCCAGGCGCTCTTTTAAGAACTGGGGACATGGGAACAAAAAGAGATAAAAAAGCTCTTTTGATACTTTACCTTCCAACTTTACGAAGGCAGCTTGATGCTCTTTCTTTTTGATAGCTAATTCTTGGCAAGATGTCAGTGCTATGGAGTATGGGATAATGATTCTGAGAGTCCCAAATGGGTGCCTGGCTATAGGGAGGGATGTACAGCATGCCAGAGAAACCGTGACAGTGCATTTTCTGCTGCAGTGGCCATTGTTATGTAGTTGTAGAGTAAGTACAACTGTTGGTCACAGACCTTTGATTGAGGGAGGCCATTGGTCCCTCCCTGTCCCAGTCGCCACTTTTCCCTCTTGGGGGTAGATCAGTGTCTGAATTTTCTGAGTGTGATTCTGTATATGTGTGATTCCCTGTGTTTTTCATTTCCAGCTTTGTAATCAGCTGAAATTTGAACTTCCTGTATAGACCATTAGGGTCTCTTTTAGTGCGGGCCTATAGTTAGCAGCAATTCAACTAAATGGCCTTTCAAGTAATGTGTTGGCATTTCCCATTCTCACCATAATGACCACACACTTCACTTCTTTTCCCTGTGCTCCATTTTCTTCTTCTTGGTTTATTCTTCTTTTCTCATAACCTTTCCCTCCTTCCCCATTTCCTTTTTGCCTGTGGTGATGCCTATAACTAAAGGATCCTAACACTATTTCTGTAGTGCCTCAGTGCTAGTGACCTGAAAGAGTTGTAGTTGCTTCCTAATATTTGGCTTAAAACGTTTCCAAGAAAACACTTGGAAAAATCTGTAGCAACATCTGTAAATACTTTCAGTTCCTTGGTGAAAAGGGGAAATATGAAGCAATAGTTGATGTTTGGAAATTGGCTAAGTCTGTGGTTTGAAATTTGTATGCTGATGATTTTAGCAAAGCAAAAAGATCTGTTGGGGAAGAGAATCCCCCTCTGCCCTTTCTCTTAAGGTTCTTATGGCTGGCCAAATAAAAGACAAGTTAGCAGGAGAAAATAATACCAAGTTTAATAACATGTGTACATGGGAGAAACCAGGGAAACTGAGTTTCTCAACAAATGGTGGAGATTTTCATCCTAAATACTATCTTCAGCTAAAGACAAAGGAGGATGTTGCGGGGGGTCGTTTGGGATTTCAGAGGGGAAGAAGACAATTCACATAAAGAGAGAAATGTAAATGTTTGTCAGACAATTCTTTGCAGGGCCACCTATAGAGAATGTGGCCCGAGAGACAGAAATTATAGTAATCAAGAGTATGTAGATTTAAATCCTCTCCTTCTGTGCTGATAAGAGTTTCCACAGATAAGGTCATCCCTCCTCTTCCCAGTACACAGAGGGAGATACCTTTACAAGTGTAAATATTTGGTAAACAGTACTTTGGTAAGAATGGGCTTAGCAAAGACCCTGCCAGTCTGTCCATACCCAGAGTTAAATTCCTTTAGGCAGTTAGTTGGGGAGGTCAAATGTCCATCAGAGGAAATAATCAAGATAAAGAGATATATTTTGGGGTGGCCAATTTTGATCTCCCACAGATCCAATTTCTTTTATTTTTTAAATTTATTTTAGGATTTGCAGCAAAGAACAGAATAATCAGTATATTTTCTCAGAAATTCTCTCGTTTTCTTCAAAACTTTAAGTACTAAATAAATGTTTTGGAACAATTTCAGATTAATTTTATTATCTGTTACATCCATATAGAGATAGCTATATTGAAGCAGTCACATGTAATGATTTTCTGTTATATTTTCTTGATTTGAATGTAATTTTGCATTTACTAAGGTAATGAATAATCCTCAATTTGTTATAGTCAAAGTGAACTTCCTTTTCTCTCAGACTTACAGTTCCTTTTTATACCCTATCTTAGTGAATGACAGCCAGTCTGACAAGCTTTACATCTCTAAGAAGTCTCTGTTTCTCCTTCCTTCCACTCACATCAGTTTTGTCATTATCTCAAGATGGGCTTCCTCTGTATGCTGTTACAGCTTAGTCCAGGCCCTTATCATATCTCTCCCAGGTACCCCTGGATTACTTCATTAGCTTCTTACCTGGTTACCCCACCATCAGTCTCTTCCTAACTCAGCATTTTCTCCACATTGCCATTGGAATGATCTTCTTAAAAATCACACCTGGTCATGGACTACTATGCTTAAAGTCTTCTGTTTGTATCCTTTTATCTATAGCACAGATTCTCTACTTTAACGTGTGTTTCTTTTTCATCAGATAGAATGTTATGTCCCTCCTCTTTTATGTTATGCCTCCTCTGTTGAGAATTCTGTATTTTCTCCATATTCCCCATCAGTCAAGGAAATTTTGTTGATCCTTGCTTTCAATACTTATATTAAGAAAACAGTTTTTTCCAACTATAGAGCATTAGAATATTGAATTTGCTTTTAAAGCCATATGCCTCCTTCGTTTCTCCATTTGAGCTTAACTGGACAGTAGATAATAGGGAGGACTGTCAGGGTTCAACTTATCAGCTTACTAACAGTAGTAATTTTTGCAAATTTTTATTTGAGCACTTTATTGCTTACTATTTGTCAAACAAACTTGGGGTAAAATACCTGACATTTATTATCCAACCTTATTGCAGTGCTCGAGGGAGAGATTATTGTCTTTATTTTACAGATAAAGAAAAGGAGACCCTCGGGGCCAGCCCCATGGCTTAGCGGTTAAGTGCGTGCTCCGCTACTGGCAGCCCGGGTTCGGATCCCGGGTGTGCACCGTTGCACCACTTGTCCGGCCGTGCTGAGGCAGTGTCCCACATACAGCAACTAGAAGGATGTGCAACTGTGACATACAACTATCTACTGGTGCTTTGGGGAGAAAAAGGGAAAAAGAGGAGGAGGATTGGCAATAGATGTTAGCTCAGGGCCGGTCTTCCTCAGCAAAAAGAGGAGGATTGGCGTGGATGTTAGCTCAGGGCTGATCTTGCTCACAAAAAAAAAAAAAGCAACAGAGGCCCAGACAGGTTGTCCTTTAGTTGATAGCCAGTAAATCTTTGTTGAGTGAATTAGTAAACTCTTCCTGATACTGCATATTTATGTATCCGTTCTTTCCATGTTCTTCATTTGTGTGGGGATGGGGATGCACACGTAATGCAGTTGTATATTTCAAAGGGCCGGAGTTGGTAAGAAGCTCTTTTAAAAAGTGGGAGGACTAGATAAGCTGGGGCCTTAAATGTGTGGAAAAAGAGCATAATGATAGAAAAGGAGCCAGCCTAATGTGAGTTAAGAGCAATTAACTCAAAATTAAGAGGGATTAATTTGGAGTTCAAGTTAGAAGGAATATCAGTTGCATAAGAATGACTTGGTGAGCTTCTTAAAAATACAGATTCTTGGGGCCAGCCCCGGGATCGAGTGGTTCAAGTTCCGTGAGCTCCACTTGGGTGGCCTGGGTTCGCGGGTTCGGATCCTGGGCGTGGACCTGCACCACTAGTCAAGCCATGCTGTGGTGGCATCCTGCATACAAGGTGGAGGAAGATTGGCACAGATGTTAGCTCAGGGCTAATCTTCCTCAAGCAAAAAAAAAAAAAAGGAAGATTGGCAATGGATGTTAGCTTAGGGCAAGTCTTCCTCAACTGAAAAAAAAAATACAGATTCTTGGTCTCCATCTCCTGAGATGATTGAGTGAAGTTGAGGTGGGGCTTGAGATTTGTCCTTTTTTTTTTTTTGTGAGGAAGATCAGCCCTGAGCTAACATCTGCCAGTCCTCCTCTTCTTGATGAGGAAGACTGGCCCTGAGCTAACATCTGTGCCCATCTTCCTCTACTTTATGTGGAACGCTGCCACAGCACGGCTTAACAAATGGTGCATCAGTGCATGCCTGGGATCCAAACCTGGGCCGCCAGCAGGGGAGCACGCACACTTAACCGCTACGCCACGGGCCGGGGCCAGCCCCTTGGGATTTGTACTTTTGCAGAGTTTTAGAGGTGATTCAGATGAACAGCTAGGCTTTGAAACTTGTATGTAGGTAACCAAAATTAAAGATCTAACAAAGGGAATTTAAGGTAATTTTAATGTGGAAATTAGGAGGAATCAAGAAATAGGCTTAGAGTGTTGGGAAGAGTATTTTCAACGTGAATTTCCAATCTTGATAGACACCCAGCTAGAAAGAACTATGTAGGTATAACACAGCTCCTAATTGGGTGAAGGGGGGGTATAGGGGACTGAGAGTCCACACGTGTATTTAAAAAAAAAAAAGCTGAACTATGAGTGTACACTCTATTAGTAATTTGTTTTAAGTTTGTTCATTCATAAATTACTGAATGAGTATCTACTGTTCACGTCCTATGTAGGGAATAGGTGGCAGAGACAAATGAGGGATGGTAACGTTATAAAGAAGAATTCTGTTTAATAAATCCCTTGGATGATTTCAGCAAAAGAGACCGCTATTAAATTGTGGGCACCTTCTGTTTTTTCCCAATGGGAAATTTCTCTGTGGCAGTTCACCCTAGTTCAACAAACGTTTATTGTGTCAGATGCTATGCTCATTACTAGGTGTTCAGACATAAATAAGAGACAGTCCTTGGTCTGGAATATGTTATAGTCTTAGTGGGAGAGATGGGGGGCACATGGACAGATGCTTTCATTATAATGTAGGAACTATTTTACAGTGATGAAAGAGTCAGATTTTAAAAATATTTAGACTATAAAATTGGTAAGAATTGGTGAATAATTGAATGTTGGGGGGTCAAGAAGTCATAGAGTGATTCCCAGATTTCTCGTGTGGGTGACTGGATGAGGATGCAGTAACATTAACTCACAAATACAGAATTAGGAACATAAGTGTGTGAAGGGTGAGGGGAAATCAGTTTGTTTTTCAGTATGCTTAATATGACTCTAAGATATCCATGTAGAGCAGTATAGCATAGTGGGAAGGTGTTCCAGCTCAGGAATCAGACTTATGACATAGGGTCATAACTGTGCTATTCCACTTACTAGCTGTTACTAGCTGTTTGATATTGGGACATTTAACTAACCTCTCTAAGTCTCAGTTTCTATGGGGATAGTAATAGTACCTAACACACAGGAGTTGTGAAAATTAAAAGAAATAATGTATGTTAAGCACTTGTCATAATTCTGGGAATATAGTAAGACCTCAATATGGTGTCTGGAAGTATTATTGTTATTATATGTATAGCAGACAGTGTGAACTCAGGAGAAATCAGAGCTGGACATATAGTTTGGGGAGTTGTTAACACATAGGCTAAAATAGTGACAGTGGATAAGATTGCCTGTAGAGAATGGAGCCCTGAGGAATAATAGTAATGAATAGGGGTTGGGCAAAAGAGGGTTAAAATCCAAATGAAAAGTGGTATGATTGTTTTGAACATAGATAATTATGTGCCTTGTAGAGAAATTATTATTTAAGGCTTATGATTGGAGCACAACAGGAAATATGTATGACCTTTTAAAAATCCACACTTTAAAAAACTTTATGTGGACTTTCTTTAAAAGCAAACTTACTATTTAATTAAATAGTAAAATCAGCCCCTCCCTTTTTAAACTACTTGCCAATGTGCTTTTTTGTCTTCTCTGAATAGCTTTCTGAAGTGCTGCAAAATGATGTTGGCATGAATGTTTGCTTGAGTAGTGTTGATACTTTATGATAATCTTTATTTCCATATATATTCATTAATTCTCTTTTCTTTAAAGCCGTTAGCAGTCTGTTGTGATGGCTTCAGGAAATAAGGCTGGTGAGATTTACATTACGGTAATTGCTATCGGTTGCCTATAGTGTCTTTACAAGCAAGTCTGGCACAATTGAAGAGGAGTAAACAGTAGTTGATCCCATTGTTTTAAAAGTGTTTAAATTTGTTTTGGTTTGAAGTGTGTGGTGTAATGAAGCTAGGTTTTTATTTAAGGAAGAAATAGTCCTAAACAGTGAAATAAATGTTGTGCTGACCTCCAAGAGAAATCTTCATTCAGGTTTATAAGAAGGAAGTATTCCTGTTGTCTTAAAGGACAATGTGTGATGATCTGACAGTTTTTGTATGTCAAATCAACTGTCAGACCTGAGCTATATAAATTAGATCATATCTCTAAGTTTCCAGAGGAAAGTGTTAAAACTCAGTTCATTGCCTTACCCATGCAAATAAAGTTTTGTATCAAAAACAAATATTTTAATTTTACATTTAAATTTTAACTTCTTTAAACAGGTGCTATTATAAGCAAAAAATTGTCTATGGAATTAAATTTCTTGAGGAGGAGCTAATTAGCCTTTTAAATGGTAGTTATTAATTATTTTGGAAATCATAATTTCATAATGAGGAGCATTTTTTCCTTCAGTTTTAGTAAGGGAAAAGAAAATATATGTGGGGGGAGGTATAGAATTAATGAGATAATGGTTAGCTATCTGGTTTTGAAGACATACCACAATTTAAAGAACTATCTACAATCTGCTGCTATTGCTGTGGACTAAAAATTTTAAATTAGTAATGGTTATTTTACTTTTTTCCCTCTCATAAGAATGGATAGCAATAAAGACTGTCTTTTCAAAACAGTAGTCTCCTGCACATTCCTGGCGAACTCTAACCCCACTCTCCAGTGGCAACCTCATGAGTGTGTGTGTGTGTATACTGTACTATTAATAAAGATGTACTGCATACCTCACTGCCTCAGCTGTTAGAGGACGTAGAAGCAGCATATGGCATAATCTATGCCAGGGAATTCAGAGCCAGGAAGAAAGACAAAGCTAAGACATTAGGTAACTAATTAATTTTCTGAGAAGGATTCCTGTTAGGAGAGGGCATCAGTGAGCCTTGAAGAATACTTAGCATTTAGCTAAACAGAAGAGACCATTTTGGGAAGAGAAGTGTGAGTAAAAGCACAGAGCTAGACACAAAACGTTGTCCTGGGGAGAGTGGTGAGGAGAATATAGAGGTTAAGTTGGAGTTTGCAACCGTTTAGCTGTTTTCTTGATTTAATTTTTCTGGTAGTTCTATAACTCTAGATAATAACCTTATATATTTATTACTTGCCAACTTTAAGTAAAATATATTGACTCTTGGATATGAAGAATGTTTTGCTTATTTATACCACACTCCTCCTTCCTGTTCCCCTTAGTATTTGTGTTAATATTTTTTACAGAGTTTTTCTCTCTTGGTTCTATTTGTAGTTGTAAATAGTACCTATGTTGTTTGTGGTTCATATATTCCCCAAGATATATGAAATTTAACATTCAACATCAAATAGACTCAGGTTTTTGAACAGAAGGAGGAAAAAATTTGAATATGGTACATTTAAATCCTGAGACAACAGAAAAAGAATTTATACTACTTTTGAAATGAGCAGTAACATCTTTTTCTTTTTTAGGTTGAGCAAGTGAAATTACTTGACCGATTCAGTACCAGCAACAAGTCATTAACAGGAACACTGTATCTTACGGCCACACATCTATTGTTTATAGACTCTCACCAGAAAGAAACCTGGGTAAGGAGGACCTCTGCTGTACTGTTTACCATAATTATAATAACGGACCTGTTCTATTGCTGTGTTTTATTTTGAATGTGTACAAAAAAGTTTAATCATTGGTTACCTATCTCAACCCAAAATTTTTCGAAGTCACCCGATCACTTCTACCCTTCCTCCTAATAAAACAATAATGTTCTGTGAAATGTGGAATTCTTTTGTAGAATACCAGATTCTTTTTATCTGCATGAATAATTATAAAATATCTACTTGTGCCTTCTGGTTTTAAAAAATCTAAATAATATTTGTGCATGTTAACAGATCAAATGCCATATTCCACAGTATTTTTATACCAAATTGCAATTAGCGTGTTTAATTGGTTTTCTTTTTTTTTTGCTAGTACAAACAATGTGGTAATGGATATTTTGTATATGTTTCTTCCTGTATATGTGCCAGAGTTTCTCTGCCATATTTGCCTGAGAGTAGAATTATTGAGTCTTAGATAAGTGCATATTCAACCTTACTAAGTATGTCACTTCTCCAAAATGATTGTTTCAAAATATTCTCAGTAGAATACGACATATGTTCTCCACTCTTAGCGACACTGATATTGTCAACTTTAAATTTTTTGTCTATCTAGTGGATGTGCAATTGTGATTTTAATTTGCCAATTACAAGGAAGTTATCCTTTCAGCTATCTTGGCCTTCAGATTTCCTTTTCTTTTTCTGTTGGGTGGTTTTTCCTTTTATTGATTTTATATGAGTTCTGGTTTTTAATATTTTATCAGGTATGTGTGTTGTAGATAACTTCTCCTGGGGTGTGGCTTGTCTTGTGTGTATATATGTCTTTTAATTCAAGTTTAAAATTTTAGTGTAATAGATTTTTCATTTTTTCTTTTATAGTTTACGCTGTTTTGTGACTTGTGTAAGGAATCCTTCTTTATGTCAAAGTCATAAAGATTTTCCTATATTTTCTCCCAAAAGTTTATGTTTTGTATTCCAAGTATCAGGTTTTAATATATCTGGGAAATATTTTGGTGGATGGTATGACGTAGCGATTCATTTTTTTTTCATATGGATAACTGGCACCATTCATTGACTGTTTCGTTGCATTGATGTGTAGTATCAACTCTGTCATACATAAAGGTTCCATGTATGTGAGGGTCTGCTTTTGAGCTCTCTGTTCTGTTCTTTTGGCATATTGATTACACTGTACCAATAGCATACTGCTTTATTGACTGTAGCTTTTTTTGTGTGTGTGTGTGAGGAAGATCAGACCTGAGCTAACATCTGCCAATCCTCCTCTTTTTGCTGAGGAAGACTGGCTCTGGGCTAGCATCCATGCCCGTCTTCCTCCACTTTATATGGGACGCCGCCACAGCATGGCTAGACAAGTGGTGCATCGGTGTGCGCCTGGGATCCAAACCCCCGGGGCTGCCGCAGCGGAGCACGCTCACTTAACTGCTACGCCACCAGGCCAGCCCCGACTGTAGTTTTTTCATAAGTCTTGGTATCTATCAGGGCAAATCCTCTTGACTTGTTCTTCACATTTGCCATGGCTGTTTGGGGACCTTTGTTCTTCCCCTTATTTTTTAGCATTGATTAATTTATTCATTCATTCATTTAGCAAACATTAATGAGTATCTACTGTGTTTTTTATCACTATTCTAAGTATTTTCAAAACAATAGTCAATAAAATATAAAAATTCTATTCTCATGGAGTCCACATTCTGGTGGAGAGAGATAGACAATAAATAGGATAAATAAGTAAAATACACAGTGATGAAGGCTGAGCAGAAAGAGGAGATAGAATGTGGGATTTATGTGTCCTGTACTTGAAGGGTTGGGTTGAAATTTTAGACAGGGTGGCCAGGAAAGTCCCTCACTGGGGACATTTGAGTTAGACTTGAAGAGGTTGAGGGGTGAGCCCTGTGGATACTGGGGGACAATGCTTCAAGAAGAGAGAACAGCAAGTGCAAGCCCCCATGGTGGGAATATCCTGGTTTGTTAATGGAGATGAGACTAGTGGAGTGGAGGGGAGAGTAATAGGGAATGAGAGGAAATGAAATTAGAAATGTAATGGTGTATTGTGTGTGTGTGTCCTTAAGTTCCACCAAAACTCTATTAGGATTTTGATTGGAAATTATATTGAATTTATGAATTAACTTGAGGAGAATTGACATCTTGACAAAATTGAGATTTCTATCCTTGAACCATGGTATAGCTCTCTACTTACATCTTCATTAATATCTTTCAATAAAGTATTATACTTGCCACTGTAAAGGTAATGCTCATCTTTTGTTAGACATATCCATAGGTATCCTAAATTTTTTGTTGCAGCTAAAGATGACCTTAAATTGCATTTTAAAAACTTTTGCTTTACTATAGAAAGACATTTTATTTTTGTATATTGATTCTATACCTAGCAACTTTACTGAACTTCATTTTTCTAGGTTCTCTTGGGTATTATACGTGCTTCAATCATTTTTGCTGTAAAGACAGTCTTTTTGTTTCTTCTTTTCCAATCTTTATACCTTTCATTTCTTTTTCTTCTTCTGCCATGCAGAGGAGGACTACCAATGTAATATTGAATAGAAGGTATTATATCATACATTCTTGTCTTCATGATTTTAAAAGGAATCCTTCTAATGTTTCATCATTAAGGGTGACGATTGCTGTAGGATTTGGTTTTTGGTAACTATCTTTTAATAGAAGTTCCCTTCTGTCCCTAATATACCGGTGGTGTGTCAAGTGCTTTACATGTATTAAGTCATTTTTTCCTTACAATAACCATATAAAGTCATTCACTATTATCCCTCTTATTATCCTCATTTCACATGTAGTAGTAATCTGAGGCCTAAAGAGGTTGACATTACACATCTGTTAAATACGATGGAGCCAGGGCTCAGGCTGACTTGCTCCAGGCGTTAGGCTCTTTACACAATTCCTTAACTTCTCTTGCTGTAAGAAGATGAGGGAGACTTGAGCATGTTTCTCTGCCACTGATGATTCCAAGTTTTTTAACCTCCATTTTATAGATGAAGAAATTGAAGCTCAAAGAGGTGGTGATTTGTTCCATGTCACACAGACAGCGCAGAGTAGTAAGGTGAGCTTAGGCTTTGCCCACAGGTAGCTTTGAGTTCAAATACTAGCTCTGCTGCTTGCTGATTGGGTGCTTTCTGCTGTAAGTGAAAGAATATGTGACTGAAAATAGTGTCAAACCTCCCGAAAGAGAAGTGGATGGGCTTACCTTAGTACCTCCGTCACCTTTTATCAGGGAGGAAAAGCCTTCCCAGATGGCCCAGTGGACTTTCCCTAATATCTGGTTGTTGAGAATGGGACACTTGCAACTCCTACCTGCATAGAAGGCATTTTTGGTCTCTTGTGGGAGATGGGTGTTACAAGGTAGAGAAGAAAGGCAGACCAAGAGTGTCTGCCAAAGAGTGTGTAACTTTCAAGTCCTAGCACCTCCAGAATATGGGTATAGCATCACTCATCGTGTAGGGCTTTTGGGAATCTTAAATAAGATAAAATATGAAAAGCGCCTGTACCTATAGCTTAATAGTACCTCCGTAAATCGTAGCTGCTCTTACTATTTTTCTAAGCAGAAAATCAAGACGAGAGCTCAGTTCTGACTCCCAGTCCAGGGAGTCATATTGCACTTTTGTGTCATATTGTGCTTTTTCCTTGTGGATCATGCTGCATTTTTCTCTTCTCTCTTTGATTGTACTTTTTTTTATTTCCCCAGGAAGGCCATCCTATTGATATGCAGTTGCAATAAGTAAGTTAAGAAACTTACATGAGATGTTGATCTTGGAGAGGTTGTGTTCCCTAGAGTCATCTCTTCCCCATCCAGTGTTTGCCCAGGAACTGCCAGGAGGCAGGGCCTTGTAAAATCATTAGTCATGTTATCATCCATTCTATCTACCCTTTCTTTGTCCACCAGCCTTAATATCTTCTCTGTGTGTTATCCATCTCCTAGAGATACAAATGAAAGTTTCCTATATAGCTATTCGTTCAGATGTTGGGAATGTAGTTTTAGGGGCAGTTAAAAGATGTTGTTTTCTTCTTTCCTATTGTTGTCTTTTAAATGCTTTCTTATTAACACATTTCCATATGTCTCTCCTGAATGAAGTCTGTTTAGTACACTAGATCCATAAAAATGAACATTTTAGATCTAGAAGGGGCCTTACTAACTTTTTATCCTTTTTTCATTTTACAGATGATTATTTTTCAAGATCACATAACTAGTTACTGGCAGAGCCAGGTCCCTTCATCATTCTCTTCCTGCAAATAATTTTGGGTCTTAATTGGAATCAAAATAGTGATATAATATTATAGTAGCTTATTGTCATTGTCCCTTATTCTCTGTTTAGATGTTAGTATTAGATCATTTTAAGTAACTTGGCACAGGTCTGCTATGTGTAGTGTGTGTTAATTATCTGTGCTATATGTACTTTTAATTTCCACAGGACAAGTAATTCTCTCACTAGTCTTCTTTTTCAAGCTTTTGTTGATTATGCGTTTAATCTTGCAGGTGAACTTTAGACTTACATATTTAATACAATTAATAGTATTAGCATATAATATTATAATTATATAATATATGTGTATGATATAAATAATCAGCCATCAGACTGGCCCCGTGGCTTAGCGGTTAAGTGTGCGCGCTACGCTACTGGTGGCCCGGGTTCGGATCCTGGGTGCGCACCGATGCACTGCTTCTCCAGCCATGCTGAGGCTGCGTCCCACATTATAGCAACTAGAAAGATGTGCAGCTATGACATACAGCTATCTACTGGGGCTTTGGGGGAAAAAAAGGAGGAGGACTGGCAATAGATGTTAGCTCAGTGCCGGTCTTCCTCAGCAAAAAGAGGAGGATTAGCATGGATGTTAGCTCAGGGCTGATCTTCCTCACACACACACACACACACACACACACACACACACACACACACACTAAATAAATAAATAAATAAATAAATAAATAAATAAATAAATAAAATAATCATCCATATCTCACCCTGTCACAAAAAAACAAAAAGCAGGTTGGAGTTTTTTACTGGAATTTATGTTAAATTTTTAGCTTAATCTGGGATGAGTTGATTTCTTGCCATGATTCAGTTTTATCCTTCAGGAACCTGCTATGACTCTAAGATCTTTTGTATTCCGGGAAAGTTTTCTATAAATATTTTAAATAAATAGGAGTGGTATCGAAAAGGGAAAACTTTTTTTAGTAGCAAACAATATTATAGGTAGTAGGTGAGAATAATAATCATATGTTTAAAATGCCATCCAGTATTGAGTTTATACTAGGACTTTCTATTCATTTATTCAGTAAACATTTATGATGATGGAGGAGGCGTCAGCGATGACACCTATATTTCTGGCTTGGTCAAATTTTAAGTTTAAATGTGTAATATATAACATTTGAAGCTTTATTTTATTTGAACAGGGTCATTATAATGCTCCAGGTACCATGTTAGATGCTGGAGATATAGTAGTGATCAGCTTAGCTATAGTATTGCTCTTTGTGAAGTTTCCAGAATCTAGCTGGAGAAGTAGACATTCACTATACGATGAATTACTCGTGTACTAAGTGCTATGAAGGGAAAGTATAGGTTGATAAGCAATAAGAAAATGGAGGGGACCTAACTTACTGGGGAAGGGCGGTGGGGGATGTCAAGCAATACTTCTTGGTGATGAGTTTTAAGCAAAAGCCAGAAATAATACTAGAAGTTCCTAGGAGCTGCAGTATCCCGGTTAGTAGGAGCAACTCAGAGCCTGTGTAAAGGAGCTTGGCACATTTGAGGAGCCAAAGGAAGGCTATTGTCACTAGAACTTAGTGATGTGGGGAGGGACTTGAATCAGGCTAGAGACATGAGAAATAACAAGACAAGATTATTTTTTAATGGTTACCTGCCTTGTAGAAAATGGATTATAAGGAGTCAAGAGTAGATATGGAGAGAGCATTTAGGAGGCTGTTCACAGCAATTCAAGTAATAAACAATGGGAACATTGCAGCAGGGGAGTGACAGCAGAGATGGAGAGACATAGGACAGAGATATTTGGGAGATGCAGTTCTTGGGGTTTGATGGTGTATTGAGTATGTGGAGGGATGGAGAAAGTATCGGTATATTTCTGGCTTGGGTATTCAGTCATTTAAAATTTTTAAATTTTAGTGTGTAGTATATAACATTTGAGACTTTATTTGAAAAGGACATTTCTAACATTTGTGTAATCTAGAAGAGAATAAGATATTTACTGCTTTTTAAAATGGTGATCAAATGTTTTTTTCATGCTGTAGATATTGCACCACCATATTGCCTCAGTAGAGAAATTGGCTTTGACTACTTCTGGATGCCCACTTGTGATTCAGTGCAAGAACTTCAGGATTGTGCATTTCATTGTTCCCAGAGAAAGAGATTGCCATGATATTTACAACTCTTTGCTACAACTGTCTAAACAAGGTATTGTTCTTAGAGACCAAAGCTTACTTTCTCAATTTTGAGATGGATTATCTTAAATGCTTTATTTAATGTCTCATTATTATTATTTTATACTTTAAGTTACTCTTGAATCAAGTTCTTGTGCACCCTATTCCAAAAAATTTGGCCTAGAAATAATTAGAAACTTATCATCTGAATTGTAAGAATGGTTTTCAAAGAAGGGGTGATAGTAGAGAAAAAGCAAAGCATTTGTAGTACAGATTTTAAAAAACATAGGTTTATGTTAAAATGTTTTTAAAGTCTGTTGATAGCCAGGAGCAGAACTCTTTTTCAAGTGGGTGTCCCACAACCAAAGGGAATGACTTGGAAATTGATATTACTAAATGAAAAGTTAAGAAAGGTTGGGCTCTTCTGGTTGCAGTGGGACTAATAAATTTAATTGACTAGAGTGGAACATAAAGGAGATGCGCAGAAGAAAAAGAGAGGGTGAATCCTACTTTAGTAGAGGTAGGAGTGAGAGGGATATAGGCCCTAAAGAGGAATCGTATCACTACTTATGCCTTAGGGATCTGGAGGCTTCCTTCCCCCAACATGACTTGAATTACATAGATTTTTCCAGAGAGACAAAGCACACTGGTTACTGAATGTTACTTTTTTGTTGAACACCTAGATTGCATTGGTCTAGGTCTGTGTTCACTCTTCTCTCCTGACACGTAAAGCCTGTAATGCTTATCTCATTGTCCCAAGTTAAGCCAGATCTTTTAGTAAAGATGGTTCTGTGGCTTCTGGGGGCTTATTGTTGTTCAGAAGTAAGTGCTCTCTGGAGCTCTGTGCAACTGTTGCCATTGTTGGTCAACACTGTCCTATGGGAATGTATATGCGGTTTCATGGTCTATATGCCACCTCTAGTTTTTTATTACAGTATTAGTCTTTCCTTAATAACATCTCATTTGGGAAAAATGGTGAGTGGGAAGTGTCTGTGTCTTTAAAATTTTACTTTTAAGAAAAGGAAATATTGCAGTATTTAATGTACAAGTCTAGTTATTGTGTACTAGCTTTTGCTGATGATATAAATTGAATCTCAGATCCATTATGTGTGCCTCTAGATATGATCATTTGCATCAAAGAACTGAGAAAATACTAAGTTCAAATATGTTCAGGTATTAACCATCTCTTTGATGATTTTAAAGAAAAAATGGAGAGATAAAACTGAAAAATTACTTTCACTTCTAGTGTATTGTCCCATAAATTGCATTTTAACCTTTATGTATTTTGTATACTATAGCAAAATATGAAGATCTCTATGCATTCTCTTATAATCCCAAACAAAATGATTCAGAACAACTACGAGGTTGGCAGCTCATTGACCTTGCTGAGGAATATAAGAGGATGGGAGTGCCAAATTCAAACTGGCAGTTGTCCGATGCCAACCGAGAATACAAGGTAACTTAGCAACCTTTTAGAGAAATTCAGAAAATGTTAGTACCAGAGAGTCACAGAGTGTCAGAGTGTTACCAAACCTAGTGGGCTTGCCTCCTGGTGAGTTAAATGAGACTCTACACCAGTGGAAGTTGTCTCACAAAATAAAGTGTATTTGCAGGAAATAGGAGCCCATGAGGAATCGTTTCCAAAGTCATGGTGTCCCCCAACAAAGGGAAGCAGGAACTTTTATTTGGTCAGGGAATGAATATTCAAAAGGGAGAGGCGGGTATTCACTTGCACAAGCTCAGTTGGAGAACATGCTTCCACATAATGAGACCTAAGCTCTTCCTGGAGAGATCTCTGTACTAAAAACAAGGCAAAGGTCATGGGCATAGCTCTTGTGGTGAGGCTTGGTCAGTTTCAGGATGGCTGGTGGTTACATCTCCTTAACACACAAAAGGAAAAGAAACAACTTGGAAAAACAGTGAATTGCTTCCAAACCCACCTTTGAATTTCTCAAGGCACCTAGTCGGTGACAATAGTAGCAAGTTGTCTATGTATTACTATGTACTGTTCTTGCATTTAATAAGTTCTAAAATTTTTTAAAGGTTTTTTTTAACCTCAAGGTTTTTGAACTATGAGTAGAATGGATATATTTTATTTGATATTTACAGATTTGTGAAACTTATCCGAGAGAACTTTATGTTCCCCGAATAGCAAGCAAACCAATAATTGTTGGTAGTTCCAAGTTCCGGAGCAAGGGAAGATTCCCAGTTCTTTCCTACTATCATCAAGATAAGGAGGTAGGAAGCTTTTCTTTTGATTTTACGAATGTGGTATAACCCCTCTTCAGGTTTAAATATCCAAAAGAACACTCATTTTTACATTGAGGTTATTGTTACAATATTGTTTATAGAGAAGTGCTGGCTTTTCACTTAATTACATTTTTGAAATTTTGAAACAAAACTACCCTGAAATATAGCAACTTTCATACTCATCATCTCCCCCCGCCCCAACTTCCTTCCTTCATTCTTTCCTTTCTTCCTTCTAGTAGTGACTTGAAAATAATGGGATTAGTGAACAGATAGGTTCTTCTTTTCCTTTGGTTCTCTTTTGATCCTACTTATGTTTGGGGAAACCAGATTTTTGACAAGCCAACTATTGAGGAAAGGGAGAGAACCACGGGTATTTCAGACTCCCATTTTAATAGTAAGTTCTTCAAATTGGAAGGATTTTACGAGATGAAGAGGTGAAGGAGGCATTTTTATACTGAGATGCTGTAGTAGGGTTTGCTCATTACAGTAAAGTTTACCTTTGTAGCCTGTAAAGGTAGGCCAGGAGGTACTATATGTTATATGCTTTATATGCATCAAATCCTCTTTATAATAGAGGACTTTATAAGGTAGGCTCTGCTAATTACCTGTAACTTTCAAATGGGGAAACTGTAGTTCAGAGAGGGTAAATCATTTTTCCTATATTTCACAGCCAGTAAGTTGAGTTTGAGGCCAGTTCTGACTTCCAGTCCTTTGTGACCTGATTCTTTTTCTCAGGAAGCTTTTAGAATCTTATTTTTTCCCACTGTTCTAAAATTTCATGGTGATGTGCCTTGGCATATTGTTTTAAATTCTATCTGGAAACTCGGGTCTCAGTTTTGGGAAGTCGCTTCTCTATTTCTTTGGTAACTTCCTCTCTTAATTTACTTTGTACGTGTGTGTGTCTGTGTCTGTGTGTGTGTGTTGACAAGTGGGCTTCCTAGCATAAACCTCCATTTTCTTAATTTTCTTTCCTATTTTCCATCTCTTTCTGTTTTCTAGAAGATTTCCTCCACCTTATTTCCAATCCATCTCTTGACTCCTTTATTTTTGCTGTGGTGTTTTTAAAATGCAAGAACTTTCCTATTTTCTGAACTTAATAAACAAGTTTTCTATTCTTGGTTGTAATGATTTGGTTCTCTGAAGATGTTATGGATTTTTTAAAAAGAATTCTTGTGCTCCCCACGTTAGTTATCTGTTTGTACCAAGTTCCTTTTTTTCTGTTTATTTTGGTTTTGCTTTTCATGTCTTTCAAATATCTGATTCTTGGTTGGCCTCTCATGTTTAAGAGTGAGGTACTACAAAGCTATTTTGAGGTTTATTTGTGTGCATGAGTCATCTCTATCTTTGGATTCTTTCTGTTGTAATTTTCGTCCCAATGTGTGTGGTAAGTCTGGCCAGGATCCAAGTGTGGGAAGAGGGATGGGAAGATCTCACATTTTGTTATGTGGGCTTTACTTAATCCTCCTGTTTTTGGAGGTACAAGGCTTCACCCTCACCCACAGCTGTGCCTGTTGTCCAAAGTATTCAGGTTAATCCTCTTTATAGAATAAACTTGGTCTTCAGGGTGAGGGAAGATCTGGGAATCTTAACTAGTCCTTATGCAGACATTCAGCTAGTTCTCCTGTTTTCATTTATACCCCAGCTCAGGCTTTTCCCAAGTACCAAGTCCTGAGCCTTTCTGAGATTTTGCTACTCAAAAAGCCTTGCTTCTTATTGTCTCACAACCAGTAGGCAGTTTTCTTTGCTGTGGAAAATTGGTTATTACTTGTCAATCTGCTTTCATTTCACCAAATTTTATTGACTTCTGTACTCTATTTTTGTCTCCTTTCCCACTCTCTTTGACCTTTTGGTTTTATATATTTTAATTTTCTTTATTAGAACTTTAGTTGGGTTTTAGAAGGGGGCCAGAGGTAAAAAGTAACACTTTAAAGAGAAGTTCCTATTCTGCTTTCCAGAACAGTCAATGGGACTTATGACTGGTTATGGCCTCTGTTTGACATACCCATATTTATATACATTTTTTATTGAAAAGCTGGGTTGAAACTGGATGTTCAGTGACCATCTTAACCAATCAGAAAGTAGGTCTAAAAAGAATTTAATAAGGCAATTCTCATTTTCTTCTACTATTTTATTAAATTTTCATAGTTTTATTTTGTGTGTGAATTTTAAATGTGTGAATTTATATATACTTTTTTTTCTTAATGATATTGTGGTTGGAATGTTTGAGTAGAGTCAAGTTGGAGTTGGTATGGATGAGATTGGAGGAAAAGTCTATGGGTCTAAATCTTTTTAATCTTTTTTTAAGACTTTAAACAACAGTAAATATCTAATCCAACATTCACTACTTCTTATAGATATTTTAGCCCTCTTAGATTGACTATATTTTAACCCAAATTTGAGTTGATGCTCATTTTTCTCATTTTATGTCTCATTTCATATAGAGATTACTGATTCCTGATTAGAGATATGAAAGCCTTTGGAAAGTAAGAGTTCAGATGTTGCTGCTTAAAAAACTCCTGTTCTGGGGCCGGCCCGGTGGTGTAGCGGTTAAGTGCACGCGCTCAGCTTCGGTGGCCTGGGGTTTGCACGTTCAGATCCTGGGCGCGCACTGCTTGTCAAGCCATGCTGAGGCTGTGTCCCATATAAAGTAGAGGAAGATGGGCACGGATGTTAGCCCAGGGCCAATCTTCCTCAGCAAAAAAGAGGAGGATTGGTGTCGGATGTTAGCTCAGGGCTAATCTTCCTCACACACACACAAAAAAATCCTGTTCTGCTTTTATTGACTAATCTCTTACTTGAATTTGAGTGGAAACTATCTTATAATCTAAATGGAGCACAGAATGTAAGTATCTTAACAGTAGGTTACATGATAGAGAATAGACCAAGTGTTACCTCGTAGGACCTAAGATTTTTACATCAAACTAGGTAAGGAGGCATTTAGGTTTCTTAGTAGAAGGGAATATTGGGAAAACTTAGGTAACGTTAAGATAGTGAAATAGTATTTAATTCAAAGAGGATATCAAATTTAATGCCTTCTGATTGTCCTGCCAACTTTTAAACAGATTGCATATTGGATTTTAACTTTTTTCTCCTAAGCCTTTTTTGAGATGTGTTTTTAGGCATCTTTGGATAATCTGTTTTTCTCTCTTTTTAAAATTAGGCTGCCATTTGTCGATGTAGTCAACCGCTGTCAGGATTCAGTGCCAGGTGCCTGGAGGATGAACATTTGCTTCAAGCCATTAGTAAAGCCAATCCAGTCAATCGCTATATGTATGTCGTGGATACTAGGCCCAAAGTATGTGTCTTGAATACAGTCCAGTCTGTTAGTTGAATTATCTTTGTTACTTTACTTAATGGGAGTTGATCAATTTGTCCGTATTTAAAATATCTCAATCCTAGTTTTAAATTAACTGAGACTAATGATACTAAGAAAATCAATTTTTAAAGGATACAACTTAGGAGACCAATTTCCCAGTAACCCAGATGGTGATTTCTTAGGTGGTCTGATATATATATATATATATAAAAATTTAGGAAAGCTGAATTTTATATTGGGAACTCTTGATGGTGTATAAATCTTATGGTATTATGAAGAAATACTAAATAATGTGTATGTTGTGAAAAATTAGAAATTCGTATTACTTTTGTTGGTAGAATTTTTAATTGGCAAAACACTTTGTGTTAAAATAATGGACCTGAATTTGAAATATTCAAGAAAATAAGGAAAAGAGATAGTGAGTTAACTTAGGAGACACTGAACCTAGAGAATTATAAATAGTGAACAGGAAATAGTTGTTTTGTTAGGCATCTATAATGTAAAGTTAAATTTTTATCATTGGGACAAATGTCAGAATCCCTTTTTCTTTTAATAAACACAGTTAAATAACCAATTCATATAGGCTCCTGAAACTAAAGTAATTAAAATTCTCAATGGTAATAGCTAACATTACTTTTAATTTTTATTATAGCATCGCATGCAGAGCTGGTGGGCTACACAAAAGGACATTGGCAGAATTATAGTGAAAATTTCTTCAAAAATCTGGAATGATGAGAAAATAAGAGAAAGCCCTGAGCAAAAGCGAGTGAGCGATATAGAACGCAATTTTAGGCAGCTTTGTTGAAAGGAATGTAGCTGTTTTAGAAGTAATTCTCATCATTATGCAGTCTCACAAAAAGATAATGGAGAAAACAGAAGATGAGATTAATTTGAGTAAATTAAGAAGTATTAAAAATTAGAAATTGATAATTTGATAATCTTTTGCTAAAAAAAAAAAAAAGACTTTCTTAGAAGTCAAGAGTGTTGGTGTTATCTCTTCTAAGAAAAATTTTATTTTATTTCCTTGTAAAGCCTGGGTGGATTAATTGGTTAGAACTCTTTTTAGCTAATATTAGATGTAAAAGGTGATTGTAATACAAACTTTCTGAATAGGAGGTCTAAGGGTGATTTGTATCTCAGGACCTAATTTCTCTTATTTGTATAATTGCCTCCTACACAAAAATATGTCTTTCTTTGATTGTTTTACTAGTTAAACTTAAACTCAAGGTGTAATAATGTGAAAGCACTTTTAGTATCTAACTCTTACCTTAGTCATCATAGGTGCTGAACCACCAGTGAGTCAGTAGATGCAATTTAACCATATTTGTTACCAACCTGGGCCCCAGTCCACTGAATGGAAAGCTACTTTTTCTGCCAACTTAGGTTCTATTTCATCCAAGTTTGTAAGAATATTTAGCAAATTGTAATAATGTGCTATATGAATTCCTAGTCTGAAAGAATTAAACATGTCAAATCCTAAGTGAACCTCTGATAGCATTTGGTCTAATAACTGAAGATCATGGGCCTACGGCAGTCTATTTTTTCACTAGAGACCGGTTTATTTTTGGCCCAGTTCTTAGAGATCTGTCAGGCTATTGGATTGTATGTCGTGTTATATACTGTATGGGCCTCCAGTAATCTCTAATATGGAGGACCTCAAATAATCTGACATACATTTAGATCTGATTTTCAGGGTCCCTGTGGCTTTGTGAATGATCAAGTGCTTCAGGCTTGTTCTGAAGTGAATCTCGTAGATTCATTCTGTAAAAGAAAAACTCCCCAGCTCTGCTTGTCTCTGAATCATTTAGGATTTAGATAGGACACATTTCGTTCTTTTTTTAAATTTTGAAATGTGACAATCATATGGAAAACTGACTAAAAACATAAATGAATTAGTTTCATGAATTATTTATGGGTAACTTTTTGTGTGGCCTTTCTCTTCTATAACAGTCGTGTTGTTACTTTATAGTATCCTTCTTTACTATTAAAAAGTGACACTTTTATTTATAAAAAAAAAAATAGTAGCATATTCTATTTTGATGTCTTCCTTTAAACTCTCTGTAAGCTAAAATATGGTTTATTTAGTATTTTCATGATATTTTGGTAAACTAAGTTAAAAGATAAAGGAAATTTGTCTCTAAATTTCTAAAATTTAAAATTTTAGCTGAATGCAATGGCCAACAGAGCAGCTGGAAAAGGTTATGAAAATGAAGACAACTATTCTAATATTAGATTTCAGTTTGTTGGAATTGAGAATATTCATGTCATGCGGTCCAGCCTTCAGAAATTATTGGAAGGTATGCATATTGCTTATCTTCTAGGCAGCTTTGTCCAATAGAAATATAATGCTAGTCATGTTATAAAATTTAAAGTGGTGTAATTTATAATTTTCTAGTAGTCACATTCAAAAAAGTAAGAAGAAACAGTTGAAATTAATTTTATCAATGTACTTATTTAATCTAATATATTAAAAATGTTATGTTAACATGTAATCAATATAAAAAATTAATAATGAGATATTTTACTGTTTTTGCCTTTAAGTCTTAGAAATTGACTAGTGTGTGTTTTATACTTACAACACATCTCAGTTTGGACTACCCACATTTCAAGCGTTCAACAGCCATATTTGGGTAGTGGCTGCTGTATTGGACAGTACAATTCTAATGGTTTTACAAAAAATTGCTATTGTTAGATATTCTTGATTAATCAGTACAGTGAAGATTAATTTATGATAGTGTTATATTTAAATATTAAAGTAGCTTTCCAGTCATGGTGTGAAATTTTAAATTTTTAAATATCAGACTATTTATAATTAAACATTTGTGCTGCAAATTTTTTTAAAAAGGAGATTGGAGCTTTTTTTTTTTTAAGCACAAGGAATGACAGAAAAATGTACCAAAAAATCCATTATTGAGCTTCTAATAGCATCTTTTCGTTTATAAAGCGTCTTGTCTATTTATTTTGTCCTCTTCTTCCCCAATTCACTCACCTAGAGATATCTTGAATAGGAGAAGTGGAGACTCAAGTCCCATTCTAATTGAAATGGTTTTTTCCCCTTTTTTAGTCAATGGTACCAAAGGGCTTTCTGTCAATGATTTCTACTCTGGTTTGGAGAGCTCAGGATGGCTTCGCCATATCAAAGCTGTTATGGATGCTGCAATCTTCTTAGCCAAAGTAACTCTTCATTGTTCATATTTGGTTTTGGGGTTTATAATGGTTGGGAAGATTTGGATTTATTCTGTTGGGTGCTGGTATCTTTTCCAGTCAGATAACCTTTATTGTTTTACCCCTTCAATGAGGTTTACTTTAATTTGAGCTGTAAAAATATCATGTAGCACTTAACGTAGAGACTTAAAAAGAAATTCTCAAGCACTTTGAAACAGCATTTTTGTCTTCGTTTTTTGTTTGCTTTGTTGTGTGTTTTGGAAGTTATGCTGTGACATTATCATTGTACTCATAGCTCTTCTTTATAATGCAGTACTTGTTAGTTTGATTTCTGATTTACCTAAAATGTATTCTGCTAGAATCTAAGTATACAATCTTTCTTTTCAGGCAATAATGATTGAAAATGCAAGTGTGTTGGTACATTGTTCTGATGGTTGGGATAGGACTTCCCAAGTTTGTTCCCTTGGGTCTCTTTTATTGGATTCCTTCTACAGGACAATCAAAGGATTCATGGTAAGGATTTATTTGGCTAGACCATTGGTTCTCAGATAGGAGTGATTTTGTCCCCCCAGGAGACGTTTGATAATGTTAGGTGAGAGTTTTGATTGTTACAACTAAAGGAAAGAATGCAAGTGGCATCTAGCTGGTGGAGGCCCAGGAGGCTGCTGCACATCCTGTAATGCGCAGGACAGCTCTTACAGTGAAGAATTATCTGGCCCAAAATGTCAGCAGTGTTGAGAGTGAGAAACCTTGAGTTAGACTGATTTCTGTTTGTGCTATCTCTTTGACAAAAGGTTTTATATTAAAATTTTTTTTCCGGGGCCTGCCTGATGGCTTAGTTGTTGAGTTCGCCCGCTCAGGTTTGGCAGCCCAGGGTTCACCAGTTCAGATCCTGGGCACGGATCTGCTCACCGCTCATCAAGCCATGCTGAGGCAGCATCCCATATAGAGGAGCTACAATTCTGCAGCTATGATACATAGCTGTGTACTGGGGCTTTGGGGAGAAAAAAGAAAAAGGAAGATTGGCAACAGATGTTAGCACGGGGCCAATGTTCCACAAAAAAAAAAAAGACTCAGTTTAAAGAAAAATTTTTTTTTTCTCTGAAATGTTACAGTAGAAATATTTAGTGTTTTCTCCCTCATTTTTATTTAACAAATGTAAGTAATGTGGTAAAAGAAGGCATAAATAAGTACTTAAAAATTGTATTCTAGAGGAAACTTTATGTTTAAAACTCCTTCATTTGTTAATTGTAATTACATGTTAGGAAGTGTGTTTTATATCTGAAGATTAAATTTATAGTTGAATAGATTTTCTGCTTTGTGAAGCTAAAGCCCTGGCTCCTGTTTTTTGTTTTGTTTTGTTTTGTTTTGTCATTGATGTTTTAATAGTTTATAACATTGTGAAATTTTGGGTTGTACATTTTTGTTTGTCCATCACCATATATATGTCTCCCTTCACCCCTTGTGCCCACCCCCTACACCCATTGCCCTTGGCAACCATAATACAGTTTTCTCTGTCCATGTGTTGGTTTATATTCCACATATGAGTGAGATCATACAGTGTTTGTCTTTCTCTCTCTGGTTTATTTCACTTAATCTAATACCCTCCAGGCCCATCCATGTTGTTGCAAATGGGACGATTTTGTCTTTTTTTATGGCTAAGTAGTATTCCATTATATATATACACCACATCTTCTTGATCCAGTCATCAGTTGAGGGACACTTAGGTTGCTTCCACTTCTTGGCTATAGTGAATAATGCTGCAGTGAACATAGGGGTGCATAAGCCTCTTTGGATTGTTGATTTCAGGTTCGTTGGGTAGATTCCCACTAGTGGGATAGCTGGATCATAGGGTATTTCTATTTTTAATTCTTTGAGGACTCTCCGTACCATTTTCCATAGAGGCTGCACCAGTTTGCATTCCCACCAGCTGTGTATGAGGGTTCCTGTTTCTCCACATCCTCTCCAACATTTGTTGTTTTTTGTCTTGGTGATTATAGCCATTCTAACGGGCGTGAGGTGATATCTTAGTGTTGTTTTGATTTACATTTCCCTGATGATTAGTGATGTTGAACATCTTTTCATGTGCCTATTGGCCATCTGTGTATATCTTCTTTGGAGAAGTGTATGTTCATTTCCTCTGCCCACTTTTTGATGGGGTTGTTTGTTTTTTTGTTGTTCAGTTGTGTGAGTTCTTTATGTATTATGGAGATCAACCCCTTGTCAGATATATGTTTTACAGATATTCTCTCCCAGCTGGTGGGTTGTCTATTCATCTTGATTCTGGTTTCATTTGTCTTGTAGAAGCTCTTTAATCTGATAAAGTCCTACTTGCTTATTTTTTCTGTGGTTTCTCTAGTCTTGGTAGGCATGGCATCCGAAAAGATTCCTTTATGACCAATGTCAAATAGTATGTTGCCTATATTTTCTTCTATGAGTTTTATAGTTTCAGGTCTTTGATCCCTTTTGAGTTAATTTTTGTGAATAGCGATAGCAGATGGTCCACTTTCATTCTTTTGCATGTGACTGTCCAGTTTTCCCAACACCATTTATTGAAGAGACTTTCCTTTCTCCATTGTATGTTCTTAGCTCCTTTGTCGAAAATTAGCTGTCCGTATATGTGTGGTTTTATTTCTGGGCTTTCAATTCTGTTCCATTGATCTGTGTGTCTGTTTTTGTACCAGTACCATGCTGTTTTGATTACTGTTGCTTTGTAGTATGTTTTGAAGTCAGGGATTGTGATGCCTACAGCTTTGTTCTTTTTTCTTAGGATTGCTTTAGCTGTTCGGGGTCTTTTGTTGCCCCATGTGAATTTTGGTATTCTATTTCCGTGAAGAATGTCATTGGGATTCTGATTGGGATTGCATTGAATCTGTAGATTGCTTTAGGTAATATAGACATTTTAACTATGTTTATTCTTCCAATCTATGTGCATGGGATGTCTTTCCATTTCTTTATGTCATCATCGATTTCTTTCAATAATGTCTTGTAGTTTCCATTGTATAGGTCTTTCACCTCCCTGGTAAGATTTATTCCTAGATATTTTATTCTTTTTGATGCAGTTGTAAATGGTATTATCTTTTTGAGCTCTCTTTCTGTTAGTTCGTTATTAGCGTACAGAAATGCAGCTGATTTTTGTAGATTGATTTTGTGCCCTATGACTTTGCTGTAGTTGTTGATTATTTCTAATAGTTTTCCAATGGATTCTTTAGGGTTTTCTATATATAAAAGCATGTCATCTGCAAATAGTGAGAGTGTCACTTCTTCGTTGCCTGTTTGTATTCCTTTTATTCCTTTTGCTTGCCTAATTGCTCTGGCCAAAACCTCCAGTACTATGTTGAATAGGAGTGGTGAGAGTGGGCAGCCCTGCCTCGTTTCTGTTCTCAGAGGAATGGCTTTCAGTCTTTCCCTGTTGAGTATGATGTTGGCTGTGGGTTTGTCCTAAATAGCCTTTGTTATGTTGAGGTACTTTCCTTCTATACCCATTTTGTTGAGAGTTTTTATCATAAATGGATGTTGTATCTTGTCAAATGCCTTCTCTGCATCTATTGAGATGACCACGTGGTTTTTCTTCTTTGTTTTGTTGATGTGGTGTATCACGTTGATTGATTTACGGATGTTGAACCATCCCTGCGTCCCTGGTATAAATCCCACTTGATTGTGGTGTATGATCTTTTTAATGTATTGCTGTATTCGGTTTGCCAATATTTTGTTGAGGATTTTTGCATCTATGTTCATCAGTGATATTGGCCTGTAATTTTCCTTCTTTGTATTGTCTTTGTCTGGCTTTGGTATCAGGGTGATGTTGGCCTCATAGAATGAGTTAGGAAGTGTTCCATATTCCTCTATTTTTTGGAATAGTTTGAGAAGGGTGGGTATTAAATCTTCTTTGAATGTTTGATAAAATTCACTGGAGAAGCCATCTGGTCCTGGACTTTTATTTTTTGGGAGGTTTTTGATTACTGTTTCAATCTCTTTACTTGTGATTGGTCTATTCAGATTCTCCATTTCTTCTTGGTTCAGTTTTGGGAGGTTGTATGAGTCTAAGAATTTATCCATTTCTTCTAGATTGTCCAATTTGTTGGCATATAATTTCTCATAGTATTCTCTTATAATCCTTTGTATTTCTGTGGTATCCATTGTAATTTCTCCCCTTTCATTTCTAAGTTTATTTACTTAAGTTTTTTCTCTTTTTTTTCTTAGTAAGTCTGGCTAAGGGTTTGTCAATTTTGTTTATCTTCTCAAAGAACCAACTCTTTGTTTCATTAATTCTTTCTACTGTTTTTTTGGTCTCAATTTCATTTATTTCTGCTCTGATTTTCATTATTTCTCTCCTTCTGATGACTTTGGGCTTTGTTTGCTCTTCTTTTTCTATTTCTGTTAGCTGTAATTTAAGGTTACTTATTTGGGCTTTTTCTTGTTTGTTAAGGTAGGCTTGTATCACTGTGAGTTTCCCTCTCAGGACCGCTTTTGCTGCATCCCACATGGTTTGGTATGGCGTATTTTCATTTTTGTTTGTTTTCAGATAGTTTTTGATTTCTCCTTTAATTTCGTCAATGATCCATTGGTTGTTCAGTAGCATGTTGTTTAATCTTCACATTTTTGTCACTTTCCCAGTGTTTTTTTCGTGGTTGATTTCCAGTTTCATAGCATTATAGTCTGAAAAGATGCTTGTTATGATTTCAGTCTTCTTAAATTTATTGAGTCTTGCTTTGTTTCCCAGCCTATGGTCTATCCTTGAGAATGTTCCATGCACGCTTGAGAAGAATGTGTAGTCAGTTTTTGGATGGAGTGCTCTGTATATGTCTACTAGGTCCATCTCGTCCAGTTTTTCATTTAAGTCCACTATTTCTTTATTGACTTTTTGCCTGGATGATCTATCCATTGATGTAAGTGGGGTATTAAGATCCCCTACTATTATTGTGTTGTTGTTAATGTCTCCTTTTAGGTTTGTTAATAGTTGCTTTATGTACTTTGGTGCTCCTATGTTGATTGCGTATGTATTTATAACTGATATATCTTCTTGGTAGAGTGTTCCTTTTATCATTATATATTTCCCTTCTTTGTCTCTCTTAACCTGTTTTATCTTGAAGTCTCCTTTGTCTGATATGAGTATGGCAACACCTGCTTTCTTTTGTTTGCCATTAGCTTGGAGTATTGTCTTCCATCCTTTCACTGTGAGCCTGTGCTTGTCTTTAGAGCTGAGATGTGTTTCCTGGAGGCAGCATATTGTTGGGTCTTGCTTTTTAATCCATCCTGCCACTCTGTATCTTTTGATTGGAGAGTTCAATCCACTTACATTTAGGGTAATTATTGATATATGAGGGCTTAATGTTGCTGTTTTGTCACTTATTTTCCGGTTCTTTTGCATTTCCTTTGTTTCTTATCCCATTTGTTTCAGACTGCCAATTCAGTTTGGTTGTTCTGTCTTATGACTCTTCTAGTTTTTTCTTTGTTTATCATATGTGATTTTGTTTTGATTATTTGTTTAGTGGTTACCTTGAGGTTTGTATAAAAAATCTTGTGTATGAGATAGTCCATTATCTGATGGCCTCTTATTTCCTTATACTAAGTTAATTCAGTCTCTTTCATCTTCCCCTACTAAGTCGTTCTCATTATACCTTATTCTGTCTTGTATTGTGAGTGTGTGTTTACAGTGATGAGGTGGTATTTATTTTTGGTGAATTCCTTCCTTTGATCTTTGATTTTGGTATTTAAGTGGTTGCTAACCTATTCCACTAAAGATCTACTATTTTTCTGATTTTGTCTACCTATTTTTCTCCTTGCTCCAAGCTTTGTATTCCCTGTCTCTTCTTTTTTTCAGGCCTGAGGGCCTTCTTGAGTATTTCTTGTAGTGGGGGTCTCGTGGCCATGAACTCCCTTAGCTTTTGTTTATCTGGGAAAGTTACTATTTCTCCATCATATTTGAAGGATACTTTTGCTGGATAGAGTATTCTTGGCTGACAGTTTTTGTCTTTCAGTATTTTGAATATATCATTCCAGTCTCTCCTAGCCTGTAAAGTTTCTATTGAGAAATCCGCTGAGAGCCTGATGGGAGTTCCTTTGTACGTTATTTTTTGTTTTTGTCTAGCTGCCCTTAATATTGTTTCTTTGTCATTGACTTTAGCCAGCCTTACCACTATATGTTGTGGGGTGGGCCTTTGCCTGTTGACATATTTAGGTGACCTGTTGGCTTCACTTACCGGTATTTCCTGCTCCTTCCCCAGATTTGGGAAGTTCTCAGCTATTATTTCCTTGAATAGGCTCTCTGTTCCTCTTTCCGTCTCTTCTCCCTCAGGAATACCTATAATTCTTATGTTACATTTCCTAATAGAGTCAGATATTTCTCGGAGACTTTCTTCATTTCTTTTTAGTCTTAGTTCTCTCTCCTCTTTCATCTGGAGCATATCTGTATTCCTATCCTCTATAATGCTAATTCTTTCCTCCATATTGTCAGCTCTGTTCTTTAAAGATTCCAGATTCTCCTTTATCTCCTCCATTGTGTTCTTCATCTCCATCAGTACTGATTGGTTTTTCTTTATGATTTCAATCTCTTTTGTGAAGAAACTCCTAATCTCATTGAATTGTTTGTCTGTGTTATCTCGTATTTCCTTGAGTTTTTTTATGATAGCTATTTTGAAATCTCTGTCGTTTAGGTTATGGATTTCTGTGCCTTCAGGGTTGGTTTCTGGGTGCTTGTCATTTTCCTTCTGGTCTGGTGATTTTATGTACCTTTGCATTGTGGTTCCTGTATTCGCTTTGTTTTTCCCTCATCCTGGAAATATCTGGTTGCAGTTTCCACCTGCTGCCACCATGTGGGGGTTAAGGACTGTGTATTCTGAGCCCCCTGTGCTCTGCCCCAGCTGCTTGCTGTGATCGGCCAGCCACTTGGTCTGGTTTGGTCGGCTGAGCTGCAGTGTCCGGCATGCGGGGGGTGGGGGGAGCGCTCTCTCTTTTGCCCGCTGGGTGCCTGGTGTGGGGGGCTTCTCGCTCGCTCCTTGTTATCCACTCTCCTGGGGTGCTCAGATGTTGATGGTACCCCTGTAGCAGTTGAGTCCTCTGTGTGGGAGTTTCCCACTGGCTGAAAGAGCCCGAAGAGCTACGGTTTCTCCACAGAGGGCTGCCCCTCCCCGCTCTCTGGGAGCCACGCAGACTGGGATCGCTGATCTGATGGGGAGGGAGAGGAGTCCTCCTTACCTTTCCCCACTTCCTCCGTGAGCCCCAGCACGTTCCACTCTCAGATGTGCAGCAGTGTGGATCTTTCCGATCTTCCTTTTCACCGTCTAGGAGTCCATTGTTGGTCTGTGACTGTTCCTTTTGTTGTATCTTATCAGGGGAAGAGTTTACGGGAAAGCTCATTCCACTGTGGCACTGACATCACTGGTTTATTTTTTAACATATGATCAAATTAACTCACGTTTTCAAAATCTACGTCTTAACTCATGGCAAGTAAAGTCAATGAAGGGATGGTGGAAAGTTTTCATTATTTTAGAATTATTAAATTCAGTGCCATCTTAAAGCAAGGGAAGGTTTAACATCACCAGGTCCTTTTCAGCACCATTATTTTGTTGTGCTAACATACTGAATCTGGGACAGGCCAAATGGAAGTACTGCTAATAAAATAATGTTCAGCTTACCTTGAGAATATAAGATAAGGAATATTTTCTTTGCCATGTTTGGCTTTAATTGTTTGCTAAGATATCCAAATGAAATCATGTAATAAATGACCAGGGACAGTGTGAGAGCTTCCCTGGCAAAAGGAACAATGAGAACAGAGCATGGCTCCTTTAGGTGACTGCAGGTAATGTATGATGGATGGAATTCAGGGTGAGCGTTAGAGGTGGGGGGCTTGGGTGCAGAGGAGTATAGCTGAGTGAGGTCCTGAGGAAGAGAGGACTGGAATTTGGACTTCACCCTCTTTGGGTAATGAGAGCCATTAAAGGAAACAGTAACTTACTTAGATCTGCTTTTTAAAAAGCTGGCTTGGTGTCTTGAAGGCAGAGGGGAGTAGGAATTGAGGCTAGGAGACCAGAGTAGAAACTGTTATGGTAACTTGAGAGAAAAGAGAGCCAGAGCTAAGGCAGTACTGCATGAGTGGAGGAGGAAGTGATGACCTCAACCTCCAGGGATGTTAAGAAAGTAGAGTCAGTAAGAATTGTTCATGACTTGGATGTGGAGTAAAAGAGAGGAGTCTTCCTCTAGGATGATTTCCAGGCTCCAGACTCAGTTGCAAGGGTGGATGATGCTGTTCTCCTGCTCTTCACTGAGATAAGCTGAGGAATAAATTTAGTGAGAAAGATACTAAATTAATTTTGAGGTGCGGGTGTGTAGAAGAATGGTGGAGGGCGTACAGTGAAATCTGGGGATCCAGCCTGAAGACCACTTGCCCGAGGTCACGCAGGTGTACAAGTGGTGAAGCTAGGATTTGAACCCATGCAGTGTGACTCCAGAAACTGCATCCTTACCCATCACATTACATGGCCTTCTCAAGAGATTTAAGACAAAGTCAGAGAAGCTAAAAGGGGCAATTTTGACACAGTGAAAAGAACGCACTTTATGATTATTTAATGAAATTATACGGTAAATTAAATACTAAGAAGATACGTTTATATTAGACTGAAAAAAATTAGAAGCCTGTTATTTCAGTAGAGTTATGACAGAGAAAACAGATAAAGACAGTCCATTCAAGAGGTTAGATACCAGTATTTAAATTTGGATATAAACTTTTCATGGGTATCTTTATCATTCTTTTTTTTTTTTTTTAAGTACTATGTAAGTAACGTCCAAGTAAGCCAAAAGGTTTAAAACATCCACCCCAGTCTGCCACCCACAGTTAACCACTGTTAACATTTTGGTTTACATTTTCCTAGCCTTTTTTCTATGCATATATCATCATCATACATACAAAAATGTAAATGCGCTAGTGCTTTATAACATGCACTTTTCACTTAAAATGTAATAAATACAACTGAAATAATTTAAGTCACAAGTCTCCTGTATTTCTTTTTATGTCTCATTTTCACTCTTCATTAAATCAACCTAATCGAGGTTCTTGCCTTCTTTTGCCTATAATTAAAACAATTTTTTTTGTTTTGTTTGCAACTATAAATTAAAAGTATAAATGCTGTTTAAGATAATAGGATTTAATCCCTTCTAAACAAAGAAAATTGAAAGTAGTTATAAGATGGATTTCACTTTTCTTCTTAAGGTTTTAATAGAAAAGGATTGGATCTCCTTCGGACATAAATTTTCAGAGAGGTGAGTCACAGTCATACATTTATATATTTTGTAAAACTAGTTTAGAATGCCACAGTATTTATTTTCTTCGTGGACGCGCATGTCCAATGGGAGTGAGAGTGTTATGGTTTTTTGTATGAAGACTGATTTAATTTTTTCTGTCATTTCTTTCAATTCTCATACCTTTGTTAATTTTCATAACAATTTATTACCTTCTTTTTTCTCTGGATTACAGTAGTTAGAAGGTAGCAGATCCTTTAAAATTGTGGTTGAAAAATTCATAGGTGTAAATTGTTTCAGTAAAAACATTACAGTTGTTTTTTGTGCCAATGTAATCATGTTGCAGGATTTTTTAATATTTTGTATGTGTGTTTAAATTTAACAATACCTGAACAATTGACTTCTTTCAGAAGCATTTTTAAAAGCTTATGCTTTCTGGGGGATTAGGTGTGGCCATTTGGACGGTGACCCAAAGGAAGCCTCGCCGGTGTTTACCCAGTTCTTGGAATGTGTGTGGCATTTGACTGAACAGTTTCCACAAGCCTTTGAATTCAATGAAGCATTTCTTCTTCAGATCCATGAACATATTTATTCATGTCAATTTGGAAACTTCCTTGGAAATTGTCAGAAGGAAAGAGAAGAACTCAAGTAAGATGATTTGATTAAAATGGGCTCTTATTTTCATACTTAGCTGAGGTCTAACATAAATCATAATTGAACTTAAAATATCTTGACAGTATGAAATAGAACTGAATTTTATTGTCTGTATCTCTGAAAATATCCCTTGTACCCTCAGGTCAATAGTAAAAATAGATTTTTAAAATTTGTTTTGAAGTGTAGCATACATACAGAAAAGTACACATAGCTTAGGTGTGAAACTCAGTAAATCTTAAAGTCATCTTTCTATGTAACCAGCACCCAGAACAAGAAACATTGCTAACACCCTAGAAACCCTCCTCATGCTCCTTTCCAGTCTGAATATATGTTTAGAACAGAAAAATCTTTATACTTTTATGTCCTAGAAAGTATTGGTCGCTATTTTTAAAGTGTTAAAAGATTTAAAAACTATTGATTTTAAGGTAAGATGAAGCCTTGTAGCTCTCCTCACATTTCTAAACAGGCAGTTCTTTGGGAAAATAAATCTACCTATGTTGGTTTCAGTGTGTCTGTTCCTGAATTGGGTCCCATACCTGTTCTTCCCTCACTAGTCTTTGGGAGTAGGGGTTTCTGGCTAAACTTTGATGCAAGGGAGATCTGGGGTAAGGCTGTGAGAGGTCCATATATATCTTTTTAGGTTGGGCTTCTGAGTTTGGATTTCTGACAGTAGTCAATAAAGAGCACTTACAGATTCTTGAACATTCAAGTGACATATTAGAGAAGCTAAATCTAGTACTAGTTTGAAGATAGCCGCGTACTCTCACTCCCAACAGAGTTGAAGGTGGAACTGAGAGCACATGGAAGATTCTAAAGATGTGTTAAGGGAATAACAAGTGAAAAAGAGTATGACAGAGGTGAACAAATCAAAATACATTAAGACTTTAGCTCTGTGCTATAGTAATTCACAGTAGTTTATCATAATTTAGAGCAAGTGACTCTTAGAGTACAGAGCTATTTTAGGAAAAACTATTCTCAATTAGTGCCAAACATCCTCATAAATAGGAAGATGGTAATAAAAACACTTATTTCCTAGTAGTCTTTCTTTAAGAACACACCTCTGGGTCATCTTAGGGGTCATGGAAAATGAGCAGATTGTCCACGTTTCCTTATGTGTTTTATGTTTATTTGATAAATACACTATCTAAAATCATTCTACCCTTTACCCACCTGCTTCACTTACTTACTCTTAGATTTGCAATACAATTGGCACTTTTTTACTCTTAAATAATGTCCTGATTTTTCCTAATTCCCTTTTTTGTACCCACTCACACTTAAATTTGTCCCTACCCTGTAATACATGCCACTACAGCCCAGATATGGGGCCAAGAGAATAA
This sequence comes from Diceros bicornis minor, assembly GCF_020826845.1. Lineage (NCBI taxonomy): Eukaryota > Metazoa > Chordata > Mammalia > Perissodactyla > Rhinocerotidae > Diceros > Diceros bicornis. The sequence continues at coordinate 8,739,147 of NC_080748.1, read as the reverse complement.
GGCCAGAGAGATCCATTAGTATTTTATTCTGTATATGTGTGTGTGGTGTTTTGAGATAGGTGTAACAGAGACCAAGTTTATGAAATTGTGTGAATCAAGAGAGGAATCTCTTCAAGTGTATGGTTGTGAGAGAACTGTTTACCTGTGTTGTGTTCATGAGACATGGTTTTATTTATTACATGATTACAAGTGGAAAAGGAGAAAAGGGAGAATACAAAATTCAGAGACAAGGTGAGGTTAAGCTGTGAATGCAAGGAAAAACTAAAACTTAAATCTACTTGGGAAGCAATTGCCTGATTTATAAAAATGAGTAGTAGCATCTATGGGAAAGATATTTATGTTTTTCTCATTGCATTAAGGTTCAAGGAGAAGACTTACTCCCTGTGGCCGTTTCTTTTGGATGACCAAAAGAAGTACTTAAATCCTCTCTACAGCTCCAAATCTCAGAAATTTGCAGTTTTGGAGCCAAATACAGTATCTTTCAATTTTAAGTAAGTTGACATTATTGAAGTATTTATACTCGATTTTTCTCAAATAAATTTATTGACAGTTTTTTTTTTTTTGTCATAAAGGTTTTGGAGAAACATGTACCACCAATTTGATCGAACATTGCATCCTAGGCAGTCTGTGTTTAATATAATTATGAATATGAATGAGCAAAATAAACAGTTAGAGGATGATATTAAAGACTTAGAATCTGTAAGTATTCTGAAGTATCCAATGTAATATATTTGGAATATTAAATTAGTTGATTTCCTTACTTGTGTTGTCAGTGTAAATTAGTATATATAGAAACCTCGTAAGTACATGTGGTTGCTTCAAAATCAGATCTCCTCTACTTCAAATAGGTTAGTTTGAATCACTTTCCCTGAAATTTTAAAATATATTGAAATGTATTTAAAAATATATTGAAATACAGAGAAAAGTAGAGATATAAACATAATAAATATTGGGGTATCCACGACCTAGCTTTGTGAGATTTTAACATTTATCATATTTACTTCAGATCTTTCATTTTTTGTTTTAAGAAATAAAACATTGTAGAAATATCTGAAGACCCTGTGTACTCCTACTCAGTCTTCCCCACCTGCCTTCACTCTGCTGAATTTGGTGTTAATCATTCCTGTGCAATTTTTTTTTTTTTTGTGAGGAAGATCAGCCCTGAGCTAATATCCATGCTAATCCTCCTCTTTTTTTTTGGCTGAGGAAGACCGGCTCTGAGCTAACATCTATTGCCAATCCTCCTCCTTTTTTTTCCCCAATGCCCCAGTAGATAGTTGTATGTCATAGCTGCACATCCTTCTAGTTGCTGTACGTGGGACGCGGCCTCAGCATGGCCGGAGAAGCGGTGTGTCGGTGCCCGCCCGGGATCCGAACCCGGGCAGCCAGTAGCAGAGCGCACACACTTAACCGCCAAGCTACAGGGCCGACCCTCCTGTGCAATTTTTTATATTTCTGTATATGTTTGTATCCACAGACAATTTATAATATTGTTTTCTATGATTTAAAATATTATTTTTATTATATATTGAAAAAATACAAAAGAATATAGTTTTTCTATAAAGTATGTAGGGCAACAAACAGCACAAATGCCCATGTACCCTTCACTCAGCTTAAGAAACGGCATGTTTTAAAACTAGTATATAAAGGTTATCATACTATCATACTTCATTTTGCTTAACGTCGTTTTCACATTTTGTCCATGTTGATACCTATAGCTTTAATTCATCTATTGTATTAATAACTGCTGTATAGTAGTCTCTTCTATGAAAATGTCACAGTCTATCTATTCAGCTGCTGCTGAACATTAAAATTGTTTTCAGTTTTAGGCTTCCATGATAACAAGTGAAGTTGAATGACTTTCCATATATTTGTTGGCTATTTGGTTTTTCCTTTTCTGTGAATGGACTATTGAAACCTCTGCTCATTTTTCTTTTGGCATATTGGCCTTTTTGTTATTGATTTCTTAGAATTCTTTAAATAGCAGACGCTAATTCTTTGTTAGTTATATATATATCACAAATGGCTTTGTCCAGCCATTCTTGTCTTTTCCATTTTATTTGTGGTATGTTTTGTATAGATGTTTTGAGTTTTAATGTAGTCAAATTGATCAATCTTTATGTTTTATGCCTTTTTGTGTATCTTGTTTAAGAAATCTCTCTCCACCCTAAGACTTTCTTATAAACCCTTCTTTGCCATCATATATAACCAAGAAGGGTCAGTAAGTACATATTTTAAAAACTCTACACAGTCATTATAACTCAGTAAGACTATCTTGTCTGCCTCTCAGTCAGGAATGTTCCTTAGTCATCTCTCAGATAAGGAAATAGTGACTGCTTGAGTAAACTATACAAGGATATGTTAAGAGAGGCAAGCCCAAGACATAGGTAATACAAGAAGACCATCTGGAGATCAGTCCAAGGATTTGGAGACCGTGGTACTCTGCCAAAGAACTTTTAAAAATCTTCTTTTCTGTTAAAAAAAAAAACAAAACTGTTGTGTTCTACAGTCTGTTGTGGTCACCTAACAAACCATTATAGGAAAACCGTGTAAGAAAGCTCTTGGGGCTGGTCAGGTGGCATAGTGGTTAAGTTCGCACACTCTACTTTGGCAGCCCAGGATTTGCGGGTTCGGATCCTGGGCACAGACATATACACGGCTCATCAAGCCACGCTGTGGCAGCATCCCACATGCAAAATAGAGGAAAATTGCCACAGATGTTAACTCAGGGACAGTCTTCCTCAAAAGAAAAAAAAGAGGAGAATTGGCAACAGATGTTAGCTCAGGGCTGATCTTCCTCACCAAAAAAAAAAAACCTCTTTAGGCAATATAAACCTTTACCTAAATAAGTGTGTCTCTGTTGTATTATACGGTCGTGATTTCAGGGTGAATGTCTTGTATACATTTCTTTCATTATAAAATGTTTACTTTTTATGCTTTCTAGGTAATGTATGTCCTTTTCAAATATGAAGGCCTAGTGTTCTTCTGCAGTCAAGTATAATAACTAAGCATTTTCCATTGCAAAAGTAAATAATTAGGATTCTTCTATGTCTTATTTATTTGCACTAGATTTTATTAATTTTTTGAGGTTTCATTGTGTATTGTACATAAAGAGAATATTTGCAAAAGCATGTTTTCTTCTTTCATCTGACATATATTGAACATGTAGTATGTGCAATTAGTAATTTTTTTCAAATTTTTATTTGTTTTAGAAAATTAAGCAACATGAAAATAAGCAAACAGATGGAGTTCTCACCAGGGAATCGTTACATTCAGTTCGTCCTGAATCACCTACCCTCAAAACTTCCTTGTGTTTTAAGGAGCAAACTCGGCTACCTGTGAATGATGCTCTTCGAACTATAGAGGGCAGCATCCCAGCAGATAATCGGTATAGTGAATACGCTGAAGAGTTTTCCAAATCGGAACCTGCTGTGGTCAGCTTAGAGTTTGGCGTGGCGAGAATGACTTGTTAGACTCATAGGGTATTTTCTGGACTGACGGTAGTGCAAGAAATGGATTATTGTGAGGATGATCTGTGTGCATGACCAAAAGGAATTTGTCTATTAATAATCTTAGAGTTTAACAGTAGGCTGATAGTTGAAGGATAATAACTGCTCTTGTGAGAGAAATAAGTCAGTTTAATTGCATTTCTAGCAAAGAATGACTTTCAGTTCTTTAAGAAACGAGTGGTATTGGCAAATTAACTCAAAACACAGTTTGTACTGTATACTAGTGAATTGACATTTCTGTATGATTTATATGTTAATTACAGGCAAACATGAATAGCCTTCTTTAAGTTTAATTTAATTACCAGAAAACAAAACTTGACAAAGTGGTCCCTTACTTAATAATTGACATGGCATGTACTTTTGATTATGTAACTATGTAACTAGGAATATTTACATATTTTGCCTATTAGTGTTGTTTAATATTGAAGTGCCATGAAAAATATTTCTAAGAAAGCCTTAAAATCTCATTTTATTCTTTACTCTTAAGTTTTAGGGCCTAGAGCAAGGTTTTTTGTTTTGTTTTGGTTTTGGTTAGCCTTGTTTTATTTGTAAGAAATTGCACTCTCATTACTGTAGGAGTTGCATGCTACGATACTTCTCTATGAATAGTTGTAGAAGTAGACTGTTAAGTTCATGTTTAGTTGGTCCCACTTGCGTATTCAAAATTAATGAAACTGAAGGTTTTTTTCTGATTATAATTTGTTGAGTGCTACATTTGATGACTTATTTACAACTTTGACAGATTATTGATTTCTTGACTATGTATAAGCACATTTGACTGTCTTTTGTGTATGGATTATGCATTCTATTGGTTCTTATTTTGTGGTTGGTTTTATTCCTTTGATAACTGTAAGTTTAAAAAGCTAAAGCTCTAAAACTGTTCTTAGAAACAATGAATAGTATATATATATGTGTATTTTTAAACTGTTTAATCTCTCAATAAGTTATTCTTCCTGGAATAAACTTTCAGCTTACCCCAAAATTTTGGGGTTACAAAAAGAGAAGTACAAATAGTTTAGGTTTTGCTTAGTCGCATGAATTTGAAAGCAGTCATTTCTATGTGGAACATTTTTTTCTTCTCTGTTAACATAGGGAAAAAAAGGAAAATTAAGGATAGCCTAGTAAAAAGTTAATGTTTAACAGAAACAACTTAAATGCCAGGAAGAGTTTCATTTTGCCATGTTATGTTAACTGTTTATTCTGTGTACTAGTACATATCTTTCAATTACACACACACACAAAATCACTTGCAATTGGCAGTATCACCCTGCTGGCTTTAAAATTGAAAATTTAAGTAAGATGGGTGGCATGAGGTATGATTCAAGGGTACTAGGAAATCTGCATAGGATCCCTCGTGCTTCTCTCTATTATACCCACACCTATTATATTAGTTTTAAACATAAACAAATACCTTTTTCAAATGGAACAAGAGCCTTATTGTATTAGAGCTTATCTAATCCTGTTTATTTTTCTAATGCTTTTCTGTAACGCATATTATGTAATAAGAAAAAGACTCTTTTTAAAATAGTAACAGAAATGCACTATAAAATACAGTTTGTGATTTAACCAAACCTATTTCCATATTTAAGCACTGGGACAGGAATCTTAATCTGTGTGACCACAAAGGGAAGCTTTTGTGCCTTGTTACTTGGTTTGAGTTACTGATTGTGGTTTTAGACCTTCCATGGTAGACTTCTTATAGTTAACTCTTTGATTTATTTTCTTAATCTTCAACTTGGGGCATGTATATGTTTGTTTATATGCTCACACATGGACTGAGAAATCAGTTAACATCCTAAGTGACCTACAGGGTATATGTTGGCAAAAAGCAGATTGTGTATATGTCTTATAAAATTGAATTTACGTTCAGTGTGTTTGGGAATGTATAGCATGTAAATTATTACATATATTATTTAAAAGTAATTAAATGTTTCATGTTTTATTTTGAATGTTTTTCTTTTGGTAAAAACAAATGGAATCAAGTTGTGGTTGTTTTTTTTTTTCCCTCACCTAGGCAAATGGACCTGCACATTACCCTAATTATAACAAAATAAGGTTTGAGCAGTTCATTTTCCAAAAGGTGGATGTTCGTAAATAACTGTTAGATACAAAAATAGTTTCCAAAATATTTAAAATAGGCATAGTAGGCTAAAAGGTTCAGCAGATTTAGTTGATGATGTCATTAAATTTTCCTTTTGCTCCTGTCACTTCCTGATGGTATAATTAGTATTTTATTATGCCCTTACCAACGTGTTGATGGAAGGCAATGTCTGATGAGTATGTACATTCAAGGTGAAATGTCTCTCCAAAGGCAGATCTGGATGTAAATATGAGGAAGAACATGACTGGTGAGAAGAGTGTAACTTTATCTGGGAGTACTTTGAACAGGTTAGCTAGGCTAAAAGTAGCTCAGGGAATCTTCATGGAAGGAAGTCTTTTTTTGTTGTTTTAATTCTCTTTATTTGATGCGGTAGCAGGGCAGGGGTAGTGTCAGGCTAATCCTTTTTTCTTTTTTTTTAAGACTATTTTTTTAGAGCAGTTTTAGGTTCCCAGCAAAATTCAGAGGAAGGTCCAGAGATATCCCATATACCCTTTTCCGCTATGCATGCATAGCCTCCCCCATTATCAACATCCCCAACCAGAGTGGTACATTTGTTACAATTGGTGAACCTACATTGACACATCATCACCCAAAGTCCATAGTTTACGTTAGGGTTCACCCTTGGTGTTGTATATTCTGCGGGTTTGGACAAATGTATAATGACTTTATAGTATCATACAGAGTATTTTCATTGCCCTAAAATTTTCACTGCCCTTAAAATCCTCTGTGTTCTGCCTATTCATCCCTCCTCCTCCCCCCAACCTCTGGCAACCACTGATCTTTTCACTGTCTCCGTAGTTTTACCTTTTCCAGAATGTCATGTAGTAGGAATCATACAGTATGTGGCCTTTCAGATTGGCTTCTTTAACTTAGTAATATGCATTTAAGGTTCCTCCATGTTTTTTTCACGGCTCCAGCTCATTTTTTTCTAGCACTGAATAATATTCCATTCTCTGAATGTACCACAGTTTATTTGTCCATTCACCTATTGTAGGACATCTGGGTTGCTTCCAAGTCAAGTTTGAATAAATCTGCTATGAACATCCTTGTGCATGTTTTTGTGTGGACAGAAGTTTTCAGTTCTTTTAGATAAATACCAAGGAGCATGATTGCTGGATTGTATGGTAAGAGTATGTTCAATTTTGTAAGAAACTGCCAAACTCTTCCAAAGTAGCTGTACCATTTACATTCCCACCAGCAATGAGTGAGAGTTCCTGCTGCTTCATATCCTGGCCAGTGTTTGGTGGTGTCATTGTTATAGATTTTGGCCATTCTGATAGGTGTGTAACCAGACTTGCTTTACTTCCCCCCCCCGCAAAAGGTCAGCTTTAGAATACTGAAAAATTTCCAGTTGGCATTCTAAGTTGGATAAAATGCTGATCATCTGCAAAACTATATAGAGCAGTTGCAGACTTTTATCGATGATGTTGATCCATTTTCATTAGCAAGTTTTAGCTTTTTTGTTGGCATTTCCATGCAGCAGTCCAATTTGCATTGATGTATCTTGATTGATTAAATAAAATAAAATGTAGAACCTATTTTTAAAAATACATAACTATAAGCTTTAGGAACCTGTATGTAGAAAAAAAGCCTGTAATCTAGAATTATCTCAAAAAGAGTATATATGTTCTATTGTACTTGCCATCTTATAAGAAAATAACACTAATTCCTGCCATTTTTATAAACAGTGCTACTCTATTTCTAAGCAAGTAAAATATCCTTTTGCACAACAACTTTTATAAAATAGTGGAATGTATAACTAAAAGTAACTTTCAGAAGCTGCTTAGTAGTAGATTCTTAAAACCCTAGTCTTTGAGCTTCTGATTCAGCAAGTGTGAGTTGGGACTCTGGAGTTAAAAGCATTTGCGTAGCAATAAAGCATTTGCATTTAAAATAGTTTGGAGATTCTGATGCAAAATGGTAGAAGAATCACACTCTGAAAAACACTGTCCTAAACCACCTACCCTGATCAGTAAGCATTTCTCTTGTTCTTAGATGAAAGGCATAATTACTCTTGTATGAAGAGCAATAGATTGGGGCGCAGCATACTTCTGAAATATTGCTACACAAGTAGGAGTGAGAAATCTTTGTTTCAAGTCACTGAGAGTTGGGGCTCTTTTGTTACTGTAGCATAACCTAGTCCATCCTGAATGATGAAGCCATTAGCACACCTAAGAAGTTATTTCTCTGATTTCCCTTTAAAGTCCAGTCCCTCATTGTCCCCAAGTGGCCTTTTACTTGTTATTTTTGCACTCATATCCAGTTAAGGTTTATGCATTGTGTTTGGTTATGGCTCTGTAGTCTCTTTATCTTGAACAGTCCTCTCACCTTTCCCCTTTTGCACTGACTTCTTGAACCAGTCCAGTTGTAGAGTCTCACACCACTTTCTGCATTTGTCCAATTGTTTCCTCATGGTGTTGACACAAATAATCCATAATCTATAAATCAAAATTGGGGTGAGTTTATTATGAGCCAGATCTGAGGACCATATAGCCCGGCAGAGTCCTTTCACAAAGGAATGGAGCACACCAAAGAAGTGGGGTGTGCAGAGTGGTTAATATACCATCAAAGAGCTTGTGTCACGTGATTGGAATGTCCCTTTTACAATAGTTACGAGATTGCTGGCATAGCATTTCCGAAATTCCATGAACACAGCAGGTCGGTGGTCTCCAGCTGAGTGGTCACAAGGTTTAGCGCAGCAGGTCAGCAATCAATCCCTAGCCTAGGGAGAGAAGCTTATCCTTAAGGAAATGCCGATGTGGGGGAAGTTACATCCTTATCTTTAAGGGCATTGTTCTTGTCTTTGGGACATAGTAAATACTTAAAGCAGATGTACAATGCATGCTCAACAGCCACCTGGCTACCCACGTCAGGCCGTTTTGGGAAAACAAGTTCAGGCCAAGTTAGTTTTACACCGAATGACTTCCTCATATACTCCAATATATCCTATTGCTTCTCCTTTATTTATCAATGGTGTAGTTTAACTAGTTCCTCTGTCTGCTGTACCTCCTGTAAAGTAGGCACTGGATGAGATTCAGATTGAGCATTTTAGAAAAGATGATGTGTACTTTGCGGGGGATCAGAATTGGCTACCCCAAAATATGTCTCTTTGGCATGAGGATTATTTTGGGCTGGTTACTTTTGAGAAACTACAGACAAGGGAGAAGCTCTGAAAAGTAGAAGTTACCCTTTATAAGAGACACTTAACATTTGTAAGGGAAATCTCCATTTGTAAAGGTGTCTTTCTCTGTACCAGGAAGAAAGGGGGATGACCTTATCTCTAGAAACTCTTATCACTGTGGAATGCAAGGACTTAAATCTGCATAATAACCTTACTCTTATTTACTGTGCTTTTCTGCTAATCTGCTGTAACTGACTCCCCCCACCCCCAACATCCTCCTTTGTCTTTAGCTGAAGATGGTATTTAAGATGACAACCTCAGCCATTTTGGCGATTTGCTCAGTGTTCCTGAGTTTCTCCCATGTATACATGATATCAAACTTTGTTTGATTTTCTTCTATTATTCTGTTTCATGTCAACTTAATTTGTAGCCCAGCCAAAAGGACCTAGAGGGTAGAGGATTTGTCTTCCTCCCCTACAACTTCATTCTGAATTCCTCAGGAGAGTATAATGTCAGGCTGTTCTGCTGTTAGGATGCTAAATTGGTTGCATAGGGTGCACTTGGTTGATCTCCCCAGTGTGAAGGTAGAATTTTTCCTTTACACTTAACAAATGTTCTGCAGGGTGATATTTTGTTATCAAAATGAATATCCCATTCCCTAACAAGCTATCCATTAATGCTATTTGCCTGAATCAGTTATTTCATTGGGTGTTCCAAAATGGTGATTTTCTAATTTGTCTTCCTTTTTACATTTATTTGCTGGCATTCTTTAAAGAAGTGCTTTCACGCATCAAATGGGAAAATTCCTCTGAAAAAGGGCATCGTAAATGCTTAATTCTTCCCCTTTAATCACTGAATTTCAGAGTAAGCAGTTGTAATAATCACTGATTTTCAGAGTAAGCAGTTGTAATAATCACCTCCAAAACCTAGTTTTCTTTTTCTGTAGGGACATATACATATTTGCTTCTTGTTTGATTCATAATTAGACTTTTCTAACCCTAGATTATAAAGGAATTCACCCATATTCTTCTAGTACTTACAAAGTTTAATTTTTTTTGCATTTGACTCTGATCCATTTGGAGTTTGTTTTGGTATATAGAAAGAGGTATAGATCCAAATTTATCTTGTCCAAAATGGCTATCTGGTTGTTGCATTCATTTGTTAGTAAATTCGTCTTGTTGTCAGTGATCTGAGATGTCACTTTTATGTAGTTCTGCATTCTCCTCTTTAGCACGGGAGTGTCTGTTCATGCACCGAAACCGTACAGTTGTATTCTTCATCAAGGCTATGTGGTAGAGCTAGTCCTGCCTCATTGCTTTTCTTCCTCAAGTTTTCTTCACTATTCATTTTTTATTTTAAAACAATCTCAACCATACAGAAAATTTGCAAGTACAGTAGAAGAAACTTTTTCTCCTGAACTCCTTTTAGAGAAAGATGCTGACCTAATACCCCCATCTCCTTTAAATACTTTAAGTATTTAAGTATTTCCTACAAATGAAGGCATTTTCCTATAACCACAATGTAGCCATCAAATCAGAAAGTTAACATTACCACTATATAATCCTCAGACCCTATTGAGATTTTCCAAATGTCCCCCAAAATACCTTTATTTAAAAAACAGTCCAGTCCAGAATCACATGTTGAATTTGTTTGTCAGGTTTCTTTAGCTTCTTCAATCAGGAGCAATTTCTCAGTGTTTCCTTGAATTTCATGATCAGTACAGGCCAGTTATTTTGTACAAGTTTCCTCAATTTGGATTTGTCTGAATTTTTTTTCTGATGAGATAGAAAATATGTATCTTTGTCTAGAATATCAAAAAAGTAATGCTGTGTTGGTTTCTTGCATCTTATTGGGTGAAATCACCAAGTTTCAGTTTATTCTGCTACCTGTGGGGAGGACGGAAGAGTAGTGGAAAGAAACAGTGTGGAAGGGAAAATAATAAAAGCAAGACTTCTGCATATACCTTTTTATATATTTGAATTTTGAACTATGTGACTGCTTTACCTGTTTAAAAATCCACTAAATCAAAAAAGAAATAAGCAAATCCTCAAATTGAAAACAAAGTTATCTCAGTTGTATATCAAATTAGTAATGTGAACAGAAAAATTATTTCAGGTGAATTTTGAATATAGTACTCTGTACATCCTTGGTAGGACATATATCAGGATAAAGAGAACTGCAAAGAAATCTTCAGTTTTACTCAGTATTTCTATTAGTAGTAATGCTGATTGTACTTTTGAAAGTATAATTTTGTACGTTGTAGAATAAAGCAAAAACTGTCAATATATTCATGCCATTGGAAACCAAGATTTTCACTCTAAGGGAAAAAGAGATACACATCAAAGAAGAAAACACTGTGGCAATGATAATTTGAATTAATATTGTTTAAACTGATGATTCTTAAAAATACATTTTGTAGCTCTGTCCATTGAAAGGGCCTAGAAGCAATGACACTCCAGTAGCAATGAGCACATCTAATGCCCCGAGTTGGATTTCTAAATACAATCCCCACTAACAGGACCAAAGTTTCCTTAGAGAAATGGCTAATTCCAAAACTGAGGTAGGGAAAGTACAAGGTGAGCCTGGGACATCTACTTGTGTCAGAAACCAAACATATGCTCAAAACTAATAGGGGCATGTCAAAAGGATACGGAAGGAACTTGAAGGGGCTCCCCTGGCCAGCTTTAGAACACCTTGAGCAAAAAGAGCATTTACTCTAATTGATTACAAAACTCCGTATCCCTACAGAACAAGAGAGAAAATTAGATTTTGGAGGTGACTACTACAACTCCTTACCCTGAAAATTTTCCTGTGGTTATTTCCCCAGTTCTGGAATCCAAAATTGGAATAGACATACTCAGCAGCTGGCAGGATCTCCACATTGGTTCCCTGACCTGTAGAGTGAGGGCTATTATGGTGGGAAAGGCCAAGTGGAAGCCACTAGAACTGCCTCTGCCTAAGAAAATAGTAAACCAAAAGCAATACTGCATTCCTCGTGGGATTACAGAGATTAGTGCCACCATCAAGGACTTGAAAGATGCAGGGGTGGTGATTCCCACCCCATCCCCATTTAACTTGCTTACTGGCCTGTGCAGGAGACAGATGGATCTTGGAGAATGACAGTGGATTATTGTAAACTTAACGAGGTGATGACTCCAATTGTAGCTGCTGTATCAGATATGGTTTCATTGCTTGAGCAAATTAACACATCCCCTGGTACTGGTATGCAGCTGGCAGCTGGCAAATGCCTTTTTCTTGCTGCCTGTTAGAAAAGACCACCAGAGCAGTTTGCTTTCAGCTGGCAAGGCCAGCATCACACCTTCACTGTCCTACACCAGGGGTATATCAACTCTCCAGCCCTATGTCGTAATTTAGTTTGCAGGGATCTTGATCAACTTTCTCTTCCGTAAGATATCACACTGGTCCATTTCATTGATGACATCATGCTGAGTGACCTTGCTCCATTATGCTGATTAGAGCAAGAAGTATTAACTACTCTAGACTTATTGGTAAGACATTTGTGTGCCAGAGAGTGGAAAATAATCTGACAAAAATTCAGGGGCCTTCAATCTCAGTGAAATTTCTAGGAGTCCAGTCGTGTGGGACATGTCAGGATATCTCTTCTAAGGTAAAGTTATTGCATCTGGCCCTTGCTACAATCAAAAAGAGGTATAAATGCCTGGTGGTCCTGTTTGGATTTTGGAGGCAACGTATTTCTCATTTGGTTGTGTTACACCAGCCCATTGACTGAGTGACCCAAAAAGCTGCTAGTTGTGAGTGGGGCCCAGAACAAGAGAATGGAAGTAGTATATACATGATTAGGCCTGAGCAGGCCATAAAGGCACAGGCAAATTACATGAAGTGGCCTAAACGCCTATGGTCCCCACTCCTGCTACACTGCTCTCTCTCTCTCAGCCTGCACCTATGGCCTCATGCAGAGTTCCCTACAATCAGTTGATAGATAAAGAGAAGACTTGGGCCTGGTTTACAGATGTTTCTGCACCATATGCATGGACCACCCCAAAGTGGACATCTGCAGCACTACAGCCCTTTCTGAGTCGTCCCTGAAGGACAATGGTGAAAAGAAATCCTCCCAGTGGGCAGAACTTTGAGCAGTGCACCTGGTTGTTCACTTTGCTTGGAAGGAGAAATGGCTAGATATGCAATTATATACTGATTCACGGGGTGCAGCCAATGGTTTGGCTGGATGGTCAGGAACTTGGAAGGAACATGATTGAAAAATTGATGACAGAGAAATTTAGGGAAGAGGTATGTGGATAGAACTCTCAGATGGACAAAAAATGTCATGTCAAAATATTTGTGTCCCATGTGAATCTTTGCCGAAGGGTGACCTCAGAAGATGAGGATTTTAATAAGCAAGTGGATAGGCTAACCCATTCTATGGCTACCTGTCAGCCTCTTTCCCAGACCACCCTTGTCATCACCCAAAGGGCTCATGAGCAAAGTGTCCATGGTGGCAGTGCTGGAAGTTATTCACAGGCTCAGCAACGTGGACTTCCACTCACCAAGGCTGACCTGGCCAAGCCACTGCTGAGTGCCCAGTCTGCCAACAGCAGAGATGAATGCAGTCTCCGATATGGCACTATTCCCTCGGGTGATCAGCCAGCTACCAGGGTGGCAGGTTGATTACGTTGGACCACTTCCATCATGAAAGGAACAGTGTTTTGTTCTTACTGGAATAGACATTCTGGTTATAGATTTGCCTTCCCTGCATGCAATACTTCTGCTAAAACTACCATCTGTGGACTTACAGAATGCCTTATCCATCATCATGGTATTCCACACAGCATTGCTTCAGATCAAGAAACTCACTACACAGCAAAAGAAGTGTGACAATGGGCCTATGCTCATGGAATTCATGGTCTTACCATGTTCCTTACCATCCTGAAGCAGCTGGCTTGATAGAACAGTGGAATGGCCATTTGAAAACTGTTACAGTGCTAGCTAGGTGGCAATACCTTGCAGGGCAGGGACAAGGTTCTCCAGAAGGTTGTATATGCTCTGAATCAGTGTCCAATATATGTTGCTGTTTCTCCCATAGCCAGGATTCGTGATTCCAGGAATCAAGGAGTAGAAGTGGGAGTGGCATCACTCAGTATTACCCCTAGTGACCCACTAGCAAAATTTTTGCTTCCTGTTCCCGTGATGTCGTGCTCTACTGGCCTATAGGTCATAGTTCCAGGGGAGGAAAGCTTCCACCAGGAGACACAATGATTCCACTGAACTAGAAGTAAGACTGCAGCCTGGCCCCTTTAGGCTCCTCATATCTCTGAATCAGTAGGCAAAGAGGAGAGTTACTGTGCTGGCTGGGGTGACTCATCCTGACTACCAAGGGGAAATTGGACTACTCCTCTACAATGGAGGTAAGGAAGAGTATGTCTGGAACATAGGAGATTCCTTTGGATATCTCTTCATATTACCATGCCCTGTGATTAAGGTCAATGGAAAACTACAACAACCCAATCCAGGCAGAACTGTTAATGGGCCGGATCCTTCAGGAATGTAGACTTAGGTCACTTCACCAGGTAAGGAACCATGACCAGCTGAGGTGCTTGCTAAAGACAAAGGGAATACAGAAAGGGTAGTAGAAGAAGGTACTTACAAATATCAGCAATGACTACACAACAAGTTATAGAACAAAGACTGTAACTGTCATGAGTATTTCCTCATTTTCCTATGAACGCATTTGTGTGTGTGTGTGTGTGTGTGTGTGTGTGAAGCAATCTCTTTGTTTTCTTTCTTCTCTTACTCCCTTATCATGTAACATACAATGTATTGACTTTATATCATAGTATTTAAGTATTGTTAATTTTATATCATAGGACTTAAGTTACAGGGCATCAAGGAGAAGAGTAAACATCACTCAAGAACTTTATTTCTGGGCCGGCCCCCTGGCTTAGCGGTTAAGTACGCGCACTCCGCTACTGGCGGCATGGGTTTGGATCCCGGGTGTGCACTGACGCACTGCTTGTCCGGCCATGCTGAGGCAGCATCCCACATGCAGCAACTAGAAGGATGTGCAACTATGACATACAACTATCTACTGGGGCTTTGGGGAAAAAAAGGAGGAGGATTGGCAATAGATGTTAGCTCAGAGCGGGTCTTCCTCAGCAAAAAGAGGAGGATTAGCATGGATGTTAGCTTCCTCACAAAAAAAAAAAAGAACTTTATTTCCTTTTCTGGAGAAGAAGTTCGTGCTTTTTTAGTTGCGCACAGAATAGTTGTGTCATGTTAGGCAGAATTATGACCCTGTTATTGTCTTTATTTGGAGAATAAGTATGGTTTAAGGAGGTATGTATGGGTGCCAAGTTGACAAGAGGTGGACTTGTGGTGGTTAATTTATGTGTCAACTTAACTGGGTCATGGGTCGCCAGATATTTGGCTAAACATTATTTCTGGGTTTCCTGTGAGGGTGTTTCCAGATGGGATTAGCATTTGAATTGGGCACTCAGTAAAGCAGATTGCCCTCCCCAATGTGGGTGGGCACCATCTTATCCATTGAAGGCCTGAATAGAACAAAAGGTGGAGAAAGGGAGAGTTCACTCCTCCTTCTAAGCTTGAGCCGGGACATTGGTCTTCTGCCCTCGGACTGGGGCTTACACTATTGGCTCCCCCTGGTTCTCAGGCCTTTGAACTTGGACTGGATTATACCACCAGCCTACCTTGGGTCACCAGTTTGCAGATGGCAGATCATGGGAATTCTCAGCCTCCATAATCATGTGAGCTAATTCCTCATAATAAATCTCTTTCTCCCTATATATCCTATTGGTTCTGTTTGTCTGTAGACTCCCGACTAATATAGGTAGTTACCATAATTCTCTGCGAACCCAGAAGCCCCAATCTATGCTTTTAACATTATTATTGTGGTAAAATATAATTAACATCAAATTTACCATTTTAATAATTTTTAAATGTACAATTCAGTGGCATTAAGTACATTCAAAATGTTGTACAATCATAACCCCTATCCATTTGCAGAACTTTTTCATCAACCCAAACAGAAACTCTGTATCCATTAAACAATAACTCCTCAATGCTCCTGGCAGCTGCCCTTCTACTTTCTGTCTCTATGATTTTGACTATTCTAGTTACCTCACAGTTGTATAATCGTGCAGTTTGTTATTTTGTGTCTGGTATATTTCATTTAGCATAATGTTTTCAAGAATCATCTACATTTTAGCGTGCATCAGTTTCATTCCTTTTTATGGTTGAATAATATTCCATTGTATGTATATACCACATTTTGTTTATCCATTCATCTGTGGATAACACTTGGGTTGTTTCCATCTTTTGACTGTAGTGAATAATGCTGCTATGAACATTGGTGTACAAGTATCTGTTTGAGTCTCTGCTTTCAATTCTTTTGGGTATATACGCAGAAGTAGAATTGCTGGATCAAATGATAATTCTATGTTTAACTTTTTAAGGAATAGCTAAATTTTTTTCCACTGTGACTGCACCGTTTTACCTTCCCACCAGCAATGCAAAAGGGTTTCAATTTCTCCACATCTTTGCCAACACTTTTTATGTTCTTTTTTGATAATAGCTATCCTAATGGGTGTGAAGTGGTATTTCATTGTGGTTTTGATTTGCATTTATCTAATGATTAGTGACGTTGAGCATCTGTTCATGTTCTTCTTGGCCATTTGTATATCTTCTTTAGAAAAATTTCTATTCAAGGCCTTTGCTCCTGAATGGGATTGTTGGTTTTTTCTTGTTGTTGAGTTATAGAAATACTTTATATATTCTGTATATTATCTCTTATCAGATACATGATTTGCAAATATTTTCTCCCATTCTGTGGGTTATCTTTTCACTCTGTTTATAGTGTCCTTTGATGCTTAAAAATTTTTAATTTTGATGAAGTTCTATTTATTTTTTCTTTTGTTTGCATGCGCTTTTGATGTCAAATCCAAGAAATCATTGCCAAATATGATATCATGCAGCTTGCCTCCTATGTCTTCTAAGAGTTTTATAGTTCAAGCTCTTATATTTAGATCTTTGATCCATTTTGAGTTAATTTTTGTATATGGTAAGATAAGGGTCCAACATCATTATTTTGCATGTGGATACCCAGCTTTCCCATATCATTTGCTAAAAAAAACTGTTCTTTCCTCATTGAATGGTTTTGGCACTCCAAGTGACCATATATGTGCGAGTTCATTTCTTTGTTTCTGGGCTCTCTACTTCATTCCATTGAACTATATATCTGTCTTTATGCCAGTACCACAATGTTTTGATTATTGTAGCATTGTAGGAAGTTTTGAAATCAGAAAATGTGAGTCCTCTAACTTAGTTCTTTTTTCTTTTTTTCTTTTCTGTTTTGTTTTGGTTATTCAGGATCTCTTGAGATTCCATATGAATTTTTGGATGTGCTTTGTGCTTTTCTATTTCTGCAAAAATGCTGTGGGACTTTTTATAAGATGCAATTCATTGCATTGAATCTATAGATTGCTTTGGATAGTATTGATATCTTAACAATAGTAAGTCTTCTGATCCATTAAGAAAAGATGTCTTTCCATTTATTTGTGTTTTCTTTAATTTCTTTCAGAAACATTTTATAGTTTTCAGCATACAAGTCTTTTACCTCCTTGGTTAAGTTTATTCCTAAGTATTTTGTTCTTTTTGATGCTATTATAAATGGAATTCTTTTCTTCATTTCCTTTTCAGATTGTTCATTGCTAACATATAGAAACACAACTGATTTTTGTGTGTTGATTTTGCATCCTGCAACTTTGTTGAATTCATTTATTAGCTCTAACAGTTTTGTGTATGTGTAATCTTGATCATGTCATCTGTGAACAGAGATAATTTTACTTCTTCTTTTCCAATTTGGATGCGTTTTATTTATTTATCTTGCCTAATTGCTCCGGCTAGAACTTCCAGTACTATGTTGAATAGAAGTGGTGAAAACAGGCATCCTTGTATTGCTCTTGATCTTAGGGGAAAAACTTGCAGTCTTTCATCATTGACTATGGTGTCAACTGTGGGTTTTTCATATATGACCTTTATCATATTGAGGAAATTTCCTTCTATTCCTAGTGTGTTGGGTATTTTTATCATGAAAGAGTGTTGAATTTTGTCAAATGATTTTTCTGCGTCAATTGAGATTATCATGTGGTTTTTTCCTTCTTTCTGTTAATGTGGTGTATTACATGGATTGATTTTTGTATATTGAACCATTTTTGCATTCCATGAATAAATCCCACTTGTTTATGGTCCATAATCTTTTTAGTGTGCTGTTGAACTCAGTTTGCTGGTATTTTCTTGAGGATTTCTGCATCCATGTCCATAAGGCATATTAGTCTGTAGTTTTCTTTTCTTATGGTGTCTTTGGCTTTGGTCCAGCTATTCTTTGTTGTTGGCATGATATTGGTTGATAAACTAGAGGAAGAGTGACCACCATGAAAAGCTGACACTTCAGCAAGGAAGAGGAGAGAAGAGCGTTTCTCAGCTTCATTAACTGAGCCATCATCCTTCAACTTATCTTAAATTTTTCTTTTGATATGGGTACCAAAAATATGAAAATTAAAATAAACATGGCTAAAAGGATCATGTAAAATATATCAGAAATTCTAGACTCATTATAGCCATCTGAAAGCAAACACGGAATATTGTAAAAGAAATTAATTCTGAGACATGTTGAATAGCATACATGAGCATGAAATTGGGCGAGTGAAAAGCTCTCATTCAAATTACCAGATCATCAGATGTTATTATCAGAGAGTGTTCTTGTGGTTAAAGTAGTGACTGAAAAAGAATAGTCTCTAAGATAAATATAATGTAAGCCATATATGTAATTTTAAGTTTTCTAGAAGCCACATTAAAAAAAGTAAAAAGGGGGCCGGCCCCGTGGCTTAGCGGCTGAGTGTGCGCACTCCGCTACTGGCGGCCTGGGTTCGGATCCCGGGCGTGCACTGACACACCGCTTCTCCGGCCATGCTGAGGCCACGTCCCACATACAGCAACTAGAAGGATGTGCAACTATGACATACAACTATCTACTGGGGCTTTGGGGAAAAAAAAAAGGAGGAGGATTGGCAATAGATGTTAGCTCAGAGCCAGTCTTCTTCAGCAAAAAGAGGAGGATTAGCATAGATGTTAGCTCAGGGCTGATCTTCCTCACACACACACACACACAAAAAGTAAAAAGGAACAGATGAAATTAATTTTAATGATATATTTTATTTAACCCAATATATCCCAAATATTATCATTTAATAAGTAATTGATATAAGAATTATGAATATGATATTTAACATATTTTTTGTACTAAGTCTTCAAAATCTGGTATATTTTACAATTATAGCACATATCAACTTGGACTCATGCATTTCATGTGTTCATTAGCCACATAAGCCTACTGTATTGGGCAGCAAAAATCTAAACAGTTGGATTTCACTTGTCCAGATCTGCTTCTCAGTTTAATTTTCGAAAACTTGACAGATGAAATTGTTAGCTTCTCTGCCCTCTGTTCTTAACTGATACAACTGTATGCTTATGTACCAGACAGTTCCTATAGAAAGATATAAATACTGAACTCTTTAATTTAATGATATATTCCTTAGAAATAGCAGACATTGGACAGACTGTCAAGAAACAAGTCCTTGGCAAGCAATCTTGGCATTTGAGGAGAGGGAAGGAGGACTGGTGGCTAAGTAGTTGTGGCAGGTGAGGGCCTGAGGCCATTTGTTGAGGATTTTAGGCTCACTGGATCCAGCAGGAGGTAGATTTTTTGAGCAGTTGGTAGATAGGGGAGCAAAACATCAGGGAGTTTGGGAACAAAAGTTGAGTGGGCAGAGAGGTTGCCCTTTCTTCCCTCTTTTCTTGCCCTTGTGTGAGTGTGAGGGAGGTGTGTCCTAGCTCTGCCACTGTACCCCCAGGCAAAAGCCTTCTGCACAGAGCCTCAATTTCCTCATCTGTAATGTAGAAGGCAATGCTTACTAAACCCCTATAGGTTTAAGATTTTATGATCTTATTTAAGGAAGATCTGAGTATCTGTAGTAGTTAGAGAAGGCATTAGAGAAGAGATTTAAAGTATTAGAGGAAAGGGAATGTTTCCAGAAGAGATTAACATTTGAATTGGTGGACTGAGTAAAGCAGATGGTCCTCCCCAATGTGGATGGGCATCATTCAATCCGTTGAGGGTCCGAATAGAACAAAAATAATGTTTTACCAGCTATCTGGGCATCCCTTAGCCCAGTCAAGTTGACATAAAATTAACTATCACATAGGAGCAAATTTCTTAAGGGCCTTCAAATCCAAGGTTTTGATTCGGTTGACTGTCATGGAGACACCATTGAAACTTTTGGTTATTGCTTTTACATAGCAGTGAATGAACCAAGATATGGAATTCTAAAACAAGGCCCAAGCTTAAATCCTGTCATTCCTATGTGTGAATTTGATCAAGTTAATCTCTATAATCTTCTGTTTCTTTATCTATAGATAATATCAACCTCACTGGGCTTAAGATAGTTGACAGGTATGTGTGCAGCACATAATAGTGTTTGGTGCCAAGTACTTGATGCTGTAAAATTATAAAAGCTATTTTATGAATATTAATTTGGCAACAATGTATTGAGTGGATTGGAGGGGAGCCAGCAGTTCAATGTTTTTCAAAATATGGTTCCTGGATCAACTGTGTCAGAATCACTTAGAAAAATACTTTGTTAAAAATGTAGATTCTTTCAGCCATAAAAAAGAATGAAATCCTGCCATTTGCAACAACATGGATGGACCTAGAGGGTATCACGCTAAGTGAAATAAGTCAGACAGAGAAAGACAAATGCCATATGATTTCACTAATACATGGAATCTGAAAAACAAAACAGAAACAGACTCACAGATACAGGAAACACACTGGTGGTTACCAGAGGGGGAAGAGATTAGGGAATGGGCAAAATAGGTGAAGGGGATTAAGAGGTACAAACCTCTAGTTATAAAATAAATGTTATGGGCATGTAATATACAACATAGGGAATATAGTCAATAATAATGTAATAACTTTGTATTGTGACAGATGGTAACTAAACTTATCGTGGTGATCATTTTGTAATGTACATAAATATTGAATCACTATGATATGCACCTGAAACTAATAGGATATTGTATGTCAATTATACTTCAATTTAAAAAAATGTGGATTCCTGATCCCAGTCCCAAATGTGATGAATCTGAATATTGGAATGTGCCCTGGAAATCATCATTTTGACATATTCCCAGGTGATTCTTATGCACATTTAGGTCTGAGAACCACTGTGACTGGTTAGTTGTTGTTTTGTTATTTTTTGCTACTGCTGCTGCAGATTATTACTGTTATAGCATAGAGAAATCCTCACTCAGCTTGGGGAGGGGTGACCAAAGGCTTCCTTTTGAATTGTTTACACAAATGAGTAGGCTTGTGATGAATGTGTAGGCTTTGGCCAGGTAAAGACAAGGGGAATGTTATCCATTTAGAACAAAGGCACAGAAATATGGGAGAACGTGTCTTTTGTGGGGAACTGTAAGTAGTTCAGAATATGATCATAATGAGTGTGAGTAAAGGATCGTAAGATTTGATATTGGATATTATATTGAAGAAGATGGAAAAGCAGTTTGAAGTTTTGGTTTTAATCAAGAGTGATATAAAGTCAGATTTGTATTTTAGAGAGAATGCTCTGGACTGGAGGGGGTCAAAAGAGGCTGCTGAGATAATCCAAGAGAGAAGTTATGAAGTCCTGAAGTAAGACTCTGATGATGGAGAAGGTGGGAGCTGAGTAAGTAAAGAGCTAAAATAGACAGGGCTTGCTGACAATACATTGTTGAGGGTCAGGGTGTGTGCATAAGTACAAGTCAATGATGACTTTCAGATTTCTCATAACAGTAACTGGGTTGGATGGGACTACCATTCACCTAGGTAGGAACAGAAGAGGAGAATCAGGTACGTGGGGAAAGATGCTCTTGGTTTTAGGTATATTACACTGGAGATGTCTATGGGACACCCAAGTAGAGATATCTTATGAATATTGGAATATGGGGCTGGTACTAAGGGAAGAGACCTCCGCTAGAAAGGGAAGTCTGGAAGCCACCAGTTTCTAGTGGATGATTAAGCTATGGGTGTGCATAAAGTTTATCAGGAGGTCTTAGAATAAGATCAGAGATCTGAGAACGAAACCTTGAAAAGTAGACAGAAGAGCAGCCCAAGAAAAAGCAGCAAGAGAAAGAAAGCACTGGAAAACCAGAGTCAGACAGCTCCAGTGAGGAAGAGTTTTAGGAAGTTATTAATTATGTCAAATGCCGCATAGAGGTCATTTCATTTAAAGAGTAGAAATTGTCTGTCGTCATTTGGCAAGAGCAGTTTCAATATTAGATAGTAGAGGCAGAAATCAGATTTCAGTGGCTTTATAGTTGAATGGGAGATGAGTAAGTAGAGACCATGAATGCAGACAACATTTATGATTAGGAATAAAAAAATTTCTTATTTATATAACTTTTCCATTAAAAGAAGTGAAGTATATTAAAGATTATTAACTTTAAAAACCTGAATGAACATATCCTATGGCATAGACATGGAAAAAGAAAAATGTCTCCTAGGGAACTTTGGTCCTGGACTATAAGCCTTTCCATGGCAGGGAGCGTCTTCCTCTTTTCATCCCCAACTTGTGAGCACATTGCCAGGCACCCAGCAGTTGCGCAGTGGAGCTTTATTGATTGGAAGGATGCGTGGATATACAGGCCCAGACTTTTTAAAGTAATTTTTTCTCTAATTTCGGATGGAGTTAAAAGAAAAAGAATTAAAGGAACCGTGTTAAAATATTGATACATACCAAGAATAATACTTTAAATTTTCAAATACCCTGTCATTTTTCCAATTTGCTAGAATTGCTCTTTCTCTTTTAATATGCTTTCTCTTCCCTTCTTCATAATTTGAGGCGAGCATTTGATCTAAATATTTTAGTATCTGTAGAGCTTGGAAGAGAGTTAGGATTTTAAAATTTGAATGTTGATCCTAGATGATAAGAACATAGGGTCCTATTGGGAATGTGTCTAACACATCTCAGAGCCGCCAGCTCAGAGCCCTTGTGCCATTTGATGGAGATTCCACTTAGAAGACGCTGTGTGCTCTGAAGCCAGCCTCCTAGCAGCTGGGGGCTTGGGCCACTGCTGCAGGAGCCAGGCCAGGTGGCTCTTGGCCAAATGGTTTCTGAAAATGGGCAATATTAATAAATGTTTAATGCTCCTCCTTTCTATGCAGCTGCTGCAAAACACTGTCCCCTTTGTGAAGATCCTGTGTTTGGTGCTGTTCTCTTTAATTGTTCCCACTGAATGTTTGAACCCAATTCCTTATTCTGCATTGCCATTGTCTCCATTTACCCTTGCCCAATGCTTTTTCCAAAGCCTCTGGTTTAGCGTCCATTTTCAAGTTCCTGGGGATTTTGAACTAATAAAATTTACAGCAGTTGCTTTCACAGGACTATATTTTAAAGGGTAAAATATAAAAAGAAAAGAGAGAAAGCTATTCTCTATGGTGGAGAAGAGTAGGCAGTAGAGGGACGGAACCTCCAGCTATCTGTATCTGACTGTTCATTTAATGCTTCCCTGACCACATGATGGTAAGTGTTTCAGGTGTATTCTGTCTGAGTAAGTTTTTGTTTCCTCCATGCACTCAAGTGACGTATGCATTAAATAAGTGGCTGATTCATCATAAGTGACCAATTCATGTTGTTATTCAAGAAATATTTAGTGGATGACTGATGGGACAAACACTGTTTAAGACACTGAAAATACAAAGATACATATGACATTGTAGTTCCTACTTTCAAGGGTCTCATGAGATAGTAGAGAGAGAGACAGGCATGTAATACGAGAAAACTGATAGGTGGAATTACAGAGTTGTGTACATGATTCCACCTGTAGCATTTGCTTGTATTTATCTGTTATAGGAACAAAGGAGGGGAGCTTCAACTCTTTCTTTGTGCGCCAAGCTGGGGGCATGTGGTAGGATTCAGGAAGGTTCTACAGGAGAAACAGTAGTTGGGTTGAGTTTTAGATGATAAGTAGGAATTCACCAGATGGAGAAGAACAACATTCAAGACAGAGGATGAACAAACACAGAGGAAGGAGAAGAATCGTGACTAGTCCAGGGCAAAGCTCTGATCCGGCGGGAGCCCAGGGCACTGGTGGGGACGGGGAGGTGGAAGAGGAGGTGGAGATGGGTGGGAGATGAAGTCAGGAAGGCTGTGGTGGCCAGATCATGCAGGCTTTATACAGTGTTCTAATGGGTATGGGTGCTGTGTTGTAAGCCTCAGTGAACTGGAGGATTTTAATCAGATTTCTATTTTAAAAAGACATTTTGGAAGACAGGTGGATTTGATTGGACAGGTGTCTGGTGCCTTGCCGCACCCCTTCATCACACCTCGGAAGTGCAGGAGATTTGACACCCTCATGGTGATGGCTGGGAGCCGGTGGGTGAATGCTTGCCCTGGTCCTTCCTCAGCAAACAATTCGGAGAGGCAATCTGCATGTGCTGAGGAGTGGGGTCAAGCCCCAGCTACCCACAGAGGTGACCTTAGTAACTCATTCTTATTTTGGTTTTTGCTCCTCCCATCATTCTCCAGTTCCCTCACTGCTGCAGCCTTGGGCACCTCCCAAATCAACTCCCTACTGACAGGCTCTAGTCAGCTCTGCTGTCAGGGAGGGCGGGGTGGGGGGTGGATACCCAGGCTGGGACAGAAGGTATCAAAGAGGAAGCTCTTGCAGTAGTTCAGGTGAAGGTGATAAAGGCCGAAAAAAAAAAAAAAAGCCACAAAAAACCCATTAACTGCCAGGACATCATGTAGAGGAAGGAGTGGAGTGGTTGTGGGAGAGAGAATGGGAAGGTCTTGATGGCCAATTCAACGGGAGGGGTGGAGAAGAGGGAGGGATTTCTGATGTGTCTTGATTGCTGACAAGGATGGTGTCATTAACCAAGTTGAGACATAAAGCTGTAAGAGTGAGGTGTATGTGGAGGAGAGCATAGGTTCCACCTCTCATGTGAAGAATTTAAGGCCCTGTGGGAAACGCGTGCAGAGATGGTTAGTAGGAAGTTGGATTCAAGTCTGGATTGCAGGGAAGAGGTTTGCACCTGGTGGTTTGTGACTCATGAACATACAAGGAGCAGAGGGCATCTATATTGAGTGTCTAAAATCAGTTAAATGTGGCTCTTTTCCCAGACTTTCAGAGCAAAGGGCAAGGTATGGTTGAGAATGCCATCAAAGTGCCCCAATCCTGCAGCCCACTGTTTTGTTTTTGTTTTTTTAACTAAGACAGCATTATTTGTTAAAAGTTATAATATCAAAGTTTTATTTTTAAATTTTGTCTTCCTAAAAAAAGGACTCATGTTAAAGACAAAAGTCCCTTTGTCACATTTGAAAGCAGTGCAGGAAGGAAGGGGAGGCAGGTAGGCATGCTCACAACTTAGGGGCTTGGGTTTGATTCCAAGTGCACTGGGAAGTCTCTGGAAGGTGCAGCCATTCAAGGATGGTGTGTGCTGGGAATTGGGGGGAGGTTTGTTGGCTCTGCCAGCATAACCCATGTCTTACTCTCCCCTTGTCCCTCTTTTTGGCTAACTTCTGCTTGTCCTTCAAGTTTCATCTGGAGCCGATGAATCCTTGAATTTGTGATCAACAGGAGGACTTCCCTTAACTCTCAGTCAGGACTGAGTGGTCCACTTGTGATCTCCTATGAATTCAGATTAGTCTACATCTATCTTTAGCATAGCACTGGGTAGTGAAAGTGTTTATATGTCTGCCTCCTCAAATATATTATAAGCTCCTTGAGGACAAGGACCAAGGCTTATTTCATCTTTGTATCCTCAATGCCCACATATCTGACATATAACAAGCACTAAATCATTGTTGACAAGATTGAACCTGACACCCAAGGGAAAGTGTAAGGTATGGGTAGGGCAAGAGACACTTGAGAAGACTCAGAAGGAACTGCTAGGGAGGAAGGAGGCAGTCAGTAAACTATAACCATTAAAAGTAATTTGTATTGTATGGTAGAACCTGACAAGTGCTAAGGAAAATCAAAAGTAATAGGGCTTAGGAGGAGGGAAAGGCTGTGGGTTTCATAGGATGATCATTGTGGGCCTCACCAAGAAGGTGACATGGAGCAGAGATGGCAGGGGTGAGGAGTCAGCCATCAGGTACGAATGCTCTAGGGCAGGAGCTGCCTGGAGGCCTGAGGAACCGCAAGCATGAGAGTGGGTGGGAGCGATGTTGGCTTCTGTGTGCTCCCATTTTTGCCCCCCCTTTTAGTCTATTTGCAACATAGCTCCAGAACAGTCCTTTTAAACTGTCAGCCAGCTCCCTTGAACACACGCTCCATGAGGACAGGGACGTTTGTGTGTGTGACGTAACTCTAGGGCTCAGTGCGTAGTGGACACTCAGTGACTTGTTGAATGAATGAGTGAAGGAAGTCAAGAGCGGAAAAGATTTGGAAAGGAGAGTGATCCACAATGTGAAATGCGACAGAGTGACAAAAGAAAACAAGCACTGAAGAGAGCCTCTGACTTTGGTAACCTCTCCAGGACGATTGGTTACTATAAAGAAGAAAAGTTCTGAAGACAAGGCAAATGTTCTGTGTGATCCTCAAGTTGAACCATGTTCATCCTCCTCTGGCCACTTTACTTACTTATGAAACGCTATCTCTTCTGGCTTCTGTCCCTGGATTTGAGTTAATATGGGCCCTGTTAAAATAAAAGGTATGAAGAATTTTTTCCCATTTGAATTATCTATTTTCATCATCTACTTATTTCTGGTCTTAAAGGCTGCCCTGTAGAATGTTCAGTTGTTCTCCACAAGGGTTTCACTAGTGTTTTTGGAGAATAGATGAGAACGAGCTATTTAAAGAATTATTTAGAGTCCTATTCCAGGGCTCAAATGAGCCAATGCAAACATCCCCTCTCGATGGCGTAGCTTCACATCCTAAGTCAAATACAGTCATTCACTCATGGATTATGGACTTCCTGTGTCTATTTCTTCATAGTATTCAACTCATGGTTAACATTGACAGGAAAATGAACAAGGGTCAGATGCCCTGTCTTAAATAGCAATAGGGTGAAACCCCTTAATTTAAGATTCTAGATTCAAATTATAATTTTAGATTCAATTTATAATTAGTTGTCTACTGTGGAGATTTAACATTACAGGGAATGTGTGAGAGGAGACTCTCTCACTCTGTTAAAGGTGGAAGTCAATAATCAGAAAGCCAAAAAACAAGGTTAGAAGTGTTGTCTGCGGTATACAGGCTACAAGGAAAGGCTTTTCAGGTCTGGGATTCACTTTTGGTGGTAAAGCTTTAGCTGTTTTGACAGGGAAAGCCTGCTTTTAGCCATCTCAAATATTTATGTACTTCTTTCCAACTCACCCATAGAGTAGGAGTACTTTCAAAGATAAGCACTTCAACCACAGAGGAAAGGAGAGGGCCCTGATGGAGAAGGCTAAAAATGTGTGCTCATCAGGAGGGAGGAGACATGTTATATTCAGCAAAAGCATGTTTTATTCAGTAAGAACAAACACGAGTCTGTGAAATAGCCTCTACTAGTTTTTGCAATTATAGAGATACATTGGAGGAAAAAAATATTGGAGATCCACATCATTGAAATTCAAACAATTTCCAAACATTTTAGTCCAGTTTCCTCATGGAAGATGAAGCCATATCCAGGAAGGTGGTTCTGCTTTGTTTAGGAATGTAGGGAATGCAGTCCCTGCTGGGTGACCTAGTTTGTCTGTCTGGCAATGTCCCTCCTCAGCCCCCAGGGATCTTTCCAGCTACCTGGGTTTCTCTCCCCTAGTACTGGCTTTAGCTCTCCTTTATCATCACCTACCTGCCTTTTCTTCCTGCCCTTCTTTTTGTTCTTGAACCTGCCATGCTTGTTCTAGCTTGGAGCCTTAGCAATGCCAGCCCCTTGGCCTTCGCAAGCCTGCCTCCGTAAAATCTCAGCTGCTTTGCCCACGGTGACCCAGGCAGCCACACTCGCCCATCTCCATCACACTGCCTTGCTTTGTCATCTTCGTGTCATTGTCTATGATCAATTTGTTTACTTCATCTGTGGTTTCCCCCACTAGGATGTAAGCTCTATTGGAAAAGGACTTCTCCAGGCACATTCACAACTGTGACACCAGCACTAAATCAGCGCTGCACAGTGATTAAATCCCTAAAATGTGAGTCTCCATGGCAGTCTCCTTATTGTGAACTGGATCTATAAAGTCAAACACAGTATTTATTGAATGAAGGAAGGAATGAATAAGTATAGAGGAGTTTTAAAAGCTTATAAAACAAAGTAAATGCTAATAAATAGAAAAATCTTTAATGGGACAAAATGGGAAACTTGAATAGGTCAATAATAAAAAATAAATTTTAAAATTTTGTTAAAGATTTATTTTCCCCAATTCCAGAATAGAAAACTGTAGAACAATCTCACCTTTTAACATAGATGTGAAATCCTATGTAAAGTACTGGCAAATTAAATGTAACAGCACATTTAAAGAGTAATTTATTATGATTATATAAGATTTATTACAGGGGTCGGCCCGTAGCGTAGCCGTTAAGTGCTCTCGCTCTGCTGCTGGCGGCCCAGGGTTCGGGTCCCGGGTGCACACGGATGCACCGCTTGTCAGGTCATGCTGTGGCGGGGTCCCATATAAAGTGGAGGAAGATGGGCAGGGATGTTAGCTCAGGGTCAGTCTTCCTCAGCAAAAAGAGGAGGATTGGCAGATGTTAGCACAGGGCGGATCTTCCTCACACACACACACACAAAAGATTTATTACAGGTATAAAGAATAACTACATTAAAATATATTAATAAATCACATGAATAACTCAAAAAGGAAAAATTCACCTTGTTAGATGCTGAGAGATATTTATGAAATTCAGAGCTCTTGCTCAATTGAGATAAGACAAATCCTTAAAACACTACGGATATAAAGGTGCATATTTGAAATAGAATATGTAACTCTATTAAACAACAGCTAAGTTAAGTGTGAAACCCTAGAAGTATTCCCGTGAAAACTGGGGGCAAACCAGGGATAAACCCAAGGATGTCTGTCATCACTATCATTCTTTACCATTTCCTGGAAGTTCTGGGCAATGCAGTTAGATATAAAATAGAAACAGGAGATAAAATTATTTAAAAGGAGAAAAAAAATTGCAGCCAACATTGTTGTCTACTTAAAAAAAGCACCAGATCGTCAATTAAAGAAGCATTTCATTTGATAAAGAATCAGGATGAATATCTAAAAATTGATAGCTTGCTTCTGTACCAGCAAACTGCTGCATTCTTTACCTGGTCTGAAACAAATAATTTGTCGTAATTCAGAAGTGGAACCAGAGCTTTCTCCATTAAAAAAATATTACTTTTCCTCTTCGATTGTGGTTTTGCCTTCTTCCTCACTCTGGGAAATCTACCACACAACACCAGCCCACAGAGAAGTTTGGAGGCTGAGAAGGCAGCTCTACTTAAAACTGATCTGAGAGGTAAGAGTCACTTAGATAAAGTAGGGTGTGTGTGGCGGGGGTGGGGTGGGGGGGTGGAGGGGGGTAATGAACCTATGACACAGTGTCCTTATGCTTTTTTAAAAGGTGGCTTGAAAAAAAAATTACCCAAGGAGTCAATATCAATTGGTGCAAGTTGAATAATTTAAGACCTTTAAGTGTTCCTTTTTGGAAAAGGAAATCAAGAGTTTATTGATCACACACGTGAGGCAGTGGAATAGAATGGAAGAAAAAGGTGGGGTGAGGTGGCACCCTCTCCCAGAGCAAAGGCGTCTGGAGATTATGAGTGTGACAGCTCGTAGCTTTTACTGCAGCAGACATTGCAGGTCAGAGGCTTCAGCTTCCAAGGAAAGAGTCACACACCACAGCGTGCAAAATTCTATTGCTTCCACATCACACTTTCTATCCCTCCCAGTTAAAGAGAGAGTTTCTGTCAGTAGGGTCATCTTCTGGCTCAGAGGTTCCAGACACCAGTCAGCCTGTGGGCTGCTGCTGGCCTCAGGCCATGATCAAGTTTTCCCAGTCTTGGCAAAGTGGATGAAGAAGGACAGGGTAGTGTGCGCATATGTGTTGGCATCAGGTTGCTAATTGTCTTCTCTTGGGATGGATGATCCTTGTTTCTGAGAGCATGTCAGCTCTCTGTTTTTTGCTATTATAATATCTTCTCTTTATTTTTGTTTGTTGATTGCTTAATGACCTTACTTGGGGTAGTGGAATGCTACTGTTCTGTCTGCCTGACTCTGCTTCCCCTTTTGCTCTTTCCAATATCTCTTATTGTTTTATTTTATTGCTTGTGTATTCATTTATTCTTTTATTCCACATATATTAACCACCTATCATGGAATTTAGTAGAGCTTAGGCCAAAACCAAAAAAGCAAAAGCTTTTTGAAGCTCAAAGTGTGTTTCATGGGGGTAAAGATTTAAGGAACTGTTTAAATCTCAAGGTGGGAAAATCTTAGATTCTTTCCTGAGAGTATGGAGCGAGGAGGAAGAATGAGAGATTTTGGAATTCTAGAGAGAGTGGAAAGGATATAGAAAGATGGACAGGAGGTTGCCAAATTAAACTTTGTCAGTGTCCCAATCGTCCAGGCATCTGAGGGGGTTGCTGTTGACCTTGGTAAGTTCACTAGTGTCAATAGAAAAAGTTGTTCTTTAAGCACACACACTTTAAAGGTGATTGAAGGAGGCTTCAAAACATAAAGAGCTGTAGGATGTCAATACCAGAGAACATTTGGTATCATTCTGTGGATATTTTAACTTGGGATGAGTTTATAAAACTTGTAAAAGCCAGATGAGATTAGAATTGATCTTTCCCAAGCAGTACCCATTACTGCATCTCTCTGACACTAGGCTGTAAGCGTCTTAAAGGCAGGGGCTGAGTCTTGCTTATTATTATTCCTGGTGCCCAGCACAGTGCCTAGGACATTGCTAGTACTGAATAAATATCTATTAATTGATTGAATATAAAAATGCTGCATGGTGACCTAGAATGCCAAGATCCCTTTCTCAAATTAAAACCTGATTCAATCTTATGGTGAGATCCCACGAAAATGCTGCTTGTCAGGTAAACCCTTTCAGGAAATCAAGATTTTGGGAAATTGTTTCTTTTGACTCCAATTTTCTACTATGTCATTAAAATTTGAGGGAGACGACAGAGCCAATAAACTTCCCTCCAGTTGCAAGCAGGTCTCTTCAATTCCCCAGCACACACCATTCTTGGATGGCTGCACCTTCTGGTGACTTCCCAGTGTACTTGGAATAAAATCTAACCCCCTCACTGAACATGTAACCTTTCCCTGCCAGCTTGCCTCTTGTGTGCTGTGCTACAATGTGATGAAAGGAACTTTTGTCCTCGCTGTGAATCCTCTTTTAGGAAAACAAAATCAAATACACTGTCAAAACCATAGTATTACTACTGCTAGTGTATGAATGCTTGCCTATTGAAAAAGACCACGATGGGAAATGAAACAGCAGGATGCCAGAAGAAGGGGCACTTGCACAGCACCCTTGGCCTTGCCTCCCCTTTCGCCAGAAGGCCTGGGAAAAGAGCTAGCCTATTACTGAGTTGGCCTTGAAGAGCAGAGCCTTCATTGTGCAGCGCTGGGTTTCCCACTGAGCTGCCACTCAAATGGCAGCGCAACTGGAAGCTGACATCCTTGTTGCCATGGCCAAATGAGCGTCCAAGTACCATCATCTGCACAGAGAAACAGCTGTGGGAAAAAGCGGCTGCTCTCTCCAGCGTCACCGGTATCATCTTCTCCAGTACCCTCAGAGTTAAAGCTCTAAAACTCTAAATCCCCTTTCAGCTCCCATAGTTTAGGATTAGTTGCTCTGGCGGTGGGTTAAGTTTCCTCAGGTAGCCAGAAGGCAAAAGGGAGGATGAGGGTTGATTGGTCATCCTTTCCTGAATGTATTTTTGGTACTGGAGAACATTCTGATTCAAATTCCTTAGGTGTCGTTGCAAATGCAATTCACAGTTCAGAGATGTATTCAATTGGGATTACCCAGAAGAAAATGGAACAAAATTTGAAACTCAAAATTTAAATTGAATCATTGTCTAGTTAATCTTTTATAATTAATTACTCCATGTACAGTCACTGATAATTTCAAAATCCTAAGTCCCACATTGGAGTTAATTAGCATCTGGTGAAGTCGTTATCTGCTTTGGATTCCATTTGTGTCATCTTAACTGCTCTTTGAAGTAACAGGATCCAGCTGTTGTCAGGCTTAGACTTTTTTTTCAGTTTTCTATTCCTTAATCTTATATAAATGGCTTAATATTGTTTTAGCCTAGACTCATCTAATTGTTTAGAAAACGTTTAATTTTAGAGTAGTCTTAGGTTTACAGAAGAGTTTTAAAGATGGCACAGAAAATTCCACATACTCCACACCCAGTTTCCCCTGGTGTTAGCATCTACATCACTAGGGCACATTTGTCACAACTAAGGAACTAACACTGATACCTTACTATTAAACTGTATGCTTTACTCAGATTTCATTAGTTTTCCCCTAATGTTCTTTTTCTGTCTCAGGATCCTATCTAGGTTACTATATTACATTTAGGTGTCATGTCTCCGTAACTTCCTTAGGTCTGTGACAATTTCTCAGTCTTTCCGTGCTTTTCGTGACCTTGACAGGTTTTTTTTGTGTGTGTGAGGAAGATCGGCCCTGTGCTAACATCCATGCCAATCCTCCTCTTTTTGCTGAGGAAGACTGGCCCTGGGCTAACATCTGTGCCCATCTTCCTCCACTTTATGTGGGACGCGGCCTCAGCATGGCCTGACAAGCGGTGCATCAGTGCGCGCCCAGGATCCGAACCCGGGCCACCAGCAGCGGAGTGTGTGCACTTAACCGCTATGCCACGGCATCGGCCCCACGACCTTGATGGTTTTGAGGAGTCAGGTATTTTGTGGAATGTCCATTTGTTGGGAGGTGTCTGATGTTTTTCCCGTGATTAGACTGGGGTGGTGTGTTCTCGGGAGGAAGAGCACAGAAGGAAAGTGCCATTTTAGTCACATCATATCAAGGGTCCGTGTTACCAGCGTGACACCCCTGTTGATGCCGACCTTGATCACTGGGCTGAGGTAGTGTCTGCCAGGTTTCTCCACTGTATGAGTCAGGATTTTCCAGTGAAACAGAACCAAGAGGATATATATAATATATATATATAAAATGTATATTATATATGTCCTATTGCTCATATATGTATATATATTGTAAGGTATTATTTATTACTTGCTATATTAATATTATATTATCATAAAATATTATGTTACTTTATTTTGTTATATTATTTATTATAAGGTATTGGCTCATGCCATCATGGAGGCTGGAAAGTCCCACGATCTGCCATCTGCAAACTCGAGACCCAGGAAGGCCAGTGGTGTAGTTCAAAGGCCTGGAAGCTGGAGAGCCAACGACACGTGTAGGTGATGGTGCAGTTGATGTCCCAGCTGACCTGTCAGGCAGAGAGCGAATTCAGCCTTCTTCCCCCTTCTTGTTGTATGCAGGCCCTCAACAGAGGGCCCACCTGCACTGGGGAAGGTCATCTACTTTACTCAGTGCACCAATTCAAAAGCTAATCTCTTCTGGAAATACCCTCCCAGACACAAAATAGTGTTTAACCAGATATCTGGGTATCCCATGATCCAGTCAAGGTGATGCACAAAATTAACCATCACGTCTGTGGTGGAGTTATGTTTTCCTTCCTTTCCAGGCTCTACTCTTTGGAAGCAGGTCACTAAGCACAGCCCGTACTTAAGGCGTAGGGAGCTCAACTCCGCTTTTTTGAGGGGGCAGTCTACATAAACTATTTGGAATTATTTTGTAAAGGATATTTGTCTCTTCTTCCCCACTTATTTATTTATTCATTCATTTGTTTATATCGGTAAGGACTCATGGATATTTATTTTATATTTTGGGTTGTAAATTAGTACTAATTTATTTATTTTGTTGCTCATTGTTTGAGTTTTGACCTTGAAGCTCTTTCAGGTTGGCAGCCCATCTACTTTCAAAAATGTAAAATTATCGTGACGTTTAGATTGTAAATCAGAGAGAAGTCAGTGGCCCAAGGGTTAATTCCTTGGGGTGGCCTGTTTTGAGAGTGGCAAACCCACAGCAACTGACAGCAGGTGGGGAAGCTTGTCTCTAAGATGCTGCTATCAATTTCTTCCCTCCCTGGACACAAGAGTCACCTCCCCTTTGAAAGTAGAATCTATTCCTCCCTTCTTCTTAAATCTGGGCTGGCCTTAGTGACTTGCTAGACCAATAGAAGGTGGCAGAAGTGACATCTGGGACTTCCAGGTCTAGGTGCTAAGAAGCTTTGCAGCTCCTCCTGGGCCCCCTGGAATGCTCACTCAGGAATGCTTGCTCTGTGGGAGCCAGTCACCATGTGAGAAGTCTGACGACCCTGAGACCACCCCGCTGGAGAAGCCCAAAGCACAGGGTGGGCCCTGGAGGGTGAGATGCCAGGTAGAGAGGGAGAGGCCAGGAAGCCCAGAGGCACCAGACATAGGAATGAAAAAGCCACCTTGGAAGCGGCTTCTCCAGCTCCATCTCCCCAGCTGATACTCCGTGGATCAGAGATGTATTGCTCAGCTATGCCCTTCCCACATTTGAGCAAAAAGTGGTAGGTTCCAGCAACTCAGCTTTGGGGGTGGTCTTGAAACACTTAAAGAGAGATTATTCTGACACTTGTGAAAAACTGCAAGGAAGAGTTTATTCAAGATTATTGCAATAGGGGAGAGAGATGGAACTCAACTCTGAATACAACAGGGACAAGTGGGGATTTATTACTGCCCAGCAGGATGAGGTAGTGGGTGGAAAATTACTAAGAGGAACTTGGTTCGATATCAAGGTTGGGGTGAGGGGAGAGGAGCTTGCTTGGATGTCAAGGGTTGGGGGGTTCTCAATAAACTGACTTAGACGCTGGTAAAATTGGGCTCGACAGACCAAGGACAGGGCCAGGATGAAGCCTGTTGAAAAGAGGGCTGTGGAGGCAGACTCCAGTTTGTCCAAGACTACGTCCTTGGCTTGCACAGCAGTGGAGACCAGAGAGCAGGAGTGAGGGAGAATGGAAAGCGCAGTGGGGGTGGGGTGAGCTTTCCCAGAGCCCTCCTGGTCCTGGCTCAGGATTTATTAGAGGAGCTGGACTCCTTCCCTCTGTCCCCAAGAGAACACTTTGTTCAAAAGACATTTGTAATTTCAACACATTTCCGCGTTTTAAAGAAGGCTCAGGAAGAGGTGACAGCAGCGAGCAGTTGGGGAAAGGCTGTGCCATGGCCGGGGTGCAGTGCGTGAACACGGTGACAGGGGTCAGAAGAATGAACCCCGCCCGTGCTGTGGGGGCAGAGAGGAGGCAGCGGGCCCTTGCTGCCCAGATGCTGTGGAAGGCTTCATGGGAGAGCTCATATCTGGGCTCTTCACTTTGTGAGATCCTTCTCACAGTAAATTGAGAGCTCGCCTCTCTCTGTGAGTGAAAAGGGCCAAAACTGTGACCAGGACAGGGACCCCAACACCCTCTGCTTGTCCCTATTTGCACCACTTTCTTTGATAAACCCTCGCCGTAGGAGATGTCACCTGTACTGACGGCAGTCTTCTCTTTGCTGTCGCTGAGAAACAGATGCGTTTTCTGTGAGGGTATCGCTGGTCCCCAGTGTGATCCCTTCCAGTATGGCATGAGGCCATGGCCCAG
This sequence comes from Diceros bicornis minor, assembly GCF_020826845.1. NCBI lineage: Eukaryota > Metazoa > Chordata > Mammalia > Perissodactyla > Rhinocerotidae > Diceros > Diceros bicornis. Next base: position 8,703,688 of record NC_080748.1, on the reverse strand, counting down.
TGGCCCTTTGGGCAGTGCCGGTTGCTCGGCTGTGGTGTGCTGGGCACCCAGCCATGCCCTCAAAACCTGGTAACGGCCCACAGACAGGCACTAGGGCCAGTAATAAGGACCCCTGTAGAGGGTGCTAGCACATTCTCCGACCCCCCCAAGTCCAGACAGTTCCTGTCGTTCCTCAGCACATCTGGGGTTGGTCCCATCAGCCACTCTGCAGTCACGACCAGAAGACACTGGGGAAGATGAGATTCCCCAGCACCACATGCTGTCGTTAGCTGCCCGCCCAACCTCCCATTCACCATTTTGGAGAAGAGCAGGAAGAGGGGCAAATATCTGAGAGACTCAGCATTTTACGTAAGAGACTGAGCATATATCTAAACGTAATGCTTAAATGATCACATCAGACTGAATTTACTGAATCCTGGGAAATTTAGTTCTCCACCCTCCCTCCCTGTGGTGTCCGGGCCTCCTGAGGACAAGCGGCTCAGGAATGGAGAAATGCAGAAGCCATTTTCTCTGCTTAACTGGGGGAAACGGTGAATGTGGGACCCTGCTACACCCATACATTCCAAATACAGTTTTTATCCTGTGCCACAGCTACTGAGGCAAAACCCCAAAACCATTTTCTAAGTTTCATGTACCCAGCATTTCTTTAAGTATTGGCAATATAGATGGACTTCTGTACTTGCTAGTTATAAATTTCATCTTTAATCATCACTCTCACAAAATGGACTCACTATTGGTTTCAAGATAATCACAAAATAATGTGATGGATGGCGCCCAGGGCTATAGAACTACTTTATGTGACATGAGGACTGTGGCTTGCCTAATGAGTTGAATGATATATTTATGACCCTCATGTTTCACTTTCAACCCAAAGCCTAGAATATTTCATAAATATTATTTTATATCAAAGCTTGCAGAATCACTATTCCAGAAGTATTTTATCAGTCATATATTTCTCTCTGAAATGCTCTCATGAGCCCAGAGTTATGTTTGTGCCCACACAGTACACGTGCAATAGGGAAGGCGACGCGCAGCCCTGGAGCTCTTCTACTGAGAGCTGCTCCGGAAAGGAGACACAGGGTTCTACTCTGGTTCATCAGCATCAGTACAGTGCACGGAAGAGATGAAGTCTGAACAAGAAGGTGAAAGACCTGAGACCTTTGGCTGGGTCCAATTCTCCCTCCTGCCCTGGGGACACACCGCGAAGCCATTCACAGAGCCGTGCCCCTCCTCCCACCCCAGAGGGAATAGGGACAGAGGATGTTTGGGAGAGCTCCAGTGTTCACAGCACTCCTCCAGGGCAGGGTGCGCTCACTCCTGCATCACAAACTGGGAGGGAGAGTCTGAGAGGTGCCGGGGGTTTGGATCAAGGTCCTGGGGCTGCTACGTGGGAACCAGGGCTCAAAGTGCTTCTGCCACTCCAGAGCATCCTCTGGACAGAAACCAAACAAAGCTCCAAAGACCTGTGTTTATAACGCTTCCAGCCTTGCAAGGAATTGTACCACTTGGCGTCTCCTTCCGTCTTCACTGTAATTCTATAGATTATGTATAGCAAGAAGTATTATTCTCATTCGAGTTCAGGAATGGGAAGCTCAGAAAGACCAGGCTCCCAGCTTAGAGCTGGTGCTAAACCTCCATCCCGTCCACGCTGTGTGGGGCCCATGTCCCCAGAGAGAGAAGCGGCACCTGGGCATGGGTGAGGTTGGCCATTCCACTCTCTAAAGGGTGCTGTTTTCTCTCCTCCTTCTGGATCACAGCAGTGACGGACAGGGCCTTGGTGGACAAGTCAATCATAGTGAGCATCCTGGCGTCACTCTGATAATCTGACCTGATCAGGCTGACTCAACCAAAGTTGCTTTTTACCCCCATCACCATGCCTCAGTTTCCTCCTTTGTACAATGAGGATGTGTGGAAATAAATAAACGCACACATGCATGCCCACAGGCACAGCCACCCTGTTGCTGTGAGGATGTGATAATATGGTTTGTTAAACAGTAACAGTTCACACTGAGAGCTTTTCAGTGGGCTAAACACCTGACGTGCATTCTGTCGCTCCGTCCTTCAACCGCCCTGAGACAGAAGCTACTAAACCCCCACTTTATGAAGGAGGAAGCTGGGGCGCAGGGTGGGGAGGGCCCTGCCTGAGGTCACCTGTTAGCCAGCAGAGCGGTGGGCGCTGGATGCCAGAGCTTTCGAGGGTCAGTCCTACCTCTCACGGTACTTGGCACGTGGTCAGTGCCCAGTAGGGACAGTAGTAGCTACTGTTTTTATAGCCCTCACCCTCTACACGGAACCAGGAGATTCGGAAACACCCCTGGCCAGTCCACTTGGAGGGTGGCCTCTCAAAAAAACTTAGGAAAAAACAGACTCTAACAGGCCCGGTGTTTAGTCTCTTGTCAGAGGATCTACATCATTATGCTCAGTATGTGGAAATTATTGATTTTATAGAAATGGCTTATTTAAGAGACTACCACTTACTGCTGTCCACACAAGGGCACTTTTCTGGTGGAGAGTATTTGAGAACATTCATCTTTAATGAAACAAACTAATATTAAAATGTAATTAAAATAGTAAAACCAATACAGTTTTGTGAGAAAAATTCCAAAAATGACTATTTCTTTGTAGAGCACAGGCAGTAATGAAATGAGCCATCTCCTGAAGTCATTGTTAATTCTTTCCCTGCCCCCCCCCCACTCTACCTGTAAGTCAGTGGGTGGGAGAGAGGGACCTTCTTGGTGTTAGGAGCGTCCCTCTCTTCACCTGCCCTTCCTGCCCAACTCCCCTCCAGCATTCATCGCATGCCTGCTCTGTGCCGGCTGGTGTGCTGGTCAGTGGGGATGAGGATGAGGGAGAAAGATGAGGTTCTGCCTCAGGAAGCTTACCGTCTAAAAGGAGAGGACAGTTATACCAACAAGCATATATTTCCAGTGGAGAGACCTGCTGTGAAGGTACAGGGTATGTGAGAGTATTTAGCAGGGGATCTTCTCAGAGGAGGTTCCTCAGGGTTGGGAGATGTGGGCTGAGCCCTGAATTCTCCTGGGGCGGAAAGTGGGATGTGGTGGGGAGGAGCTGGTGTACGGGAAGCTGAGTGAGGAAGTGGGCAGGTGCTTGGGGCCAGGTGGCTGGAGCCTAGTGGACAAGGGGATGGTGGCAGGAGGCAGGGCAGGACAGAGAGCCAAGGGCCACGTCATCAGGGATATAGACTAGGTTAAGAATTTCAGACTTGACTGTCCTAAGAAAAATGGGAAATTCCTGGAAGGCTGTAAGCAGGAGAGGGGGGTACTCTCCGAGTCTCACCATTGGGAAGAGAAGGAACTGCCAGTGTGTCTGGCTGTGTGCAGCTCCAGCTCTGGCTCTGGAAGCTCAGCCCGTCCTGTAGGACCGTCAGGCTCCCTGCACAGGCGTATCAGGCCTGATGCCTGGCCCCCAGCACAGGTGGTCTCACTTAGAGGGGCCAGGACCACTGTCTGTGATGAACGGTGAGTTGTCCACTCCACAAAACTCCTGAGTCCCTCCTGCGGGGAGTGACGTAGTGACAGTTTCAGCTAGGCGAAAGGTAAGAGTTCCTTTTTAAGCAACAGCTGGAAAATCTGTTTCATGGGTTGTTCAGATTTTTTTTCCCATTTGTTATTCAGATAATTGGACGCTCTCCTCCTCGCCCCCCCACCGCCAGTGGGGACGTGTGTGGGGGCAACAAGCAGAGTTTCCGGGGAGACGGGGGTGACTGGTTGCTGCAGACCCATGGCCGTTTCCATCTGACAGAAAGAAGTGTCCGGGGTGTCAACATGTGAAATATAAGGGAAAACAGGACGAGGCCAGTTTCCCCTCATGAAACATCCCTCTCCATGTGCACAAGACGTTCTGGAAGGAAATGAAGTGAAGCTGAGCCCAGGTTAGCTCCGCCAGGGTGGTGAGAAGAATCTTGTCAGCGTGGAGAGTCAAAAAACTTTGCAGAGAAAGTCTTTACCCAAATGCTTTACTTTTTTGCTCTATTTTGTTTTATTCAGATTATTAGGCTAATTTCTTTTAAGGCCTTTGGCTCATGAGTCTCAAGTCAAGGCTTTGTTTCTTGCCAGGAACTTTCCATCCTGGATCTGTGTTTCATGAGTAGGTTCCAGGTGGGTATAACTGTCCCCACTTGTGCTCAGAACGGGCTGTTGAGGGGAACGTGGAGTAAAGCATTTCACAAATGATTATGATGGTTGCCCCTGTCTATGTGCAGTTCCCATACAGAGTGTCACAGTCCAGGCAGTGGTGATATGAAAATAGTAGACATGAGCATGTGATAATTCTTTCTTTTTTTTTTTTTTGTGAGGAAGATCAGCCCTGAGCTAACATCCATGCCAATCCTCCTCTTTTTGCTGAGGAAGACTTGCCCTGGACTAACATCCATGCCCATCTTCCTCTATATGTGGGATGCCTGCCACAGCACGGCTTGATGAGCGGTGCGTAGGTCTGCGCCTGGGATCTGAACCTGCGAACCCTGGGCCACGGAAGTGGAGCACACGAACTTAACAGCTATGCCACTGGGCCAGCCGCTATCATTTCTCAATTTTAAAAGCCAAACACACAGCCACCACTGTCCAGAGAGTAGGGCTTGTCCCAGCTGCCCACGCCTTAGCTCTCCCCAGGAGCACGCAGAGCCTGAAGCCCCAGGGCCCTTGGGGTGGCTCTGCACTGGGGTGCTGGCAGGAGAGTTTCAGGGTGTCTCCGAGGACAGGCTGTCTGTCTGGAGAGGACCAAGTGGCATTGAGGACTGCGTGCTGTCACCTGGCTGGCAGGACCCCAAGGTGCACACCCGTGTGATTTCTGCATCCCATCCCCACTGGGGAGCAGACGGTCGTGTGCTCCTTTCTCCTTTCCTCTTCTTCCCTGAAGCCAGTGGACATCTTTTTAATCTTTCTTCCTCCGTAGTTCACTTGTTTTCAGCGTTAGTTTTCTCTAAGTTTTCTCTTTTCTAAGGCGTAAATTATTCAGAATAGAACTGTAACACATTAATGCCATCTTGCTCATCCCTGAAACCTCGTAACCTGGCATCTAGTGCAGATTAAATATGTGTTGGGTGAATGAATGAACTAACGAATGAATTTCTTTTCTGGCCACACAGGCACACACCATTCATACTAAAACCCTCGCAATAATGTCACTCATGAATAGGGAACTGGGACATATTTTACCGCCGGAAAAGCATTCTTATTGATTTGGGATCAAAATTGAGAAGCAATTAATTGAAGAAGGTTAAAGAACAATAGGTACTGAACAATGACCTTAATGAGCCCCGTTAGCGCTAAGAAAAGGTGCTCATCTGTTACTGTGTGTAAGGAGGCCTTATTAAAGGCTATGTGAGGAAATGGAGAAATGAGGGACGTGTCACGTGGCAGGGCCTCAGGAGGACAGGGTGGGAGGCCATCCTTCTCATTCATGACAGGGCTGTCTGGCCCCCCTGGGCAGCAGGTACTGGCTGAGCTTCATTCTACCGCCTCAGCACCCAGGTGATTGGCTTCTCGGGTTCTGGTCCTGGCACACCCTTCTTGATCAGGGATTGACTTCTTTCTCCAATGATGCTTTTTGGCCACGTTTCCTCCCTACGGTGTTTCTGTGGGCTCCTGCTCTCTGGGTCTGTGCTGCCTGCCTCTGTCTTCCGCTCTGCTTTCACTATATTCTGCTAACTCTGTCTCTGTATTTTACATTCAACTCCCCAAGAGGAGAATCGGATTAGTCTGTTACAGTGGTGAAAATTAAATTAACCCCAAACCCAGAGTGTGCATATTCACACTAATTAAAACAAGCCACACTCTAACCTGCTCAGCGTTCATCAGATGCAAACCGGTGGAAAACAGAAATAGAAATAAAATCTCTAAAAGTTTACCTGCAAATCCTGAGGAAACGGCCCTTTTTTCTTTCCTTCCCCATTCTCCTGTCCCCTCCCCATTCGCTCTTTCCTTCTCACTTCCATCTAGTTAGACGTTCACATATTCTCTCCGTAGTAGCAGCATCTGCCATGTGTGATCAGAACTCCAACACTCCTCGCACTGCTTCTGGCTGATTTCCACATTATTCCCCAGCCCTCTTCCCACTTCCCACTCTCTCTTGTATGTGCCCTAAAGGTTGCTGGTGTTTCCGTTATGCCTCACGGCTGTGTTAGTCCTTAGCAGCGTCCCCCATCCCCGGCTGAGCAAACCCAGGCTTCCGGCTGGGGAAATCAGGCGAGAGGGAAGCCAGGTTGGCGGTGTCGCCCAGCGAGGGGCCAGGGCACGCGATTCCCAGGTGAGATGGAGGACCTTGCAGCCTGGGGCACGGATCTTGGTGTGGCACCCTCATGTGCTTCCTGCTCTTTGATTCAGCCTGTTCAGGGACTTCAGGGGGGCACGTGATGCAGAAACAAGCCTCTTCAAACTGGAGAATTCGGCTGGGTTCCCTTCCCCCAAATCATTCACGTGTGTGACTGTTTAATTTCAAGAAAGGATTGGTGGATGCTGTCTTATGATTTGCCCTGGGCAGAGTCATGACGTAGAAGTATGTGGTATTTGTCTTTGGTGCCTGTGGTGACAATGTGGTAGCCTACCAACAGCCAGTCCCTCCTTTTCCCTTGTTAACAAAATCTCAATTTTGTTCGGGATTGGCTCACTCAGGGAAGATGGAAGCAGCTCCAGAGGATGAATGCAATTAGTCAAAGCCAATCATGGTAATCCTATTCTCCTTCGCTAGTGATTGGGTTTCGCGGCAGGAGTGGAGTGGGGACATGTTCTGTTCTGCCCAGTGAGATGTAGAGGAAAATCTGTTGGAGAATTTTGGGAAATATTTCCCATTCTGATGAAAACAGAGATACATGAAGTGATTTTACTCTTTCCTTCCTCCCTTTGTATATTATTGTGTGATGATGTGATGCTTGGAACTGTGGCAGTCATATTGTGACGAAGGGGAGAAAAAACAATCAAGAGGATGCAGAGAAGCTGACCTAGAGCCCTGATGTCATCAAACCACTGGATTGATGTGGAACTTCCTACCTCTATACTTATTATATGTAATAATAAACCTCTATTGCTTAAGCCACTCTTAGTCAGGTATTCTGTTACTTGCTGCCAAAAGCTCCTTGACCGATGGAGCAGGTGCCAGCATGCCTTAGGACCTTCTGGGAGAGGCCCACAGTGGTGGATTTAGTCTGGAGAAGCTTGTTGCATGCATGGCAGAGAGGAAGGGTGATAGGAGAACAAGGAACATCTTTTTTGATAACCCGTAGCCAAGACACAGTACTAGCCCCCAGGAAATGTTGGGATCCTCTGTTGTTCCCACCCCATCCCAGACGGCTACCTCAGTCAGGTGGACCTATTTGTCTCTCTTGGGAGAATTTGGAAAGGACACAAATGAAGAGACCCCCAAAGTCAAGGAATGTCCTCTATCTTGTTGCTGGGACATTGGGTTAGGGTGAGATGTGGTCTACAGGGAAGAGGGAGCTAGCCTGGAACCATCTTGGAGAGACTTCATCTAAGAAGGCCATGGGCAGGGACGCTGGGGCAGGAGCAGAGAGTCTGTGTAGTGGGTTGGGGGGTGCGCTGCTGGAAATCGGAACCTGGGCTGGGGGTGGGAATGGGATAGATGACAAGTGGCCAGCCTGAGGGGGCATTGTGCACATTAGGGGACCTATGGTGAGAGAGCCCCAACAAAGGAGAGTCTCTAAAAAATAACACAAAATCCACCCCTACTCTGAAGAAAAGTCAGCTTCCAACACCCGCCAGACCCAGAGAATACCAACGCTGGATCCCAAGGGGCCTGTCAGGGGAGAAGGCTCTGCCCTTATTCCTCCTCCGGTCCCCTTCCAACCACTGGTCACTGCGTGAGTGGAAGGAGGGGAGATGAGGAGGACCATGGAGAAACGGGACCCCCCTTCTCCCTCCGTAGCCTTCAGCCCAGAGGAGAGCCAGGCTGGAGAGAGGCTTTAACTTTTTCATAAAAATGTCAAAATTATTATGGAAATTTTCACAAAAACACAAAAGTAGAAAGAATAGAGAAATGAACCCCACTTACTCATCCCCTAGTTTCAACAGTTAGATTCTGCCTTTCACATTTTCCCTGTTCTTCCCCAGCACTATTTTCCTGAAGTGTTTTAGAATAAATCCCAGACATGGCTTCACAGCACCGCTAAGGACCTCAGTGTGCGCCTCTAATAGACAATGACTTAAAAAAACACCACAATGCTGTTATCACATCCAACCTAACTTAATATTGTTCCCACAATATCCGATATTTAGTAGGCAGTCCATGTTCAATTTTCCCCTTGACTCAAGAGTGAATGTTTTGGTTGATTTATTCCAATCAGGATCCAAACAGGATGCTCGCATTCCACTCGTGTGATAGGTCTCTTAGGTCTCCATTTAGCTCTGGATGTTTTTTAACAGCCACTGGTGATCGTTCTCAAGCTTCACCACTTCTTTAGGGGGTCGCAAAATTGTGATTTTCTGACGTTATAATTACTTCAGTATTAATTAGCTGGGTTCTTCTGTATTAAGAATAATTTCCCCCATCAACTGTTTGCTTACTCTGAAGTGCGGTCTACACAGGAAAGGCAGACTAGATGTGAAATTCTTCCCCTTCATAGATCCGTCTTCACAATAATGTATAAGTGTCCTAGCAACCTCCAAAGACAGCCAGTGTTTGGGTTTTTTGTTTGTATGTTTTCATATTATTATGAACCCATGCATTTTTATATATTTGCTGTCATCCTTCCTTTTCATGCTCAAATTTACCCATTTTTGGTGAACCGGTACACTTTCAGGTTGGGTCCTGTGTCATTTTAAAAGTACTCTGTGGTCTTTGATGGGTTTCCTTGTCTTCAGGCTCAAAATGTCTGAGGTTCGTCTTGTACATTTCATTCCCCAAATCTGACATTAGGCATTTCTCCAAGGAGCTCTGGTTCCTTTTGGTGGAAAACGGTATTGAGAACCGAATCTGTACGAAGAAGTTTTTAAACTTTAAATGAATTTGAAGCCTCAACTACTGCATGGAATTGGACATTTTTAATTACAGAGAGATGAGACCGTACTAAAATTGATGGGAAGACTTCCGTTTTCCGAGGCTGATGGGAGTCATGGGACCTGCCCTAACTCAGACCCACCTCTGGGAAATTGAATGAACATTTCTAGCCTCGGGTTTTCTCATTTGTGAAATGCAAATCGCAGTACCTCCTGAATGGGCTATGATAGGATGAAGTAAGAGAGTCCATGTATTAAATTCCTATTCTAATAAATTTTCACCAAATGGCTATAGTAGTGATAATTGTTGTTTTCATCTCTGAAACCCAGAGGGGAGACTCACCCTCTGGAATACAGGAAAGTTACCCAGAGGATGGAGGGTTCCAAAGGATGGTCAGATGGGGCAGGCATGAAGAGTCTCACAGTTGATCAAGGGCTGGCCACATACACAAGCTGATGCATAGACGCATGTGTGTGTGCACACATACACAGTTCTGCAGCAGCAAACCCCACACCGCAGACGGAAGGTCATAATGAGAGAGTGCGTCAGACATCCTGATGTATGGGCCATTATTAATTGTAATTGCACTAATCACACACAAAGCCGGAATAGGAGCTGCTACAGTTGCCCTGAGAACTCATAGGTTGGTGACCAGCCATTCGGAATAATGAACACGTGATTGCATTGGGCAGTGAAGGAAAAGGAAGCAACGCCACATGTCTGGTCTCATTTAGAGAGCTCGTTGTGATTTTACCCACTGCTTCATGTTATGCTGCTGAACACGGCTGCTCAGATGACCTACAACCACACTGCGGAGCACAGGGCTTCAGATGACGCAACGAAGCCCGATTCCCGCCTTCAGTAAGGGAGCTCACCAGGTATGCAAAGTGTTATGAGTGCCAGGAAGAACGACATAAGAAAGAGGGAAGGCATTTGGCCAAAAGAAAGAAATGTTTTTGGTTGCTGTCTGCTGAGATTTTGGAATAGTTTCTTACTAAGCACGATGGTAGCAAAGGCTCACTCGTATGTGACATTGTTGCGGAACAGTGCCTGCACCTAGTGGTGAATAATGAATGTTATCATTTTGATGGTTAATTTTATGTGTCAACTTACCTAGGCCAAGGGATGCTCAGATACTGGTAAAAGATCGTTTCTGAGTGCATCTGGGAGAGTGTTTCCGGAAGAGATTAGCATTTGAATTGGTAGACTGAGTAAAGAGATTTGCTCTCCCCAGTGAGGATGGGCATCATCCAATCCACTGAGGGCCCAAATAGAATAAAAAGGTGGAGTAAGGGTGAATTTGCCATTTTCACTTGAACTGAGACATCCATCTTTTTCTGCCCTCAGACATCGGCACTCCTGGTCCTCAGGCCTTTGGACTGAGACTGGGACTTACACCATCAGCCTCCCTCTCCCCTGTCTCAGGCCTTCACCTGGGACTGAATTGCACCACTAGCTTTCCTGGTTCTCCAGCTTACAGATGGCAGATGGTGAGACTTCTCGGCCTCCATAACCACTATAATAAATCTCATCTATCTATCTATCTATCTATCTATCTATCTATCTATCTATCTATCTATCTATCTATCTATCCATCCATCCATCCTATTGTTTCAGTTTCTCTGGAGAACATTGACTAATACGTTATTTTAGAAAAAAATAGAGCATGGATGCCAAACAAACTATACTTTCTCTGCTCACACAATTTTTATCCTTTGACATACATGTCACAATTTTTTTTCAAAAAAACCAAAAAAACCTCTTTAAAAAATTATTTTCTCTTCAGAATAGATTACCTGAGCACATTGGATGAGAGCTGGAGGCAGAATGCTCAGGGCAGGAGCACTGGGACGCTGAAGTCTCAGCAAGTCTGGACCCTCCCTGTCTCCAGCTCTCCTCACCGCCTCACCCCAGACAGGGCATCGGGGGTTTCTCTACATCCGGGGCTGTTTCTTGCCAGGACTGTTTTCACTTCTTCTTCTGATGCTTCTGATAGAGCTTAGGGAGGACAGCTTGGGAGCCACGTCTCCAACTTAAGCTCTGTAAGCCTCGTACCCACCCAATTCCTGCCCATCCAAATATATAAACACACACGCACACCCTATTACATATACATATCTCCTATTATATAATATATATGATATGATATATAATATCATATATATTTATAGAGAGAGAGAGATTGATTTTAAGGAATGGGCTCCTGTGATTGTGGGGGCTGGTTCTTCGCTACTCCTCTCACCAAGAGATGGTGGCAGTTTCCCCTGCTCTTGAATCTGTGCTGGCCTTAAAACTCGCTTGGCCAATAGAACGCAGCAGAAGTGTCGCTGTGTCAGTTCTTGGGAGGGCCTGGAAGCCTCACATTTGTGCTCTTGGGACCCAGCCGCCATGCTGTAAGGAAGTCCAAGCCATCCTACTGGAGAGAGGCCACGTGGGGAGGCCACGGGGGGAGGATGAGACACCATGCAGGGAGAGAGAGGCCTTGCAGGGGGGTGTGAACTGTGTATACCCAGCCTCCGGATGGCTGTAGATGTGTGAACAATCCACGGTGGGACCTACAGAAGAGCCACCCAGTCGAACACAGAATCATGAGAAATGTAGTGCTGTTTTAAGCCATTATGTTTGGGGTGATTTGTTAAGCAGCAATAGATCTTTAAAACTCATACACAGAACAAAAAATGGCCAGTGGCAAGATTCAAGAAACTACTCAGGAAAACACTCTGCCCTCATAAGAAAAGAAGAACAAAGATTTGCTGTAAGAAAATGACCCACTCAAGACTTACTTTGATGTAAATGATGCAAAGAGTGGGAAAGGGTCTAATGATTGGAGAAACAGTGATTTGGTGGCACAGAAGTTTCTGGATGCTGGAGAAAATCTCATCTCTGCCACCATTGGCTGTGAGACTTTGGGCATAAATTTTCTGATTTGTGGCTTGGAAAGGACTCCTGAAGTTGTAGCTCTCAGAGCTGCTAAAGGACAGCAGTTTTTCGTGCAGGAGGAATGACTTCCGTGGCAACGTGGAGGAAACTCTGAGATGAGTGCCCAGCCCACGGAGCCCCACAGGCCTGTGAGCAGTGGTTGCAGGGAGCTTTAGTGAGACCGTGAAGAAAAACAAAGATGTTCTGATGGGATTTCATGCTCCTGGTGTGCGGACTTTGGGAATCTGGAGCCCAGGGAGAAAGAGCTCAGGAAGAAGGAGAGCCGAGGTCTGGTTGTTGCCAAAGCCACGTGAAACCCAGTCAGTGGTGTGCCTTCCCACACAAGCCCAGGCTTCCCGACTGGCTACTTCCCTCCCACCCATAAGAAGTTAAATCCAGAGAGATGAATGCAGGTGGGAGGCAAGTGGAGTTGTTAGTTGAAGCCACAAATGTCCCTGTAATCCTAAATTAAAAAGTGCCCAGAAGCTTGCTAATGCCATAGCCAAAGAAGTACTTTGTAAAAGACCCTTCCCAGCAAGGAGAGGAAAACGAGGAAGCACTCTGTCTCTGGGAGCGGAGGGGTATCCTTCCTTCAGGACCGAGAGCACCGCACAGATGGAGTCTACGTTCTGCTGAATTTCCTTAGCTACCCTGTCTGTGGAGATATGAGGAACTGCTGAGGGTGGTGGTTTGCGGAAAGGTTGGTTGTGTTCCAGCAAACGTTGTGGGGGTGGAGGTACTTAAGCGGGGGGGGGGGGGGGGGGGGGGGGGGGGGGGGCTATATTTAGAACAGTGAAAATAAATGTTATAATGTTATAATTTTAATGGGTCATGTTTTCATGTGTTTTAATTTTTTTTATTTTTTTATTTTTATTTTTATTTTTAAATTTTTTGTTTATTGCAGTAACATTGGTTTATAACATTGTATAAATTTCAGGTGTACATCATTATACTTCTATTTCTGCATAGATTACATCATGTTCACCACCCAAATACTAATTACAACCCATCACCACACACATGTGCGGAATTATCCCTTTCGCCCTCCTCCCTCCCCGCTTCCCCTCTGGTAACCACCAATCCAATCTCTAAGTGTTTTAATTCTTAAATGTTCAAGATGTTATAATTTTATTTTAAAATGTTATAATTTTCATTCCATTTTATTTATGGTAACATTTACTGAACAGAAATTATTAATTTTTATGTAATCAAATAGAGTTTATTTTTTAGAGCAGTTTTAGGTTCACAGTAAAAGTGAGTGGAAAATACAAAGATTTTCTAGATACCTCCTGCCCCTACTTATGTACAGCCTCCCCTACTATCAAAATCCTGCACCAGAGTGGTGCATTTGTTACAAACCTGCATTGACCCATCATTATCATCCAAAGACCATAGTTTACATTAAGGTTCGCTCTTGGTGCTGTACATTCTATTGGTTTTGACAAATGTATAATGACATGTATTTATTATTATAGTATCATATAGAGTAGTTTCACTGCCCCCAAAATCCTCTGTGTTCTGCCTATTTATCCCTTTCTCCACATTAACTCCTGGCAACCACTGATCTATTTATTTTCTCCACAGTTCTGCTTTTTCCAGAATGTCATACAGTTGGAATCATACACTATGTGGCCTTTTCAGATTGGCTTCTTTCACTTAGCAATATGCATTTAAGTTTCCTCTATGTCTTTTCATCGCTTGATAACTCATTTCTTTTCATTGTTTAATAATATTCTACTTTCTGGATGTACCACAGTTTATTTATCCATTCACCTACTGAAGGACATCTTGGTTGCTTCCAAGTTTTGGGAATTATGAATAAAGCTCCTATAAACATACATAGGCAAGTTTTTGTGAGGAAATAAATTTTCAGTTCATTTGGGTAAATACCAAGGAGCGTGACTGCTGGATTGTATGGCAAGAGTATGTTCAGTTTTGTAAGAAACTTCCAAACTGTCTTCCAAAGTGGCTGCACCATCTTGCATTCCCACCAACAATGAATGAGAGTTCTTGTTGTTCCACGTCCTTGTCAGCATTTGATGTTGTCAGTGTTGGATTTTGGCCATTCTAAGAGGTGTGTAGTGGTATCTCACTGTTGTTTTAATTTGCAATTCCCTCATGACATATGATATGGAGTATCTTTTCACATGCTTATTTACCATTCGTATGTCTTCTTTGGTGAGATGTCTGTTCAGATCTTTTGCCCATTTTTTAATCAAGTGGTTCGTTTCCTTACTGTTGAGTTTTAAGAATTCTTTGTATATTTTGTATAACAGTTCTTTATCAGATAGGCCTTTTGCAAATATTTTCTCCCAGTCTGTGGCTTGTCTTCTCATTCTCTTGAAGTTATCTTTTGCAGAGCAGAAGTTTTTAATTTCAATGAAGTCTAGCTTATCAATTATTTCTTTCATGGGTCATGTCTTTGGCGTTGGATCTAAAAAATCATTGCCATACCCAAGGTTACCTAAACTTTCTCCTATGTTGTCTTCTAGGAGTTTTATAGTTTGGCATTTTATATTTAAGTCCATGATCCATTTTGAGCTGGGTGTATGGTCTAGATTCATTTTTTTTGCATGGGGATGTCCAGTTGTTCCAGCACCATTTATTGAAAAGACTGTCTTTGCTTCATTGTATTGCCTTTAGTCTTTTGTTAAAGGTCAGTTGACTATGTTTATGTGAGTCTATTGCTAGGCTCTCTATTCTCTTCTATTGATCCGTTTGTCTTTTTTTCCCCCAATACCACACTGTCTTGATTACTTGTAGTTTTATAGTAAGTCTCAAAGTCAGGGAGTGTCAGTCCTCTGACTGTGTTCTTCTCCTTTAATATTGTGTTGGCTGTTCTGGGTTTTTTGCCTCTCCATATAAACATTAGAATCAGTTTGTCAATATCCACAAAATGTATTGCTGGGATTTTGATTGGGATTGTATTGAATCTACAGATCAAGTTGGGAAGAACTGACATCTTAACAATATTGTATCTTTCTATCCATGGATGTGGAATATCTCTCCCTCAATTTAGTTTTTTGATTCTGTCATCAGAGTTTTGTATTTTTTCCTCATGTAGATCTTGTACATATTTTGCTAGGTTTATACCTAAGTTTTTCATTTTTTGAGGTGTAGTGTAAATGGTATTGAAATTAATACTTGTTCATTGCTGATATATGGGAGAGTGTTGACTGTTGTATATTCAGCTTGTATCCTGCAACCTTACTATAATTGCTTATTAGTTGTAAGAGTTTTTTGGTTGATTCTTTTGGATTTTCTACATAAATGACCATGTCATCTGCAAACAAAGACAGTTTTATTTCTTCCTTCCCAATTGGTGTACCTTTTAATTC